>NC_141148.1:17285328-17597828 GCF_053477565.2 Lygodium microphyllum | reverse complement strand
AGACGATCACAGAGGGTCAGATACCCTGTTGACAGGTTGGCATATAGTGGCTACTCTGCAAAGCATTATGCTTATATGACAAAAGTAATGGAGATTAAAGAACCAGGTACATATGCTGAAGCTGTGAAAGATGAGAACTGGTGCACAGCCATGGATACAGAAATGCATGCTTTGGCTGAAAATAAGACATGGGATTTGATACATTTGCCTGAAGGGAAAAAAGACCATTGGCTGTAAATGGATCTATAAGATCAAATGCAAATTTGACGGCAATGTGGAAAGGTATAAGGCAAGGCTGGTCGCAAAGGGATATGCCCAACAGTATGGGCTTGACTATGATGAAACATTCAGCCCTGTTGCCAAGATGGCAACTATCCGTACTGTGATTGCTTTGGCTGCTGCTAAAGGCTGGAAATTGCAGCAGATGGATGTGAAAAATGCCTTCCTCAATGGTGACTTAGCAGAGGATGTTTACATGGATCAGCCGGAAGGGTATGTTCACCCTGATTTTCAGCATTATGTGTGCAGGCTGAAAAAGGCACTGTATGGGCTGAAGCAGGCTCCGAGAGCCTGGCATGCTAGGATCAACAGCTACTTGCAGAGTCTTGGTTTTGCTGTTGGCAGGGCTGATCACAGCCTCTTTACAAAGAAGACTGACAGTGGCTTGGTAGTGCTGATCATATATGTTGATGACTTGATAATTATGGAGATGATGACATGGGAATTCAGCATGCAATGAAGATGCTGAAATCTGAATTTGACATGAAAGATCTAGGAGATCTGAGGTATTTCTTGGGTATTGAGGTTGTACCAGCTGAAAATGGTTTATGGCTGATGCAGAAGCACTATGCCATGGAAATGCTTAAGAAGTATGGCATGGCTGAATGCAAACCGTTGGATACACCTCTTGATCAGAATGTCAAGTTGGACATGAACACTGGGGCTGAAGTAGAGGATGTGACTATGTATAGGCAGTTGGTTGGCAGCTTGATTTACTTGACCATCACTAGGCCTGACTTGAGCTATGCTGTAGGGCTGATAAGCCAGTTTATGCAGAAGCCAAGGAAGCTGCACTTGGATGTAGTTAGACGCATCATGAGGTATGTTAAGTCCACTGTAGACTATGGGCTGTTCTATGTCAGAGATAAGCCCTTGACATTGATTGGATACACAGATGCGGATTGGGCAGGTTGCTCATATGACCGCAGATCTACAAGTGGATATGCATTTGGATTTGGTAGCGGCATGATTAGTTGGAGCAGCAAGAAGCAACCTACGGTTGTTTTATCGAGTACTGAGGCAGAGTACAGGGGTGCTGCATTGGTAGCATGCGAGATTTCATGGCTGCTCAAGCTTATGGCTGATTTGGACATACAGGTAGATGCTCCAGTGAAGCTACTATGTGATAATCTGAGTAGTGTACACCTGGCTATGAATCCAGTTTATCATGCCAGGACGAAACACATAGAGGTACACTACCATTTCATCAGAGTGATGGTTCTCGTAGGACGCGTTGATCTTATGCATGTAAAGACAGATGAATAGGTGGTGGATATCTTTACCAAGTCCTTGGGTAAAGATAAATTCTGTGGTTTTAGACAGCTGCTTGGAGTTCAGATGCTGTCTTGAGCTTGAGGGGGAGTGTTAGAATATCAAGCTCATTTATATGTGTTGACCGACATGAGCTGGACACAGCTAGTCTAGCCATAGTAGTTAGGTACATTAAATAAGTCGGTGCCACTACTGGTGTGAATGGTCTTATGACCTTAGGTTGTACTTTCACTACACAGAGTTGAATGAATAATGAAGTGTGTGAGAGGAAGCATGCTGCTTCACTCTGTCTGACATCTATCTGCCTCTATGAATTTGAACACTACATACATCCTAGATCCACTACATATGAGAGCTGTCCATAAGTGGAGAGGTGGAAGTGCTACCTCCCCCTTGAGCATCAGGCAATACTCCAGACCCTTGCTCTGCTGAACCTGATGGAGTCCAAACTAAAGTCCGCTCTAACTGAAAGGCATCTAGGTAAAGCTGTAATAGCTGAGGATGGTCTGTCAAGTTATCCTCTTCCATCCATTTGGCATCCATTGGTGAATAATTCTGAAATTTCACCAAGTATCTCTTGGAAACTTTACCTTTAACCTTTCTTTCCTTATGTGCCAAAATTTGCTCAGGTACCAAAATCGCATCCAGCTCCTCAACCTGAGGCTGAATTTCAGCAGCCATATCCTCTGACACATCATCATGAAAAGGCCTCAGCAAACTGACATGAAAGGCATTGTGTATCTGTCAATGTGGAGGTAATTTCAGTTGATATGCCACATCGTTAATCTTCCCCAACACTTGAAAGGGCACATAGTATCTCATACTCATCTTCGGATACAATCTTTCTCTTCCTTTCATCCTTTTTAGCCTTGCCTTTTGAAAATGTAGCAATACATAATTACCCTCTGTAAATTGCAAACCACATCTGTAGTGATCAACTGCCATCTTTTGCTTTTCTTGCAATCTGTGAAGTGTATATTTTATCTTTACATAGGATACATCTAAGTTTTCCACATAACGATCAACCTCAAAGATTTTATCCTTAGTTTGCAGAATAGGTGGTACCTTTTTGCCACCCTCAACCACCTCAAATGGAGCTTTTTTCATAGAACTTTGCACTGTGTTGTTGTAAGCAAACTCAACCAAGGGTAAATACTACTCCCACTGTGTCTTGTGGTTTGAAACATAGCATCTCAAAAGATCTAACACTGTGGAATTTGCTTTCTCAGACGAATTGAGGATGGAACGATGATGAGAATTTCAACGTGGTACCCATATTCTCAAATAACCCCTTCCAAAATAAACTGGTCATCTGAGGTTCTCCATCACTAATGATCGACTTTGGCATACCATGATACTTAAAGATGTGCTGCAAAAATAATCGTGCCATATAATTAGCCTTTATTTTCTTCCTCACCGGAATGAAATGGGCTTGTTTACTAAACTCGCAAATGATAGTTCATATTCCATCATTCCCTCTAAGTGTCTTAGGAAGCTTAAAAATTTAGTCCATTGCAATGCTCTGCCAAGGCCTATTTGGAATAGGCAAGGGTTGCAACAATCCCGCTATCTTTTGATTATCATACTTTACTTTTTGGCATACGATGCATGTCTTAACAAATTGTTCTACATCATGTCTCAAAGCTGGCCAATAAAAGAAATGCTCCACTGTCTTGACCGTGGCATCAATACCTCTATGTCCTACATACTGAGGAGCATGGCTTTCAGTGATAATTCTAGGCCTTAATTGTTTTGTGACACACAGTTGTCCATGCATCATCAGAAATCCATCTCTTAGCACAAAGTGTTCATGCCTTTGGCCATTGCAAAGTTGATCGTAAACATTAGCAAAGTCTGAATCAACAACATATTGCTCTTTCATGGTATCCAAGTCAGTGTGATGAACCATGTTGACGGTTGAAATTTGTGGCTTACATGATAGTGCATTAGACACAACATTCTTTTTACCATCAATATGTACAATCTGAAAATGAAACATAGAGAGAAAATTTGCCCATCTCATATGCTTCTTTGTAACTTTTTTTGTATTAGAAAGTATCTCAAAGTTCGATGGTCAATCTACACTGTAAAATCAGCCCCCAACAAATAATGTTTCCACATAGACTGCATGAATTACAGCCAAGAGTTCTTTCTCATAGACCCGCAAATTCTTTTTTACACCGTAGAGAATTTAGCTCTCATAAGCCATAACTCGGCCATCTTGCATAAGAACTGCCCTAATGTTATTACGACATGCATCACATTGAACTGTGAATGACTTCCTTAGATCGGGCAACACAAGTACAGGATCTAAAGTCATATTTTCCTTCAACTTTTCAAATGCTGAAATTTCCACTACTATCCATCTAAATGGCACATCCTTCTTCTGCAAAGCATGCAATGGAGATGCAATTTCAGCAAACCCGCGCACATACTTCTTGCAGTAAGAACATAAACCCAAGAAGCTATGGATCTCATGCATATTCTCTTTCAAGAAAGTGGTTGCCTTTCAAATCTTCGAGGAC
This sequence comes from Lygodium microphyllum, assembly GCF_053477565.2. Lineage (NCBI taxonomy): Eukaryota > Viridiplantae > Streptophyta > Polypodiopsida > Schizaeales > Lygodiaceae > Lygodium > Lygodium microphyllum. Next base: position 17,593,752 of record NC_141148.1, on the reverse strand, counting down.
TCCATGAAGTTTCCCCTTGAATAGGCTGCATCAAACTGTTGAATGAAAGTCGAAGCTTTAAGTTTATCTTGTGCACCATTGAAGGACTCAAATTTTAGTGCTTTTCCACCCTCTTCATAGACTTTTGTTGCCCCTTTGGGAGTCCAGTTGTCATATATTGGCTGTTGTAAAAAGGGTGCATTTGCTGAATTTACATAAAAGCCAATGCCAAACGGACTATTTGCATAACCAGTACGGTGCAGTACCAAACATGGTACTTTGTGCCCCAGGCATCAAGCCAATGCTGCCATACATAGGGTTTTGTATATTTCCAGCCATGCCTGAATACGTTGGGGCCTTGCACACCATGCATTGGTTGTTGCATACCATAAGGATTTGTGCCATACATTTCCATATGCGGTCCTTGTTCAACTATAGCATGAAAAATTGTGCTTCCACCAAAATCTCCTAGCTGCCCTATCATAGCATGCATGCCCGGTTGTCCAAAATCCATTGGATTGGCACTTCCGTGATAGCCTTGCATTTGCATTACTTGCCGCGTAGATACCAACAATTTTATTTCATTAGCATCTTTGGGAGCTGCAAATGAAGGGTTTGACATTATCTTCGGTGCATCTTGCTGTCCCAAAGGTGTAAAAGACGTCTTCTTCTTGCCTTTGCTATCCTTCTTTGGAACATTCAAAAAGTGGGCAAATTGAGGATCCTTTGCCAATTCAGCGAAGAGATTTGTTGATGTCCTCATTCGATTCTTGAATTGATCTCATCAAATTCCTCTTTACTTTACTGGTTATCAGTTTCTTTATGTCCTGAAGGCCGTGCATCTTGCCCAACAACAATATTTTCAACTTGTTGTACATGGTCTGAGCCTTACCCAAGGTTAGGCATTGCATTTCCTTCATTTCCATGTGAATGTTCATATTGAGAGGCATCATCACTGCTTGAGTCCATCTCACTATATGAAGACATATTGTTGTAATTTCTCAGCTAAAGTAAAAATCAGCACTAGCACAAAGCTTTGGATTGCAATCAAGTGCTCGGGGCCCACCAAATCAAGGGATTGAGTGGTAATCCCGGCAATGGAACCATGAAACCAGCCTTCCTCCTTGGATAGGGTGATAAATAACATGATTAAGCACTATTTACAACAATTAATAAATCCATAAAACCGAAATGCACACTTTACTATATAATCTCGGACATTGGACACCTTGTCGACCCCAAAACAGGCGCTCGTTTTGGTATTTATTTAACTTAATTGAATAAGAAGTTGATGTACAATGGGATTCTCCCAATCCCTTTTGGTGTTCCAACTTCCCTTGTTGCTGTCCAAAATGACTAGCAAGTCTTCAATCTAATTTGCCCCTTAATTCAGGTAATCAACTGGTCTTCACCAGCTTTGATGGAGATGGAAAATGCCCCAAATTCATTTATTTCTTGGTCCCTCCACTTGAATTCGACTAAAAATAGCTTTAGCCGTGTTGAATCCAAGTCTTGGAGCTTTCAATCTCTGGTACACTTTCCGAATTTGTTGCTAAATCCTAACTTTTGCTATAAATTAGGATTTACAGCAGAGAAATCTGAAATTTCTCGGTCTCTGGTGATCTCAATACTATAATCTTTGGAGCAAGACTGTAGAAAGGTTGGGAGATGTGAGAGAATGTTGAGGAGAGAGAAAATTCAGACTTTCTTTGTGAAAAATTGAAGAAAATTTGTCATTTACTGCTGCTGCATTGTCTCAACAACTTGTAGATGCAAGAATTAAAGAAAATCAGTCATTTACTATTGTTGCCCTATCTCAATAGCGTGTACATGCTATTACCTGCTGTTGATTGGTCTTCTCCTATCCCTAGATGCCTTAGAAGCAAGGTTGTCTACGTCTGATGGACGTGTCAACCCCTTCGACCCGTCCTGTCCCGTCTGTTGCGTCTTGTCCCATCCGGACCCATCCAACTGCGCCCTGCCGTGACCCATCTGGTTCCCTGTGACCCGTCCGTCGACTGTGCCCCGCCGTGACCATTACGCCGCACGCGAGTCCTGACTCCCATACGCCTGGGCCTTGTGGCCAATAAAGTTGTAAACGGTCACTTTTTTTACCGTTTTTTTTTCTTTTTTATATTTCTTTTCTTCTTTCTTTCTTATGTTTCTTTTCTTCTTTTCTTCTTTCTTTCTCACCATTCTTTTTCTTCTTTTCTTTCTTGAATCTTCTCTTTTCTTTTTTTCTTTCTCTGTTTTCTTTTTTTTTTTTCTTTTCTTTCTCTCTATCTTTTCTTTCCTTCTCACAAAGACTCGAGAAAATATTAAAGATTAAAGTTTTAAACTAACAAGTTTAAGAACTCTCCCTCCTTTCCTCTCCCTCTCTCTTCCCCCCTCCCCCTCCCCCCCCAAGGGCCAATCCTAAAATCCAAAGCACTCTCCCTTTCTATAAAATCTCCCCTCCCCCACCATCTCATTCGTCCTTTCAAGTTCTCCACCCCTTCTACTCTACTCCTCTCAAGCTCTCCGTCCTTCCTACTCTCTCAAGCTCTCTCCTCAAGTCTTTTCTTAACCTCTCAATCCTTCCAACCTCCTCTTCCATCAAGCTATAGCCTCTCTTTACTCCCTTAAGCTCTCTACTCCTTCAAGCTCTCTACTCTTTCCACTCCTTTCTTCAATCATCTCACCCTTCACCTGTGATCCTCCAGGCTCTCTCTATACATCATTAATGGTACCCCCTCTCCATGAGGCTTTTCTCTTGCATTGTGTCTACTTCGAACGAGTGAAGGAGAAATCCAACACTTGCAAAAGTGGCAATGCAAGTATTGCCCAAAGATCCAAATCTCATCTGTCACTCGCCTTCTTATCCACCTTTGCAAATTAGGAGGGGAAGCCACACCATGTCCCAGTATTCCCAATGATGTCTATGAAGATTGTCGTCGGAAATACTTGCCATTGAAGCGACGCAAAGGCCTTTTAAGGGCAAGTGAGGTGGTGATCTCTCCCAATCATGAAGTCTCGGATGCGGAAGACGATCCCTCTCCAATTGTCTCGGATTCCTCTGTTGGAGGGGCCTCATCTATCCCATCTAGAAAAAGCCATTCGAATGGTGCACCTATGTCCAAGAAACAAGCCACTCTTGCCCAAGCAACGGGGCAAGTTTCCGGTCTTCTCTCCTTTCTCAAGGAGAGACAAAGGCAAGTGGAAATAGAGATTGCACGCACCATAATTGAGTGCAATCTCTCTTTCCATATTCTCAAAGTGGATCGATAGAAGTGGATAGTGAAAGCCATTGCCGCCATTGGTCCATTCGAGGAATGATACGGTATCACGTACAATGACATGCGTACCAAGAAACTCGATGAGGAGAGAGAGAGAATTGATAAGTCCCTTGAGCCCGTGTGTTCCGGTTGGGCGAAGTATGGGTGCTCTATCCTATCCAATGGATGGAGTGATCGAAAAAAAAGGGGGATCATCAACATCCTCGTCTCTTGCTCACCTGGAAGATACTTTCTACGAGTAGTGGATGTGGGCACAAGGAGAAGGAGAACCACGGGCTCTTTCATGTATCGGTATATACAACAAGCTATCATTGAGGTAATGCTTCTAAATCCATTATTTTGTTATCTCTTCTTTTAACCTCCCAAATTTATTTTGATTTCATCTTGTATAATCTTGTAGATTGGGCCGCAAAATGTGGTACAAGTTGTCACGGACAACGCCTCGAATTGTGTATCTATGGGGCGGAAACTTGAGGTCGAGTTTTTGTCCATAGAATAGATACCATGCGCTACGCATTGTCTAGATTTTCTTATGGAAGATATAGGTAAGTTGGAGTGGGTGGCGAGGATTGTCAACAATGCTTGCACAATCGTTGGCTTTGTCAACTCCAAGGTCTGAGTTCTTGCGATGTATTACTCGTACTCAGACTTGGAGTTGAAGAAGCCCTCGAAGACTCGGTTTGCAGCCATGTGGCTTCTCCTCGAGCGTCTCTATGACGTTCGCAACAAGCTACAAAAAACAGTTGTGTCAGATGAGTTTAAGGAATGGCTTAAAAGGGAATCCATATCAAGCCAAGTGGAAGCAAAGGCCGTTCAAAGGCTTTGCTTAGAGGAATTTTGGATGGATGTGAGGGGCATTATCATTGCTGTCACTCCTATTTACAAGGTGCTTCGCATGACGGACTTGGAGGGGGACTCCTATTGGCCTCTTCTATCATCTTATGGCGGATGCGATGGGGGAGATACAATCATTGACCATCTTGGATGGGGAGGTCTCTTCTTCATGGTATTGTTTTAAAAATAAAATAAAATGATTCATGCTTCTTTTTAGTTTTAGAATCTATATTTCATATTGTCTCACACTTTCTTTTCAAATTTCACCTTTAAATCTCCCTCTAAATCTCTATCATCTTACACCTACTGTAGTGATATCTTGGATACCACCCCTAAAAGAGATGACATTCTCTTTTTGACAAAGAAAAGATGGAAGTGGATGAAGCGACTCATACATGGGTTTGCGGCACTCTTGCATCCTGCCTTTAAAAAACCCTCTCTCTTTATGGATGCCAATGTTCTTGCCAATCATGATGTCTTTCTTCCAAAGGCTTTGGCGGAAGAGCACCATGGTGTCTTCTTCCAAGAGCTCATTAATTATAGCGATCAAAGGGACACGGCTTTCGCATCTACCATTTGTTAGAAGCGGGAATCATTGGTGAAGGCTCTTTTTTTAATGGAAGTCATTTGGCTATCAATTGCCTCACCTCCAAAGAGTAGCCTTACACATTCTTGCACATGTTTGAAAATCTATTCTCTTTTTTCATTTAATTGTAGTTAAACTTACTTTTTCTTCACATGGTTTAGGATTGTTCGTCAGGTGTATGTGAGAGGAATTGGTCCGCCTATTCCCTCGTGTATATCAAAATTCGTAACAAGCTTAGCACACGACAATTGAAGCGACTAATTTATTGTCGCTCCAATTTACGTATGCTACGCAATATGCATGAGATATCTATGGCAAGACAGATATTGTATATCTAATTTTTATACTTTTTAGTTCATAAATTTATTCATAGATTATGAAATATATTTAAAGAATTTCATTTATTTAATCTAAGTTCTTCATTATTTAAATGTATAGATAAACGTGGATTCACTCAAGCTCTCCACTAGTACACTTAAAAGTGTGATTCGCAAGAGAGACTTGGAGGAGGAGCAAATCTTTAGGGAGCTTTACTTGGAGCTCAAGGAGATAGACCTGTGGGTCTCTCACACTCATGCATGGTGTGCTCGTATTGTTATTTGCCCTCGCGCCGGTAGTAATGGAACTTCCACTTTGGCATCCACATCGGCTGCCCTTGATGCTTGTGGGACCCTTAGAGGCTACACGAGGCGTGGGAGTGGCTCGAGAAGTATTCCTTTGGCCTAGGAGGACATACCTATCACTGTCTCTCACCTAGAGCTTAGAGAGCTTAAGTATGATGACGAGGACAATGTCATTAGTGAGGGCAATTTTATTGAGGAGGGTGATGGCTCCTCAAGCGGTGATGAGAATGCTTTCACCTTCGATGCCGAGAGTGATATGAGCACCTAAAGTAATCATGTATCTTGATTCCGATTGAGCTATGGATGATGGCTTTTATCTTAATCCATTTTTGTACGCTTTTTGTATGAGATTGCACATCTGGCTCATAATAAAGTTGTTGGTTTCATTATTCATGCTACATAGTACAGTCTCGAGTCTTGTTTCAACTCTCTTTTGCACTTTTGACTTGAATCTCTAAGTTTATGTTTTAATTTGTAAGTCCAAACATTAAGCATAGACTTTATTATATGTATTTTTTCTTTCAACGGACGTAACATCGGACGTAGGCCCAAGATTTATTAGTCTGATTAGTATCGTACTAGCATTGGACTGTACTAATCAGACGTCATCAGACGTGACAACTATGCTCAAAAGGTCCTTCAATGGTTGCAAATCAAACCAATAGCATCTCCTTTCTCTCTCTTGTAGGCTAAATACACTAAAATGTCTCTCTCCAGCCTCTAAAGACTTTTTTCAGTCTAGCATGGGTATTTTTGACAAGTGGCAGTTTTTTCAAATGGTTTTTTCAGCATTATTCATAATTAAATATTAATTTTGTCTTTAAATACTAAAAATTAATCTAATAATTATTTTGGTGCTCTAAAAAATAATTCGACTGGCCAATAATTAAATTGACTAGGCAACTTCCATTCCTGAGTGTCTTTGTGCTCTTTGACCATCAGATTGGCATTAAGTATCATTAAACGTTGCTTTGCTAGTGTCACCAATTGACACTTATGGCTAAATGAATGACCTAGCCCAACAACTGGCACTAGATACTACGAAGTACTTGTGCGGCATAACTTATAGCAACTTTTGCCTTTGACATTCCGTGATTTCCTCGGGTCCCGAGCTTGTAAATTTACTCTAACCCCAGTTATACCTCGCATGTGCAACATTTACTTAACCATGCGATTAAAAATTAATCCACATGTTAAGTGAGTTTTCAAAAATACATGTTGTCATGACAGAAACAATGCTAAGAATAACTTTATGGTGGAACTTTGCTAGAGTAGTACCATGTGTAGTATTGTCCGATCAGTAGAAAGAAAAGAAAACCCAAATCTATCAAAACTATGTACAAAAATGTGGCAAAGACTGTAGATTGTAGCTGATGTCAAGGTTTGTACATGATCTTAGCTATGATACGGTCCTAATTGCTCCACTTATAAGTCATCGGTGTCTTGTGATAATGGCTCTGATTCAATTGTGATGCGACCTCCTCCGACATGGTCTTGGTAGATGGGATCATCGTGCTCAACGAAGTGAAATGGCTCTATCCAATGTGACTCCATGGCATGGAATGGGAGATGCATGGCAAGGTGGCTTCGTCTTTGCAGGGCTAGTAGTGTCAGTAGGTTTGAATCTATGAAAAAAGTTTGTAGATGCTCTTTGTGTAGGTCCCTTTGGGTGAGCTGGCCTTTTGTCTTGAAGTAATGCTATGTGATATCTTTGGAGCTCTAGGACGAAAAGACCTGGCCATCTTTGATCCTTGTACTCCATGACATGACAAAGAGGTCCAAAACCATCACGGAAGAGGCAATGGTATTATCCTCGTATGTTATAGTAGACTGTATATATGCATATGTAATGTTCCTCTATCTCAAGCTCTTGGCCACAAATTTGGCAAGTCCTATCTTTTGCTTGAATATCTGTCGATCTATCTATCTCCATTTGTAGCCTATGAGAGGAGCTACAAATCTGTTTGATAGCAGCACAAATGTTGTGGATGTTGAGAAACCCTTCACCCTTCACCTGCAGTTTGCATTTTTGTGTTTATGCGTTTTGCGTTTAGGGTTTGCAGCCCCAAAAAGAGGCGCCATCCTAGACTGACTATGCCTATTTATAGGCCACATTCATTCCTCACAGCTGATTCATTCAGTTCTTCACCTCTTCTCTCCAACCTCTCCACTACCCTCACATCCCTTCAGGAGGACATTGTGGTTCGTGGTTTGTGGCTGTCTTCATCATCTTCCTTGTGTTACGGCACCCTTGTTTCCTTGTATCACATTCACTTCATGATTCAGATCTTCATCATTCCATTCATCAGAGTTTCTTCTCTCTTCTCTTCTTTTCTCCATGTTTGCCGAGTTCACTCCGTGTTCCCCCCCGCCAACCCTACTATCTCGTTGGTACGTCATCTTTTGACATGGTATCAGAGTCGAATCTACTCAAACAGTGGCAAAGATCCTTCAGTCCCATGAAGGCAAAGACCGGTGGCGGGTTCGGCATCCACTTCTCTTCTTCTTCCGCTACATCAAAATCTCGTTTTTGCAAGTTTTAGGTGTTTTCAGCTTGCTGCCCACATCTCTTTCGCAGAGGACATCACAGTCTTAGCTGTCCCTTGCTGTCATCTACAGTCTTACATCTAATTCTAGCCTTCCATCCGCAATTTGCAGATGTTTACAACAGTACGACTATTGCTAATCACTCTCCATTCAGAAAACAATCTCGTTTTTGCAGATTTCAGGTATTTCAGTTTGCTGCCCACACCCCAAACGCGGAGGACATCGCGGTCCAAGCTGGCCATTGCTGTCTACAACAGTTTGGCGCCTGTTTCCAGCCTCACACACACTGTTCGGAGTTGATTTCAGCATATTGATTGTTGCTGCTGTTTTTTCTTGCGTTTTTAGTCTTTCTCTCTCCTCACCTGCGTTTTTCTACTAGTTGCAACCTCTTACTGTTGGTTGCATCCTCCTCCCACTCGTAGCTCACTTTCAGCCCTTCCACTACCCTTTCACCCCTTGAGGCGGACATTGTGGTTCGTGCTTCACACTGCCCTCACACCCCTTGAGGCGAACATTACGGTTCGTGGTTCATGGTGGCTGACCTCTTCCTTCTTCAACAAGGCACACTATTATCCATGGCTTTTTTTACCAATAGATGACCAGACTACTAGGTGCTTCTACTGTGGCATCACTGAACACACCACCAATGCTTGCTGACTTCGACCTTTGCTTTCCACCCCTCCGAAGTACATGCGTCTTCCACCAAGCACTCCTTGTGCCACCCCTCCTTTCTGGGCCACAGAGATCGTTCTACATTGGCTATCAAAGTACTATGCTCAAGGCAATAAGACACATCCAATGCGCACTAAGTCCTTTCGAGCACATGGAGGATCGATTGGCGCTACGACCTCCTGGAGATCATCGCAATGCAAGCGGCAGTCTTCTCCCACCTATTTTCGGGTACAATGGCTACCATGGCCGGTGGTTCCACAGTCCACTTTATCGAGAGACAGTGATTGTTTGATACTGTCTCATCGTCAGTCTACTTCTTTGAGAGATAGTGGCTGCTCGACTTCTTCCTCTTCTTTAGCTACCCAATCCTCTCCACTGAGAGACAGCGATTGTTGCCCACCTGTTGCTCATTCTGAGCCCTACCCTTCCCCACCCTCGACTACTCAGGTTCGAGAGGCTACCTCTAGGAGCTCTTCGGCACCCCAGCTACCTTCTTCAGCATGACCGGCGGCACTTCCTTCGTCATCAGACATTTTGGAGTCTGTGATCCATGAGTTTTTGGATTTCTTATCTACTTCATAGGGGAATTCAGAGGGGGATGTTATTTCTTTGCCCTCAGAGGGGGCATCTACTTTTTCTTCAACTTTAGTAGGGGCCCCTCCACCTCTCACCTCAGAGGGGGAACCTACTCCACCTGAAGTTCTTCACCCATCCTCTACTTTCTTGGGGTGGCTGTCTTCGACTAGCCATCTTTTCGACTGATACCCAAGATCTTCAGGTACCACCTAGATTGGGACCTCGGAGGTTCAGCCGCGACTTGGTGACAAGGCCTTCGTATTCCTTCCAGTATGGCTGCACGGAGCTAGACTAGGCTTCTTTCTTGAGGAGGTTGAGTTTCGGGTTTTCCAGTTCACTCTGTCTACTGTTCTTTACTGCAGGTTCCCTTTCCGGTGGAAATCTTGGATCTTAGGGATCCTCTATATCTTCTTCCTCTTCTTCTCTTCTTGCCTTGGTCACTTGGTCAGCATGGAGCCATCTTCCAAGATCGAGTATGGGCATATCCTTATGGTTCTCGACACCACACAAAGTCTGACATTCCTCCTATGCATTGCATGTTTTCATCATCTTTGTACTAGGACACTTGGGCAAGTAAACAATTTCCCCACGAGGGACACTGTCCAAATGGCACTTGTTGCACAAGCATTCTTCAGCATGTAGCATTGCATCTCCACCTCACTCTTCTTTTGTTCCCCTTTTTGGGCCTGAGAGGGGGTGTTGAGAAACCCTTCACCCTTCACCTGCAGTTTGCATTTTTGTGTTTCTGCGTTTTGCATTTAGGGTTTGCAGCCCCAAAAAGGGGTGCCATCCTAGACTGACTATGTCTATTTATAGGCCACTCTCTCATTCATTCCTCACGGCTGATTCATTTAGTCCGTCGCCTCTTCTCTCCAGCCTCTCCACTACCCTCACACCCTTTCAGGAGGACATTGCGGTTTGTGATTCGTGGCTATCTTCATCATCTTCCTTGTGCTACAGCACCCTTGTTCCCTTGTATCACATTCACTCCATGATTCAGATCATCATCATTCCATTCATCAGAGTTTCTTCTCTCTTCTCTTCTCTTCTCCATGTTTTCCGAGTTCACTCCGTGTTCCTCCCTGCCAACCCTACTATCTCATGGGGTACGTCATCTTTTGATAGTGGAAGAGATGGGTGTTCATGTATTCTGACCGAAAAGTGAATCCATCATTAGAGAGACACAAGAAGTGACTCTGGTGGAACTCCATCCTTGATCATAGATGGAGCGGTGGGTGGATTCATGTCCTTGTTGTCTTAGTCCTTAAGATATTAGTTCTAATCACCTGGTTCAGCTCTGATCAATTGAGAGAAAGTGTAGGGTAGTCAAAGTTGTAGTCAAAAGGTGAAGGGTAGTCAATATCCAAATTGGAATTGTGTTTACACACACTTTGTTAGATATTTGGTCGCCTCTAGGACGAGGACATGCATGTAGAGGGCAGATTAAGGCAGTTTATATAACATTGCATTGTAAGGAGCGGGTAGGGCAGCAGTTTTGGGGAATCGCCAAGTTTGGGCAGTAATTTGGGCAGGTGGATCAGGGCAGGTAGGGTGGACAGATCTGCCATTTGGCAAGTTGCATTTTTCACATTATTTTTTCATTAATTTATTGTCTTTATTTCAGTTGGCCTATTTGTGCAGCAGTTGGCCAGTTTTGACAGGCTGATGTGATTATATGATTGTATTTTTGGCCTACTTAGGCTGGCTTGCCCCTGGCTACATATACTTCAGTTTTCGGGCAGGTTAAGAGAGATCTCCAGCTGGTTATACTCACACAGCCCTTATATATATCTGCCTTCAATATTCAATATTGATTCTTTGCGGTCTTCAATCTTTGTGTTCACTTCTTTCTTTAGGCTGGTCATACACTTCTGCATTTGCTGCACTCTGACATGGCATTAGAGGAGCATTGAAGGGCTGATCAATTGTGAGCAGATCTGAAGAGCAAGTTTTAGTGCTACACCAAGGCTATGTTTTCACTGTTTGAGGGCGAGCAAGAGGGCTATGCATCGACACAAGGTTGAAGCGAGTAGAGATGCGTGGGAAAGGAAGTGATTTTGTTGTTTTTATGCAGGATTTTCTGTTCAAGAAGGAGGAAAGGCTGTGTTTTCAGCCTGTCATAGAAGATTTCAGATTTTAATCAGCTTAGATGGTTAAGGCAGGTTTGGGATGAAGCCCTAGCAAGCTCCCTTTCGTAGTTAGAGAGGGCTGCTTTTTTTCTTGTGCAGGTTGTTCAGCTGACCATTTCTTCCGAAATCGACATGGAGTTTCAAACTATCATGGACCGTAAGGTTCTACTAGCTCTTCCATAGATCAAACGCGAGATGGAGAGAACTACTACATTTGGTAGGTGATGATGCTATTAACGATCATGATTGTCATGCTTTGTCATCTCTTGCTTGTGAGCCTCAGTCTGAGCCAAATGAGGACTATAGGAGCTCTGGCACGTTTATCACTTGTTTTGACGGAGGAGGTAGCAGCATCTTTGAGTGTGGAATTGCTGGCCACCCTTGCTTACTATCTTGTGTTCACACACACACACTCTCTCTTCTTCCATTTCCAACTGTTGGTATCAAAGCCAAACATGTGGGTTTTGTCTCTTAGTGGCTCACAGTTGGTGCCACCCACATTGCGAAGTCCACTCAATTGGCAAAGGAAAAGGAGTTGTTGTTTTGGAAGAGAAGTTACTGTTTTGGAGGAGTCGTTGTTGTTGCTTTCAGCTTGTATGTAGTCTTGTATGCAGTCTTGCACTCAACATTACACACACAACCTTTCTCAGCCTTGCTCGTGATATTCCTAGCCTTGCCTACCATTTTCTCAGCCCAGCTTACCATTTTTCCAGCCTCGCTGGCCATTTTTTGCAGACCTGAAAAAAACACAGAAATCCTAATTTTTTGAATTGGGGGATTTTCAAAAATGTTTACAATTTCTCATTTATCTTGCTCGTCTCATTCCCAATTTCAAAGAAATTTAGGATTTTCAATAGACTCTTGCAATTTTTAAAATTTTTTGAAAGCCCTTTGAGAAAATTTGGGGCTTTTGCTTGAGTCGAGCTCCTATGCATGAATCTCCATTGAAATTGCCAAGATTGTGCAAATTTTTCAATATTTGTGCAAGAAGTTTGGGGCTTTTTTTATCTCCACGTTCAACATGTATCCCAAGCTGCCTTGAAGTTCTTGGTTGCTGTAGACACGCATTCCAAGTGACACTCCATCAGATTTACAGCATTAAATTGCTGAAATTGACTTTTTGGGCATGCATTTCGAGGTACAACAGTGTGCTGTTGTTTTGAATAGTTTTGACACACTTTTCAAGGCATTTACAAACAAATTTTGCTTTGAGACAGTTTTGGACAATTTTGTGATTGCATAATATATCTCGTGTTAGGATCTCAGTACTTGTGTGAGTACATTTTGCACTTCAGCTTGTTTGTAGCAATGGCTCAACAAGGTCATGGTGACCATAGCAACATATTGGGTGTCATCACTCAAGAGGATAAATTGGATGGCACCAACTACTCCTTGTGGAGTTTCAATGTAGTGCAATTTTGCTTGTTACCAAGGGTCTTTGGGATTTTATGATTGGCTATTCAGCTAGAGCAAGAAGAATTGCACCTCAGATGCCTCAAAGAGAGACTAGGGGCTAGGGGCTAGAGGAAAACAAGCTACCCTTTGTACTGCCTACATTTTTCCTATTGAATAACAAAGGAAATGGGACTCTAGGGATGCACAGCAGATGTTTGCAGCACCCAATGAGGCTAGAATTTCTTACTTGGAGAATTGGCTAATACACATATGGATAAGGGTGATAGCACGACTGATCACTTCACACACTTGTGGGATATCTGTGAGCAGCTGTTGAACATTGATGAGGTTATTTTGGATGAAGAAATGGTGAATGCTGCTTTAAACTCACTCCTCTAGGCTTATCTTGGTTTCCACACCTTGCTGAATTTATCTTCTAGAGGAGGGGGTGGGAGGGCAACAACCTCTTACTTTTGTGGAGTTGGCAAGTCTTTTATTACAAGAGGAACATACTTGGAGAAACGTTGCTATGAGGTCAGAAGATATTGCCATGCTCTCTAAATATAAGGGCAAGGGCAAAGTGAAGTGGTTTGTTAAAAATAAGCAAAAGGCTAATCTGGATAGCAATCAAACAAGGCTGCCAAAGAGACAGAGAAGACAAAGAAAAAGAGGAAATGCCACTATTGTAAGAAATCGGGGCATTTCATTGATGAATGCAGGAAAGGTTGGCCAAGGAGAAGAAAAAAGACTCTGGTTGTTGTTCAAGAGATATCCGCCACTTGGTCTTTGGATGAAGATGCTACAACCAACTTTGTAGAGGAGAACTATGCTTTCTTGATGTGTAGTTATGACACATTCATGGTTAATAGCACATTTAATGCTGTTGAAATGCAGTATACTTAGTATTTTGATAGTGAAGCATCTAGACATATCATTTTACGAAAGTGTTTATTCACATCTTTGCATTCAGCCCTTGCAGGGAAGCGTGTTACGTATGCTAATAACAATAACTATGATGTTTGTTGTCATGAGGACATATATTTTTGAAACCTCACTTAACATGTGGATTAATTTTTAATCACTTGGTTAAGTGAATGTTACACATGAGAGGTGTAATTGGGGTTCGAGTAAATTTACGAGCCCGAGACTCTAGGAAATCACGGGATGGTAAATGCAAAAGTTGCTATAAGTTATGTTGCATAGGTACTTTGTGGTATTTAATGTCAGTTGTTGGCCTGGGTCATTCATTTGGCCATAAGTGTTAGTTGGTGACATTAGAGAAGTGGTGTTTAATGGTACTTAACACCAATCTGATGGTCAAAGATGACGCAGAGATACTCGGGAATGGAAGTTGCCTAGCCAATTTAATTATTGGCCAATCATATTATTTTTTATGGCATTGAAATAATTATTAGATTAATTTTCAGTATTTAAAGATTGAAAATAAATATTTGATTATGGATATTTGGGAAGGTTGCCACTTGTCAAAAATGCCCATGCAAGACTGAAAAACGTCTTTAGAGGTTGAAGAGAGGCATTTTAGTATATTCAACTTATAAGAGAGAGAGAGAGAGGAGATGTCGCCGGTCTGATTTACAGCCATTGGAGGACCTTCCGAGGCAACCAGGGGCAGGAGAAGACCAATCAACAACGAGTGACAGCATCTACAAGTTGTTGAGACAGAGCAGCAGTAGTAAATGAATGATTTTCTTCAATTCTTTGCATCTATAAGTTGTCGAGACAGGGTAGCAGCAATAAATGATAGATTTTCTTCAGTTCTTCGTAAAGAAAGTTTGAATTTTCTCTCTCCTCAGCATTCTCTCTCATCTCCCAGCCTTTCTATAGCCTTGCTCCAAAGATTACAACATTGAGATTACCAAAGGTTGAGAAGTTTTAGATTTCTCTGCTGTAAACCTAAATCTACAACAGAATTTAGGGTTGGTACTTACAGGTTGGAGTGATTCACGTTGCATTGGCGGTTTGGATCGTTGGAGGTCCACGGCTAGTTATTTCTTTACCTTGGGTGCTGGTTCTGTTTCTTGGAGCAGCAAGAAGCAACCTACGATTACCCTATCTTCAACTGAAGCAAAGTATTAGGGGGCGTCTTCTACCACATGTGAGATAGTGTGGCTTCGTAGGCTCTTGGAGGAGCTTGGCTAGCCGTAGACAAGTCCTATTGTTCTTCAATGAGACAATGAGAGCCGCATTGCCTTGGCCAGGAACCCTATGTTTCATGCTCAGACAAAGCACATTGAGATCCCACACCATTTCATTCAGGAGAAGATTCTGGATGAGACTATTGCCCTAGTCTACTACCAGTTAGAGGACAATCTTGCAGACTTGTCTACGAAGGCGCTTCCTCAAGCTTTACTTCAACAACACTCCAAACCCCTTAGCCTTTTGCCTTGTCGAGGGTTTAAGAGGGGGCGTTAGAGATTGGCATTCCCTGGATAGGTAGTTCCAAATCTGAGCAGTTTTCTGCAGTCATACCAAGCAGGCCATGTGGTAGACAATCCATAGAGTTGATATCAGCAGGCAGTAGGCAAAGCAAGTGCCACTTGAAACAATAGGGCAGGTCGGACAGTTTGCTGCAGTCGGTTAGTGCAGGTCGGACAGCTGCTGCACGGTCAGTTGCATTTAATGCAGCTGACCTGCATTATTTCTTGCGTTTTTTGTTGGCTATTTATTGGCCCCAATCTCCACGCACTTTCTCAGTTCTCATATCAGGTTTCTAGGCTGTTGATGATGGAGATTGCCCTCGCGGTTCACGGAGTGTGAGATCTTCGAGGTGGAGACACATGGAGACATACTCTCTGCAACCGTGTGCATATTTGCATCCTTATGCAGCATTCTTTGCTTCAGATTTTCTGCATTCCTCTCTCTCTCTCTCTCTCTTCACTCTTTGTCTTGGTCATACGCTTCCGCACTGCTTCACTTTGATACAGCCTTCCTCCATGTTGCTGTTCAGCCCTCATGATTGCAGTCATCACTCCATCAGCCTCTCTAGCATTGTGACGCTTTCATCCTGCTGGTCGTTTTGCTGCTTGGGAGTCCTTCACTGCTGCATTTGGAGCATTTTTCCATCGCCAACACCTTCCCCTTACCTATCCAGCTTGTGTTCACACTCTTGCTACTTGGCGATAGGTCCTTGACACTTAGGCGATTGTCCCTACAATTATGTTTGGCAGTTTCAGCCATCGCCAGCTTCCTCAAGCTCCTCCATTATTATTGCTAGGCATCCTATTGCTTTTGGTGATCTGCGCTTTGTTCTTCCACACCTTCCGATTACTCCGATTGGTGGTCACAACACTCATGATCCGTCCTTGGTGGATGTCACACTCCAACACTCTACTGCTCTACCATTGAGCTTTTTGTACACTCTTGCATTCATTTACAGCATTGATTCGTTCACTTTAGAGTTCTCCCTCTCTTTGTTTGTGTTCGTGTTTTGAGTTTTGCATGTCACTATTTGTGTCTTTGTGTTTTTGTCATGGTCATACACTCTGTGTTTCCTCAATGCAAACCCCAATAGTTTCTTCACATATGGCCGCTTGTGTGGTTGCCAAGGGGGTAGAGGCTGGTTGTCCCCAACAATGGCTGACCATACTCTTGTGCAACCACCAGTGTTTCATGACAGCATGAGATCCAACATTTTGGCTTTGAATCCCATGTTCAGGTCCAACCTGATTTGTGGTTAGATTGATTGCTGGTTGGCCACTTTCCACTAGTTGCTTGTTTAGAAGCAGTGTCTCTGTACAATGCTTCAGTTCTTAGTTTCAGTCCGCTTTCTGGGTTCATTATTCTGCCTTCATCATTTTCCTCTTTCTTTCTTGATGTTGATTTTTCTGCATCTCTATTTCCATCAGATACGGTGATAGAGATCGTCAAGATTGTTGTGGACGATGCTGTGGATCTCTTCTTTCATTGCCTTTGATTATTTGACATTAGTGTTCCTTGGGTGTTCAGGTCCAACCATGATGTGAATATGATGGTGATCCTTAGTGATTTGTTTTGTTCTATTGATTGTTTGGGACTTCTGGCTCCTTTTGGCTGCCCATTTCTCTGTGGGACTTCGTCATATGGCATCCATTTATGCATATATATGGCTACCTTGTCATTTTGTGAGCATTAGCTGAGCTTTATCCTGGTTTGCCTGCACACTTGTTTTGCATTCAGCTTGTGTTCAGCTTTTGTTGCCTTCCGCTAGTTGGCATTGGTACAATGGGTCAGTTGATTAAGTAGGTCAAGCAGATTGTTGCCAAGGCACAAAAAAGAACTCAGCAGATTAGTCCACCAGAATGGTCTGCAGTTAAGAGGGAACCTAGGGATCATGCTAGAAAAAGAGAGTCCAGGCACATGGAGATGTTTTAGAAGACTTGAAAATAGAATGATAAGAGTGCTCTAAACTCTCATAATATGTGTCAGACTGGTTAAAGGAGAGAGTTTAAAGCTTAACAGTGTTTAGTGAAAGTTTAGTATTGTTCAAGATATTCTGATCATCTTTGAGGATCTAGCATAGAAGCTTATGCTGCCTGAACACTGAAAATAAAGGTGGGCTATGATGTTAACCTGGTAAGAGAATTCACCGTGTTAAAATAGTTAGATTGTGCAGTGAGCAAAATAAGCTCAGGCTCCAAAGGAGTTTTAGATGTAAAATGAAGCTGCAGTTATGCAGGGGTATTGCTGTAGAGAGTTCACATTTCTATCAGATCACAGCAAGGATACTGCTGCAAACAGTCCAGATCTCTATCAGAGCACAACAGAAGCTTTTCACATGATCTCATCGATCCACTGTCATGAAATATAAGGATTTTTTTTGCAATGCTTGTGGGTGCTGCTTGTATGAGGAGTGAGCTTCTAGCATTTTCTGCATTTCGTGGGAACAGGAACCCTAATTTGTTGCCGTTTGAACTTTTGGCCTTTGGCCATCTTTGTGTTTTAGCTATGGGACTCATTTGATTTTGTCCACTTATTTCGGAAACTGTGCAGAAAAACGAAGTTGTTTTGCCAATGAATGCAGAGGTAGTTGTAGAGGTGCCCAAAGGCAGTGTATTAAAGAGGCTTCCAGATGGATCGTTAGATTTTTTGCTTCCATGTCCATGCCCATTCAACTATGGTTCAGTCCATTCAATTCCAGCTCCAGATGGTATTCTTGTTCTTTTTACCGCACTTACAAACGTTTTTGAAGAAAGTAGAAGTCTAATAATTTTTAATAACAACAACAATTTCCTTCCTCTGAAGGATACCCTTTGGATGCAATTATTCTTGGAGATCGTCTTCCTTATGGACACAGAGGGTCATGGAAAGTGAAGGGGATGCTAAAGTTTATTGATGCTGGTGTTGTTGATAACAAGCTGGTCTGTGTGCAACCAACTGCTAGACATAAGGCTTGTCTTACAAATCCATATGAAACACTCCCTTTTGAAAAATTTGGAGTGCCTACAATAGAAGCTACTGAGCAATCTCCACCCATCTTGGATCTTGAAAAGGAAGACCTTTCATTCCTTGATCAGTGGTCATTAAATTGCATTTTTAGTGCCTATGCCGTTTTTAAAGGAGGCATCAATGCTTCAAGAGGAAAGCATGGCTTGACGTCTTTTTTGGGATGGGACTCGTTCCATTGACTGAGGACTCATCTTCCTTTACAGCAGATTAAAATTGGAATATGTAGGTGTTTGTTTGATTCACTCCATGGCCTCATGTTTGAAGTTGGACAGTAGTTCGATCGTGGTTGCTTTGCCCAGAGTCTTCGTTTGAAGTTGCACAGTAGTAGTTCACAAAATCTGTCATCTGAGTTGGTCCATTGCAAGAGCAACACAATTATGCAAACTACAGAGTGGAGATAGCATAGGCCATTGCAAGAGCAACATAATTATGCAAACTACACAGTGGAGATAGCACACCTAAAAAGATCATATATGAGAGCGCAATTAATTGATTATTCAAGCCGGAGCTTGTATTGTGTGAAAATGGAAACGAACGTGGGCAGGTAGTGCACTCTCTGTTTTTTGAGTGTCAAATCCTTTTATGAGACCTGTATATGCTTTAGTTAAATATACAATGATTAAGCGAACTTTTCCATTTCAGGTCCAATATATATCTGGCTATCTAAATAGTACATGTTTTGCTGTGCATGTATCTAGACCACACGCTGTCCAATTGCATCTGCCAAAATGATTAAGAAACTTAAAGAAATTGCATGAAAACCTATATGAATTGACGGGTTGATCTACACTATCAAACTTCATGGCTACCCATCTCTACAGTACATGGTAGAAGTCGAAGCATCATGGCATGTTCAGGGTCAATACCCCAGATCATGCTTTTCTATCCGCGTTAATCTTTATTGCTTAGTATCTAGTATGCTGATAGCAACCCTCGTCATTTCTGCAAAATTTTTCTGAAAATGCATTCAACAAACTGTGTTGCAAAATCTGTATGGATTGACAGGTTGGTGTAACATGGAAATTACATGGTTATGGCTACCTGTCAGCTGAATGTGTGAGTAAGTTGAAACAATATGCCAAAGCCAATTAGGCGTTTTGAAAGGAAGCCTTGAGGTCCTTGAGGAGCAGGCTGGTATGGTTTGGCATTTAAAAAATGGTGGAAGATATTTCCCTAGAAGCAATGGAGAGAAATATTGTCGCATGGGAACTCTTCTAAAACCCTTCTTGGAGTGTCTATAGTGATTGTAGTCCAAACATTGACATAATACATCTTTGTAAAGTAGGCGGCAGGCCTCGGTGTTCTCTTGTATTGCACATAAATGATAGGAGGGAGCACAAAATCTACACAACTCAAAAATAGAAAGAGCAAACAAAGCTTTGGCATAAAATAGATCCCATAAAGCTGCCTAGTTTGAGCATGCTCCAACATTGGGATTGACAATAGGTTGGGGTATAGGGACTGACAAAATCTCAAAGGTTGAAAGTGTTAAGGATGCACTCAACTTTGAATGACCACAAGGAAGGGGGGAGTACAAATAAGTTTCTATCACCATCAGTGTCATTACCATCTTAAATGGCTTTCTACTCTTCAAAAAGCATACAAGGAAAGATCAAAACTATGATAATATAAGCATCTAAGCCAAGGTATATGGGAGAAACTCCTAGTGCTAAGGGGAGGATCCAATGCAAACTTTAGTGGTTGGTGTCCACCATCTCCAAATACAAGTATAGACTATCTCCAAGTCAAGCCCTCAATTAACATGGATGCTCTTATTGTGAAAAGGTGACAAGTATCACACTCCAAATCTATATTAAAGTAGTGGACACCTCCTAGGGGAATTGGAGATCAAGAAGTAGTGGACACCTCCTAAGGGAATTAGAGCAAGATAGAGATTATGCAATAATATCAATTTGAAAATGGTTGAGATTATGTAGATGGATATTGGATTTAATGCTTGTAAGGAAGGTTTATACTTTGGTACGGTTGTTTTTTATTGTGATCGAAATGAGCTATTGTGGATTTTGTGTAAGTGAATCAAACAAGAATATTTAGGTATCAAATGTCCCATGGGTCTCTATTGAGATCAAGTTCTATTATCTAAGGTGGAAGTTTAACTGCCTAAAGTGTGGGGATTGGTACTTTGAATGCTCTATTATCTGAGGTGGAAGTTTAACTACCTATAGCGTGGGGATTGGTACCTAGGATGATGAGATTGACTATAAGATGATGGTTTTCTCTTATGGCAACATAGGGCCAAGAGGGACTCTAGTTGTGCTATGGTAAACCCATGCCAACCTTAAGATGGAGAATAAATGTATAGGCAATTGAATAGACTATGATTCTAGATAAGGGTGGGACCTAGAAAGGGTTGGGATATCCAATGATAGGATATTGGTCTTAGAGGAGGATAGCTACACAAATATCATAAATTTTGTTTTTAAATAACTATATGAATGAGATTATTTTCAATTGTTCTTATATACATGCTTAAAGGGCATTCAATGAATCATGTGTAAAGGGTTATGTAATGACAAAAGTTATTTTTATATATGGTTCTACATGGTAGGATCCTAATTAGCAAACTAAGGTTAATGGGTGTGCTTTGGTTGAAAGTAAGTGGATAGTAGTCTTAACAATACTATTGGGTGGACTCGATTAGCAAGGTGCTTTTTTTTGAAAGAAATGGTAGGTTTGGGATCAAAATACTATGACTGGTTTAGTCTTAGAACCTTGGCTAACACCATTTTAGGGAGTTGGATGTGTGACAATGCTGGGGTAGAGGAGTCCATGTTCAACTCTCTCATCTCACATTCTCTTTAAACTAAGTGTGGTGCTCATCTACTTTAGTCCTAGATCTTGTCAAGTGACCTTCCTTGGTGTAATGTGCTCGTCAAATGTACCTTGATAGCACAATTTTGGAGCCCACCTAGATAACACCATCTAGAACTCTAAGTGATAGTCCCAGGCAATGTTGGCCGTTGGCTTGACACTACATTTACCCTTAGAATGGTGTATTAGCTTAGTCATTGTTATTTCTTGTGTGAAGCATCCTTTATCTGCCTTATGAAGTTCTTTGCCTCATGAAGTGCAGTTTTGGGGCAATTGCAAAAACGTGACCTAATGAGGTATTTTGTGTATTATTCTCATCATTTTGGTCATATGTGATGTCTATGTCTAATGTATGATGGATTTACCTGAATATATTGAGGATCTGGCAGTTGGTGCCATCATCTATGGTGTCTTTGTCTCATTTGCAGCATGTTTTGTGTGTTGTACTTCTCTTTTTTTAATCTATAGTGCTAAATATAGTGTGCCTATGCTTTCATATGATTAGTTTTGAGTTTCTATGGTTTCTGGATGCGATATTGAGTATTTACCCCATGAAGCATTCTCTATCTTGTTATGTATTCTACATAGAAAGGGTAGCAACACTTTGGTAATCTTGCCATTATTGATAACCTTTGGTTGAAAGCTTTTTCAAAAATGACCTTGTTCTTGGCAAGAAAACCTAATTTTCTGTATACATTTCAAAGGGTTTTCTGCACATAAATTGTGTCATTCATTTTTCTGATCATGTGGTGGAAGGTACTATTGAAAATGACTCAGTTTGAGGCCAAAAATTTGAGGTTGTTGCATGAAGCAGTAGTTGCTTGCATGAAGCAATTCTCTGTATGAAGCAAAATTTGGTTGGGAGTAGCAGTGAAAACCTTGAGACAAGCTTATTAAAGTCTTGCTATGTTGTTTTCTGATGTTAAAGCATAGGCATGATACTTATCTTTGATTATATATATTTGACAATCTAGTTGCTTCTTGGAGCATTGGCAGATTGTTTGAAGCAGCATGATGCATATTAAGGATTTACCTTGGTATCTTTGCCTTTATGTCAAATAATTACCCATATCCATCAAATGTTATTTTAACCCGAAGCAAATCCAGGGAATTCAGAGAAGTATTGGCAGGACAACAATAGGGGTCAAGGCAAAATGAAGATAGTGAAGCAGGAGAAAATCCCATCTTGGATGAAGAGGTGCTTTCCTTGTTTAGAGACGAGGTCCAGGATATTGGTACCTCTGCTGGTACCATTACAGCATATCATTCTCCTGCTACATCGAATGAATCTTCTCCAAGTCCCATTTGCAACTCCTGATAGAGCAACAGAGAGATTGCATCATTTGGTGCTGGGGAGTATTGTCCTATTGAGGAGTAGGATTATCCCAGCAAAGAAGTCTCTTACTTTTAATCCCTTGCCTTCATTAAAGAAGAGAAAGCCTAAATCCATCAATCCCAACCTACCACTCAACCCTAAAGTTAGGGCATCAAAGTTTTCGGGGCAAAAGAAGGAGGATCCTGATTGTCATATTGCACAGTTTGAGATAAGGTAGGTAGCAAGTGGCTTCAACAATAGGTTTGGGGATCATCTGAAACTATCTTGGAATATTGCAAATATTGTTACCTAGGCTCGCCTGAATTTACCTCACACGGAAACCTCTACTCTATACCCATCAGGATCAACTTGAAACAAGGTCTCTAGATAATACTAAGGTTACGTAACAGTTTATTTAGCATGGTCTTCAAGCAAGTACTTGTGCAAATTAGCTTGAACTAAAGCAAATTCATATTGCAATTGGTTCAAAGAGGGTGAGAAATGAGGGGGAGCTAGCGCTCGACCCTCTGCCTCCCCTTATGAGATAAAGTCTCACCCCAATCCCCTAAAACAATACGAGGTTGGGCTCTATAATATTTCCTAAGACAATCATTGTCCAGCTCTTTTCTAAAAGCCACCTAAGTCCAATGCTTTTAAAGAAAAACTCTTGGCTCGTTGAGACTACCCAACCATAAGATGGATTTGTTGAGGATCCACCCTTGTGCTTTTCTTTATGACAGAGTATCTTAATTATCTAATTGCCTAAAACAATTTTGTCATTGTTAATTATTCCCCTCTATCCTTATCTATCCCCTTCCACCCACCACCTTTCTCTCTCAAGACTACCTATCCACTTCTGTCTATCCCTACTTACTTTCATTATGTTATTGATATTCTTTCCTCCCTTTTGTTATCCTTGCTATTCCCTTTCCTCAATGGATCCTTCTCTACTCCCATCAAAACTTCATTTTCCTCATCCCTCATCCCCCACCTGAAATGAGACTACCTATCCACCTCTGCCTACCTCCACTTACTTTCACTATGTTATTGATATCCTTGCCTCCATTTTGTTATCCTTGCTATTCCCTTTTCTAAGTGGATCCTTCTCTACCCCCATCAAAACCTCATGTGCCACCTTCGCCTACATTTCACTATCCTCATCTATCTTCCTTTATGCTTGTCTAGCCTATGCACTAACCCTCCTTGTATCGATGCACATATTGCCTTATGCATGCATGCCCTCTAACCCTCCACCTCTTTGTATCTTATTACAATTTTATATTTGATTGTGTTCATCTCCAAAATTTTGAATGTTGTATCCTTGTGAAATGTTTCTATGTTTTTGAGTTAGTATTGCAATATGTTCCTATCCATGTGGGTTTTGGATGTTAGATTTTTAGAGAGTTCTTTCGTTCCCTTGTGCTTCATAATTTTCACTTGTGTCACAAAAGAAATCCTCAAAAAGAGAATTAAGAACCCAATCAAGATTTTTTCATAAATGTAACTTTTAATGAAAATATATTTACAATTTCAATTTTTATTTTGATGACTTGGCTTGCATCTAAAGTAACTTCCCCTTCAAAATTGTCAATTTCATATGAGGCATATGAAGAAACAAGTCACTAAGTTAAGTTGAGTTGGATACATGATATCCTTATAAAAAACCTAATTTTTTCATCATCATGATTAGAAAAAGTTAGTTACATAGTAGTGATAAAAAACAATTGACTAGATGGATCGCAATGTTATGTAGAAACATGGATCGAAGCTATCCAAACATTTCTCCCCATAATTCTTAGCAAGTATGGTAGAAAAGGAACCTTTTGCAAATTTGTGTCAAAAGGATGTCAAGAATACAAAGCTTCTAGTGGTGAAATGATGTGGAGTAGAAGTTCACATATGCTTAGAGAAGCTAATAAAAGCAAGACAACCACTACCAAAGCTCAACAAAACTAGCAAACTAGCATATAAACAACATCCATTATATCAAATCACCTAGAACTAAGGCTATAACTCATTCATGCACTTCACACCTACTCACAATAGAAGTTAACAAAGCCTTTTATAACCATATGAAAGCAATCAGAAGTATATAACAAACAATGGAACCTATAAAACCATAGAATCAATCTCCAACCTAAAATGAGATGAAAACACAGAAGGTAAGCAATTTCAATCATTCACAATTCATCAATCATGTCCAAAAAGTTCAAAATATCTCAAGAATCCCATTATCTAGGCTTAAATACACATTTAATCACACAAGTCCTAGTCATGTCAAGCACTCAATCCAGCTCACTCTTAGTGAAGGAGCATCCTCACGACCCTTGAAAACTGATTGTATTACAAAAAATTTCTAAACCTTAGATGATTCCTTCATTCCAAACAAACTTTTTTTGATGAAATAATTCTCATGCCAAGTCACAAGTGAGTGGTCACAACTTAAAGGCATAAATTGACATGGGGTGCAACCTTTGTTGTAGATCTCAAAGCTTGGTTTTAGCCACTCTTTATATATCATCTTCCTCAAAGGTAGTAGACAACTCATATACAAAGGCTTCAAAATCATAGAGTATTGGTGGTTTCCTCTTGAGCAACAGTGCAAACCAAGAGAGAGTTGTACTTGAGAGGAGTGTGCCAATGAGATGAAATTGTGATAACATTATGATTGCATGCATATGAATAAGTGAACTTGCTAGCTAAAATCCTCCAAATTTATCAACAAGACTAACTTTGGCTCCTTGTTTTGTTGTAAAAGGCTTGTGGGGAAATGTTGCTTGGCTTTAGACCCTATTGGCTTCATGTAGTTCTTGGACTTGACATTGGAGCTATTTCATCACAAGCCTCAAGGATTCGAAGTGCTCTACTCACAATCAAGCATTGCTTTCACTCAACTCATGTAACTATTATTAAATGCTTTGTAAGATGACAACCACACCTTCCAACCTCTCTCCATCACAACTCACGTGGGAGTCCTGCCAAATGTTAGGAGTGAGACAAGGACTTGATAAGAACAAGCACAATTTCTTGCATAAATTTCACACGACTACAAGATAATTTCGTGAGAGATATAAGACAATATATCTTAACTTACAAAATTAAAGTTCAAATTTGATATACAAGAATGAGATACACGATAAGACTTGGACACTAAACACAATTAGAGCACAATTGGCAAAGGACTTACCTTGCCTAAATCTTATAACTAGTATTGGTAAGGCTAAAGGTTTTGCACACCCAAGATCCCTCTTTATACTAATTGGTTAGAAAGCTCCTAGGAAAGTGCTAACATAAATGATGCCACAAGAATTGATGACATGAGCAATTATGTTAGTCTCAATGACATTAACAATTATATAAGCACTATTTGCATAAATAAGTGACCTCTTCAAAGGAAGCTTCTAGAACTTTATTCTAGTTGTCTTGTATTCAATTATGCTATTGTAATGGTGTAAATTGTCCATCTAATTATCATCGTGTATTTGTGTGGGATCTATGCAAGAAAGAGTTATTGTCCTCATCAAGTTCTTATCACACTAATAATAGTGATTATTGCATTCAGCTTGAATTGATCCAATTGAAAGAGTATTGCTTCTTCTTGTTGATTATAGACCTTATCACCTTTTTAAGGTGCAAGGTAGGATGACATGAATGAGCATCTAATTTCCTTATCGATTACTAAGCCACTAAGAGATAATGGAGCCAAACTTAGACAAGAAGTTGCTTTGTCTAGCTCGATGGTTGTTGAGGGCTTGGGAAACCGTGAAGTATTCTAGATTTTGACATTATATATATTCTTAACTTTATGAGGTGCTCCTTCAAGAAGATTTTTCCATGATTTAAAGGAGGTAGAATAGCTAGAACCTCTTTATCATGAATCTTATAGTTGATCTTTACTATTGAGAATTTTTGGAAGTGGAAGGGAACAAGGTGCTCATGACCATCATCACCTATTTCAGATAGCACCAATTGCAAAATCTGATGCATCGGTTTTGAAAAGAAGGGCTTGGATGGGTCTGCACGGATTAGAATTCATGCTATTGTGAAGGCATTCTTAAATGTTTGAAAGACCTTTTTATCCTCCAAGTCCCCTAGCACTATATCCTTTCCAATTAGCCATGTTAAAGGAGCAGTAATCTTAGAATAGTCTTTGATAAAAAGGCATTAGAAGTTTACCAAAACCAAGAAGCATTGTACATCCCAAATAGAGGTGTATGTTTCACATTCAAGAGTGGTTGCCAGAAGCAATTATAAACACCACAAAGTTCTATCTTGTTGGCTTTATGGAGTCACTCAATAATTTTTTGGATGAGTAGTAGGGGATAGTGATTCTTATTTGTAATCTTGTTGAGGCCTCTATAGTCTATGCACATCCAAAGAGATCCATGACAAGGCAAGAAGCATTGTACAAGTGTATGTTTTTCATTCACAAATGGTCACTAGAAGCACTTATAAGCATCATAAAGGTCGATCTTGGTAACTAGCTTGGCTTTATCCAGTCGCTCAAGAAATTTTTGGGATTAATGGCTAGAAATATTGATTCTAAATTGTGATCTTAGTGAGGCCTCCATGGTCTATGCACATTCAAAGTGGTCCATCTTTTTTCCACAAACAATATGGGTGCTCTTGCTAGTGACCTGGAATCTTGGATAAACCCCTAAGCTAGATTTCATCAATATGCTTTTCGAGTTCTACAAGCTTATCTTGTTATAACTTTTATATTGGACCCAAAGGTGGTTGGGTTTCCTCTTGTTGTGTAACAACACAATCATAGGGAAGCAAGTTGCATTCTTCTTTTCACATACACCTTTATAATCAAGACACTACACACAATGCTTTTGTACTTTTGTTGATGGAAGTATTGGTCTTCTAGAGATTAAGAATGTAGAATTCCTTTTGGCAACATGCATAAGTACTTTGGCTCTAACAGAAATTGGCCACATGTGCTGCTTCTTATCATAGTATCCTTGTCTTGGCTCTATCCTTCAAGCTCTATAATCAATATCTAGGTTGTGTAACTCCAGTCATCAAGGTAGACTGCTTTTTGATGTAGATGTATGCTTGCTCAAGGCTACCCCCATAAGCAAGGTTTCATACTTTACACCTCCAAAAGCAAGCAACTAACCATCAATTGCCTCCACAACCATTGGAAGTGACTTTTTCTCAAGCATAATATTTTATTGTCTTGAGTATTCTTTGTCCATGAAGATAATTTGATGACACCCAAAGAAGCACAAAAATATTCATGCATACATCGCATTTCTAATTTTTATAAAGGGAATAATATTCATTTTGTTGTAAAATCACTAAAATACACCCTACATGAGGGAGCCACATCTATCATCAACAAATGGTATACATAAAAGTGTACATAAATGCATTTGCAAAGAGCTAGAAAGAATTAAAATGTAAAGACCAAAACACCTTACTAATACAAATGTATAAAAAATTCAAAGAAATAATAAAAATATGAAAGGCTGTGTCTTTTGGAGAAAAGGTGAGGTGGAGTGCACAACTGATTACGTGCCTCTTTCTCTTCTTTCTTCCAAGATCCGTATAATCTCCCTTTGCGATGCCAATGTCTCTCTCCCCTCTGCTCTCTCCTCTATGTAGAAATTTCTCTTTCCTTTCCTCTTTTCTTTCCTCTTTTCCTATTGTGTAATGGAGATGGATATGTCTAATGCAGATGATGATGATGAAGTTGATGAATTTATTTTTTGTTAAGAGCAAGATTTGTGGTTTCTTTCCAGTTTTAAGATCATTGGCAGAGCGATACACAGACTCTTTGTGCCTGTCCTTGGTTTTGTATTCGTTTCTTACCATGGGAGGGCCACCTTCATTTTGGTGCACAGTCAGCGAAGAAGCTAGTCTCGACCGCTACAATCCAAGGTTTTTGAGGTGCTTGTAGAAGTTGGTGGCTGCAAGGCTTGCTAAAAACTCAAGAAATAAGGAATTTTTGAAGATACAGGTGTTAGAGTGAGCTGTAATATTAGCACACAAAGAGAGAGAATGAGGACAGAAAAGTTTTTCATGAAGACAACAAGATGCCGTGGATCCATCTGCCTAGTTGCCCTCTCCATTATCAATTGGTTTCAAGTTTTGAATCGGCCTTTTCCTTGAAGGACTCCGTTTGGGTTGGGAAACACCAGGGTGCCATGGAGCTCTCAGATTATACTGCACAGGACCTAAGCAAGGCAGATATTGTTGGAAATGACCAAGAAGAAGGTAGTGAAGAGAAACAGAGGTAGATGATGCAGAGGAGGCTTGCTTTTGACCTTCCTATGATGACAACATCTTGCGACCGAGATTGTAGCAAGGAGAGAAAAATACTTAGGTTTAAAGTGAGAAGATTTCAAGGGGGAGATTTAAGAGAGAGAGAGAGAGAGAGAGAGAGAGAAAGAGCATGCTGCGGCTGTGCTTTCTTGAAGAAGGCCATCTGCTGTGACTTCAAGAGTGAGCAAAAGGGAAAAAGGAGAACGCCGCAATTACGGGTCATCAAATCAAAGAAGAAGGGAGAGGAGAGATTTGAGCAATAGAACTACCGTCGCAATTACGAGAGAAGAAGGGATGGCAAGGGGGCGGGGAGGGAGGGTTTGAGCATACGTGCTGTAGGACACGCCTTCTACCGCAATCCGTTGCACCTTCGCCAACGCAGTTCCAGACATGAGATTTCAGATGTGGAGAACAATTCCACAACGCTTTCCTTTGTCATGCGGAAGAAATCTGATAGCAACAGGAGCAAACGAACCGCTGGAAGTTCCAATGGTGAAGAAGAGGAGCGGCACAATCCCCAAAGGCCTCGGTGGAGCAGGAGAGGGCACGGGCACAACCATTGCCACTGGAGAAGTACAAGGGGGATCCGCACCGCAAGAGACTTTCAGTTTGTGGAAGGAAGAATAGGAGAAGGATACAAACGATGTTGCCTTCGGCTTCACCCCATCTTATGGAGCGACCTATCAGCATATATTGAGCGCCTCATCATATGATTTAGGGTCTCATATCTAGTTCGTTAATTAAATTAAATAATTATTATTTAAAAATCCCATTTATAGACTCGCTTACATTGCACAACCCAAGTCACATAAGCCTTCGAAACAAACTAAAGATTTTTGAAAACATAT
The DNA here is from genome assembly GCF_053477565.2 of Lygodium microphyllum. Lineage (NCBI taxonomy): Eukaryota > Viridiplantae > Streptophyta > Polypodiopsida > Schizaeales > Lygodiaceae > Lygodium > Lygodium microphyllum. The sequence goes on along the minus strand of NC_141148.1, from coordinate 17,564,423 downwards.
CCATTACAACAACACTTGTTCACAAGGGCATACTCCTATGCTCTCCTCTTTTTTCCTACATAAGTAAATAAGTGCTTCATTTTGCCTGAAGTTCCCTTTGAGATCCATGATGGTGGAATTCATTCTTTTTTCTGCCACTAGGCAAGAAATTGCTCTTGTAATTCATGTTGAAGACAAAACCCTATCCTTTGAAGACTAGTAAATCTTTTCGATGTGGGACTATGACAGAGGTAGAAGTTCCCTTACTCTAGTGGTCTTGGTTTTGGAGTCACTATACCCTACCATGGCTAGGCCTCATTATCATCATTGACGATTTTTTTCACTAACTATTTTGGAAGTGTTTTGTGTTAAATAGTGGTTCTTCTTCAACTTGGTTTGTGAGGGCGCTTCACATTTCAATGTGGGAGGAAATGATGACACCCAAAGAAATGCAAAAATGTCTATGCATATATCACGTTTCTAGTTTTGTAAAGGGATTAATATTCAATTTATTGCAAAATCACAAATACACCCTACATGAGGGGTGCCACATCCATCATAAGTAAATGGTATACATAAAAGTATGTGTGTGTGCATTTGGAAAGAGCTAGAAAGAATTAAAATGCAAAGGCTAGAGCATTACGAATACAAATGTATAAAAAATTCAAATAAATAATTAAAATATGAAGAGTTGTATATCTTTTGGGAAAAAGGTGGGGTGGAGTGCACGGCTGATTATATGCCTCTTTCTCTCATTTCTTCCAAGATCCCCACATTCTCGCTTTATGGTGTCAATCTTTCTCTCTCCTCTCTCCCCTTTGCAGAAATTTATATTTCCCCTTTCCTCTTTTTCTATTGTGTAATGGAGATGGACATGTCTAATGAAGATGATTAATTTATTTGTTGTTAAGAGCAAGATTTATGGTTTCTTTCCAATTTTAAGTTCATTGGCAGAGCCATACACATAGATTTTGTGTGCTTTGTCCCTGCTTTTGTGTTCATTTCTTACCATGGAAGGGCCACCTTAAAAAATTGTAGCTCTACTATCTGACAATGCATTAACTTCCACTTGACCATTTGGTGAATAAATTGTTACCAGTACAATGAAACTTGACCTAGGATTAGCATGTGTAAGGAGACCTTTATCGATCTAGTAATTTGCATAGTCCAACAACATCATCTCTATTGAAGCTAGATATCCAATTTTTCCTAGGCTAATGGGGTTGTAATTGCTCTACACCTTGATCTTCCTCATTTTAAGATAGTTGTGGGCAATATTTTCATAGTCCTTGCAATACATGTATAATCAATTGGCCCATCATTGTTGTTTCTCTTATGCGGAAAGTGGCTTGAATTGGGCTAAAATTAATTTGCATGTGTCCATTATCTTTAACTATTTTGAGATCGAGTTAGAAGAAGCTACTGTCAAGTCTATTCTTGGGATGTTCCAAATCTCTTCTTACCTCATCTTTCAAATAATCGCATTCTATTGCTTCGACAATGAATTCATTTAGTGCATGAACATTTTGTAGAGTAAGCACGAGATCTTTCACAACATCCCTTAATCCCCAACAAATTAACTGATGACATAATTCTCATGCCAAGTCACAAGTGAGGTTTTGGAACTCAAAGTCGTAACGTGACATGGAGCACAACCCTTACCATAGGTTTTGGTGTGGTTTCAACCACTCTTCCTCAATCCTCTTCCTCGAAGATAGTAGAGAACTCTTATACATATGCTTCAAAATCATAGAGTAGTGGTGGTTCCTTATTGGGTAGATTCATACACAATAATGAGATAGATGGCATGACTCAAATACAAGATATGACTAGAGTACAAGGAATGAACTAAAAGAGGGCTTACCTCACTAAAGCCTCACAATAGGCATTGATAAGACTAAAGGTCTTGTAGTCTAAGACCCTTGCTTATACTAATGGGTGGGAAGCTTCTAGGCAAGTGCAAACATATACAATGGCATGAGCATTGATGGCATATGCAATGGTATAAGGCTTGATGACATCAATAATGATATAACTTGGCATAAGTGCTTACATAAGTGACCTTCTAGATACTTCTTCCGAGGGAGCTTTCTTCTAAAATGATCTAAAAGTTTCTACCAAATTTTAGGAGATACTCTAATCTACATATTTATGGCACTATCCCCCCCCTCTAGCTTGAGCTCCAAATCAAGTAGGGTTGCTTCTTGTTTAAGGCACATGTTTTGGTGGATGATGCCAAGGGAACTCCCAAATTTTAGGAAGTGCTCACTAGAGGTTGAAGGTTCCCACCTTTGTTCACTTGGATCATAATCATTCCAGTGCACACAATATTAGGGTCATCCATTTGAGATCCTTGAATCAAGGATTTTATCATCTTCATATTCTGGATGGCCATCAATCTCTATGTTGATGATGGTTACAAGGATCTTCCTAATATTGTGGAGTAATGACATGGATCAAAATTGGACATGGAAAACTTGAGGTGCTCATTGAAAACCTAAAGCTTTCTAAAATCTATATATCCATGAGACATTACATTACCTTGATTGGTGCAAACAAAGGGTTAGTTTTATTATCAATTAAATGTAGGTTAAAGTGCATGTAAAGAGGGAAAAGTGACAAAAACCTTGGATGTGTCTACACATAGTCAAGGTATAAAAATAGTAGTACAGAGGAATCAAATGGCAAAACCAACTACATAGATGTGTCTTGAATGGTTGACTGAGGAGTTAGTTAGTTTGCCTCTAAATTGCATCCAAGAGCCCAAAAAAATCCACATGAAGGGGCATGTGAACAACCACTAACAAGGTGCAAAAACCTACATTCACATGTATTTTTCTAAGTGTTGTTGACAAAGGCTAAGGCAAGACATTGGGATAGGAAGGGGGGACTTGGGGGAGGTTGAGTGTTCCTAAATTTGATTGATTTTTAGTTTCTTATTACCATTTTTTTTAAATGTGTGGGGGAACGAGGTCAATAGGTAGTGAACTAAAGGGGAAGGGGGGGCTATGTAGGAGAGATTATTTGTTGTTTTTTTGAAAGGGGTGAGGGTAGAAGTATTGATGACAATAGGTAGGGGGAGGAAAGGTGGCATTTGTAGGGTGGTTGAAAGGGGGAGGGGGAGGGGGTGTGTGGTTTTGGTTGTGTGGGGTGGGTAGATTGGAATGATTAAGGAGAGATCTAGGAGAGGTGGATAAGGCCAAAGGGAGGCAACAAAAGGTAGGTGGGAACCATTGGTGGAGAGGATGGAATTGCAGAGGCCATGCATGTGGAGGGCTAGGAGCACCAAATGCAAATAGAGGAGGGCATGAGCATTTCTACCATAGCAAGCATGGCTTCTCCTGGGCAACATGGAGTCATTTGTGATAACAATAACAATCCAACATGTTCACAAAAAGCATTGATTCTTGGGTGATCATTTCTATGTGGTAACTATCTAAGAGCTCTCCGTGTGGCAAGGACCAAGACAATACTGAGGTGGTAGGGGAGAAGGAGGAGAGGGGAGGAGGGACAAAGGAGAGTGTGAAGGAGAAGGACAAAGATAAAGAAAAAGGGAATGTGGATGGGGATGTGCTTAGAGGAGAGGGGGGCATATTGAGAGAGAGAGAGAGAGAGAGAGAGAGAGCACATAAGGAGGCAAAAACATTCAATCTTGTTTTACCCTTTTTTTGGAGCAACCTATCAATTTTTCTTACTTATTACTTTTTCAAGCACATAGATGGCAAGGAATGGTCATAGCAACATTGGTTCACTCGAAATTGCAATTGGTAATAGTTCTTACCAATTGCTTTTTTGGGCACGTGTGGCAAAAAATAATTGGTAGCAATGTTGGGTGGACATGGCATTCAAAGGACCCTCAATAAGGAGAATGGGGTGCTAAAAAACAACATGAAATTCATATAAAGATACATGGTGCCATATATTTTCCATGTCATCCTAGTCTATCACAATGTCTTGTTCAATTGGATACTTCAAAGTCAAAATTCCATGCTTGAGCATAGAGCCTTGTCTCCAACATAGGTATCCTTCTCTTCCTTAACAATCATAACCCTAGTATGGTAGAGCCTCCCAACATGTTAATAAAGATAATGCAATGAACATGCAAATCTAGTTTGACAAAAGCCAATATAGGCATCCTTCTTCCCATCCCAACTATTACACATCTACGGGGAGGCCTCCCAAAAATGTTAGGAAAGAAGCACAAGAAACATATTCACCTCTGCAAGTGTAGCATACTCAAATGGCATACAAAACCATAAGATTGGGTCTTCAACATCCAAACTTATCAAATATCTTCACATAATCTCAAGAGGATATGCCTAGGGAAGATCTTAAGTTCAATTATTCACATAATGCTACTAGAGGTCTTGTCAACTAGTATCCATAAAACTTATGTATGACTTTGAAGTATAATTGAAATTTAAGAGGCTTAAGTGCCTTAACATCATAACATGAAATAATATTAAAGAAACAACATAAGATATCCAATCAATATCTAGATGCTTAGGAGTTATCATGCACGTCAATTCACAATAGCAAGAGGAATATTGATATTAAGCCTACTAACTACTCTACAATTCTCAAAGAAGAGAACTTACAAAGCAACCTTGAGAAATAATGCCTAGCACTACCCATAGCCCTAATGAATATTGAGATGAACCCTAATGACTATTCTAGAAGAAGAGAAGTTATAAAGAAACCTTAAGCTAATACATATCATTGCCCATAGCTAAGTAATCATTTTTCTCTTCCAAAAAGGGCCAAGAGCCACTTCACAACCATTAACTCCAAAAATAAAAGACCATTTTTCAACTAAGATCTATAGTTACCAAGAGATTTTTTGCAAAGCTAGTCTTACATAATGTAATTCCATACATTAATTTGTCTTTTCTAAGCCATTGTGTAGGAGAAGCACTAGAATGATATTGATTATATTACTAGTCTATCTAGGCAAGAGATATGAGAATGAACCTGCTTTATCCTACTATCAATTTTCAACATCTATTCCATGAATCACATAAGCAAGGGCAAACCATAACCGTTTCAAAATATAATTGCTTATTATGAGACAATGTGGGATAGACAACCTAGTCCTAGCATATACCTCAAACAAACCAGAGTTCAACCCTAAAGTCTTTCATTGTCAGAGCTACTTGATTACAATACAAGGTAACCTTTGGTACTCAAATTATATTGAGTAGTAAGGATAGTGAAATTTCTGACACATAATTTGAACGATGACAATTAAGGAATCAAACCCCATCACTTTGTTGTACCATTAGGCATGGCTACCTAGACTATAAACCAGCAAACACACTAACATATGCATACAAAGCACATCATGTAGCCTAGGTAAGCCAAGCACATGATAAAGGACCATATGCATGACCAAGGAAAAATTGCATTGATTCAAAAAATGAAGAACATACCTACCTGCAACAAACAAACACACACCACAAGCAAACATATGTATATTTTAAAATAATAAACACTCACCAAATGAAGCTAGAAAGAGGGTTAAACTACCTTGCAAGGAATGAGGAACACTTTTTCGAGCTGATATATATTTAAATTGTATTTCCATGCCTGAACACCCCTACCCCCCAATTTCTACTCATCCTTCTCATGCCACATTCATATCTCCTTGTAGCATAACCTCTTTTCTAAGCTACATGCATGTTTCTCACAATATGAAGTTTTAAATAAAGCTTGTGACAACATCCATATGTCTCTCTCCACCATCATAAGGAATTTCTTCTCTATTATTAGGATATGGATCAACATTATCAAAGGTCTCAACCTCCCCTCTCATTTGCACAAAGTTATGTAGCACAAAACATGCTAAAGCAATGCAAATTGTACATCTACATTTATCTCCCTCAAGGTGTGCCACATGTTTTTCGGTATGTTGAAAGAATTTTCAACCACTACTCATCCCTTGCATATGTGCTCAATAAACTATTTTATCTCTTTGTAACATGGCTCATTGGTACTTTAGAATGCATTTACCACAAATACCTTTCCTTTGTATACTAAGTCCATAATGGCTTTATCTTCTCTCCTTATATATGTACCACATGCTCTTACAACACAAACCCTCCATTCCATTTCCAATACAATTATGTATGCGGATTGTGTGTATAGCAATGTATGAGTGGTGGTGTATGGATGTGTATACATTTACCTATAAACATGCATATATACATGTGCATGCATGAATGTGTGGTGAGGTACAAAAGCAAGGGTATGTTGGCAAAATAACCCATTGCCTACTTGAAGGTACACCAATATTCAATGTAGGAAATTTATAATCTATAGATTTCCAAAAATGAGACATAAGCTATCTTACTAATGTCCTATCAATGTAGTAGCGGATCCAACTAGAGTTAGCTATGGGTAATTCTATTTCTCTACCTATGTATAATCCCCTACGAATACACCGACTATGCATTATAGTCTCTTATTATTGTTATTCATTAGGGGGATCAATAGTCACTTTAGAGATCTTGGGTGTAGTTTGGAGACCAACTAGGCATCTATAGAGTTCACACTGCTAATAGCTTCACCATCTTCATACAATAAACTTCTAACATGCAAGTGCCTTTACTAAAATCCAAGGTGATCCCATTGCCATAAGCTATTAGGCTATTTGAAGATTAAAGATCTATCCTCTTCATCTCACATTGTGCTTTGGCTTGACAATAGAATTGTATGCTCCTAATTTTCATATATCAGACTAAACTTACACTAAGAAAATTAGAGTTATTGATCATACATGAGTGCTACTCATCTTAAGATAGTATGTTCAATTGCCTAGAATGTTGTGAAGCATGAGACATGGTCAATTTTGAAATGCACTATAGGAAATGCCTATTAATTAAAATGATCATGCATCTAGCATTAGACACTTCCCTAACAATTTTCCTTGTTCATAGTCAAGCATAAATTTTGCAACAATTACATACCCGAGTAATTGTGTTGTTATGGAATGCAAGCCATTATTCCTAGATGCATCAAATAACGGAACCCTACTCTAACAAGGAAGCCATGCTCATAATCAATTATATTTTTTTTAAGGAATTGAATTTCCTTAGTAACCTTGTGGTTATGGCATGCTACTGTATTTCAAGAATCCAAAATATTCTACAAGAATATGACATACTGCAGTAGAAATAAGGGAATTTGTAAATGATGTTTTACAACTATACTCCCAAGAGCAATCTGACTATGTTATCTTTTATTCTTGCATGCATAAATTAAGGGAACTTTACTTTAAGAAGAAGGAATCCTTCTTCATAATCAAGAACAAATTCTATAGCATTCTAATATCCTAATAACCTTATGGTTAAGGCATGCAATCCTACTCCACAAATCAAAAATATTTTACATGAATGAGATATTGCTAGTATGTTTCCCTTATTCAATGCATGCAATCCATTACCAGTTGTAGAGTTGCACCTCAAAAGGAGAAGATATAATGTTTTTAGTGATTTTTAGGCAATAGGGATCCCAGACCTTAGCCAAAATCATGTTATGCATTTCTCATATGAGGGTTACAAATCTACTATATCATATCCAATTGCCCTTCATGCCAATAGAGTTAAAAGTAATGCCATTGCCTCTAAAAATTACCTGACAAGGCAAGTGAAGGAAAATTAAAAGTGGCAATTGAAAACATGAGGAAGGTACTTGAAAAGGCACAATCTTAAAATGGTCAGAGCGGACATAATCTTCCTAATGGATTGCAAATCTTGTGTGAAGACGAGCCTCTACCAATCATGCAAATGTAAAAGATTATGGCTACCCTTTTTAAGTTTTTACAAGAAGAAAAATAACAACCTATATGAAGTTATAGGAGGGGCTAATGGTGCCAAGCCACAATGTGCCTCCTTTGAGATGAAGGAAAAAGTAGTCAGTGTGGAAGTTGCATGCAACAAGCAGAGAAAAACTAAGAAACTTGTGAACATGGGCTATCTAGAAGGGGATCACTCACAACCTAACAAACAAAACCTTTAGGAAGTACCTAACATATCACAAACCGTAGTGTGGTTTGACAGGGGAAAAATGTAAAATGTTCTATTAACCTAAATGAAACAGTGAAGATGCTTGACGATTATATAAACTAGCATTAAGTGCATGCTTCACACACATGGAATGCTAGGTTGCTTCCATGGCAACGATGACAAGTGAAGTTGCTCAACAATCCATTTCTCCTATTTCTCTCTCCTCTTTTTCCCCTTTGTTTCTAATTTTTTCTTCTCTCTCCCTCTCTCCCCCAATTCCCTATGTTTAACTTTTTTCTCTCTCTCTTTCTCTATCTGCCTTCTATTTTATCATCTCCTTACTCTCTCTCTCTCTCTCTCTCTCTCTCTCTCTCTCTCTCTCTCTCTCTCTCTCTCTCTCTCTCTCTCTCTCTCTCTCTCTCTCTCTCTCTCTCTCTCTCTCTCTCTCTCTCTCTCTCTCTCTCTCTCTCTCTCTCTCTCTCTCTCTCTCTCTCTCTCTCTCAATTTTATTATTTTCTTTCTCTTTCTCTTCTAAATTTTTTGTTTCCTCTCTATAATGCTCTCTTTGTGTTCATATTCTCTCTCTCCCCCTTTTTTCTCCTCCTTCTCTTCTCTCTTCCCTCTTTTTTATTTTCTCTCTTTTAAATTTTATAATTTCTCTCTATAATTCTCTCTCTCTCTCTCTCTGTTCCTCTGTCTCTTTCATCTCTTTTCCTTCTCTCTCTATCTCATCTTTTTTCCTTTTTTTCTTCTCTCTCTCTCTCTCTCTCTCTCTGGATGTTTTTATTTTCTCTCTCAATGTTCACATTCTCTCTCTTCTTCTTCTTCTTCTTCTTCTTCTTCTCTCCCTATCTCTCCTTTTCTCCTCTTCTCACACTCTCTCTCCCCCTTTGTCCTCTCTTTTCCTTCTCTCTCTCCGCTTTTTTTACTTTTGTCTCTCTTAAATTGTATATTTTCTCTCTCTATAACAGCCTTCAGCAAATAAGGCAATCATGTCTTAGTAACTCTAGGGATGTATTTTAAGGAATACAAGAAGACAAAAGGAGTCCTTAGAGTTATGATTGTAAGAAAGATTGCCCAATGTAATTTTAGCTAAAAGTTCTAGCAAAGGAAAGGAAAAGGTCACAAACACCAAAGCTCCTTCATCAATTGCACCTACTGATTTTGTATAATTATTCGTAATCATACAAGATCTAAAGGAAGGAATAACTCAAATTAGGAAGCAAATGGTTAAGGAGACAACATCTTTATCACTGATTAAGTGGCTTGCATATCAGCCTATTGACTCCTTGGACCAAACCACTAAACGAAGTCATACTCCTAGATGTGTATCCACCCTAAAAATCCTTTGTAAAGAGCTCAAGTAAGACAAGGCCATAAAAATCAAAGAGCAGCAAGACCTCTGCCATGGTGAGGAGAAGGGTACACATCAAGAATACCAACCCTCAATTCAAAAACGCTTGATGGTACAAGAAAAGATAGAGACGATGACAACCACCATGGAGGTAATGAAGACACATATGTAAAATTGAACCAACTACAAGTATGCAATGAAGAAGCAAGAAACACATCCGTTGAGCTCACTATCTTGTTAGAACAAGAGAAGGCCAAAGCAACCACTATCAACAAAGAACTAAAACATACCCACCATGTGCAAGAGAAACTCAAATAGCCTTGAGTAGGCTACAAAGCACCATAGATCAACCTTGGCAAGAGTTGCTAAAAGTGTGGAAGAGGAAGCACAGAAAAGACAAGAGGCAAAAGATGATTTTTGTAGAAGAATCCTTCTCAAGGGAGAGCCATTGGAAGCAAAAGATTGAGGTACCTAAGTGCATTATAGCCATGCATCAACAACTCTACAGACAAGTTATCCTTACTGCCACCATACCATATACAAAAGATGTGGAGGATGTATCTAAGTGCATTATAGCCACATCCTCCCTTCTAGACAACTTTGGCAAAGAAATTAAAATACCTACATACATGGAAGCTAAAGGAATTTTGGTGAAGCAAGTAAAGACGAGAGGATATGGCAACTAGGAGTCTGGGGCACATCAAAGGAGATTCAACCTTTGGAGGCTAGACCCATTTCACAACTATATTTGCATGTTCACCATCTCTAATATATGGGTAGGTGCACACACCCTAGGGAGAGCACATTATTTTTTCAATAAAATTTGAAGATGAAGAGCAAAAGCCATCACTTCAATAACCTAACCTTTCTTATATGTAGTTGTTATCTTACACATTGCCCTTTCATGCATCAAGTTTCATACACCTCTAGAATCTAGATCCTCATGAGACCACCATGCTACAGTGAATGGAGCATGCCATGGGATTGACACTTGGCTAGCAAGGGTGTACATGTTAGCCCTTAGAGAAGATAAGCTACTAAAGGCAAGTTTGAAGTTAGATTTCAAAAGCATCAAAGCTTTGTAAGTTTTGAAGAATTCGATGTATTATTTTGGGCACCATTGATATATGAAATGTACTTATAACTTTTCCTATTCATCACTCAAGGGTGAATGGATATAATATTTTTATGACTATTTTGTAAGAGCCAAGGCTCATTCCTATGCAAATTGAATATAACTTAGTGTTACATTTAAAGATCCATAATAGATATGAATGTTTCTATTTACTTTTTCCCAAATGATATCCACAATGCCCTAATGTGGAATGTAAAAATGAGAAGGACCAATCATAAGGAAAAGGGTGAAGGGTGCCCAACTTAAAGTGAAATCCTAACCCTAATATATGTAATGTGTAAAAGTCAATCTTCACTTCTTGCTTCCATCAATTCTTTCCCTCTTTCTTCCATAGTTTGAGACAATAACAGGTCAAGTGATAAGAAGTGTGGAGGGAGAGACTATGAGGGAGTGAGGGACTAATTGGGAGAAGCTCTCCTCCATCTTTTTCCCTTGGAATTGGAGCAATGATAGTGCATATTGGAAGAAGGTGAGCAATAACTTGAGGTGCAACACTTAGATCATGAGACCACTAAGAAACCACTCATGCATTTTGTACTACAACATGGGAGAAGGTAAGTAGGTGAGTTTACTATACCTTCTTGGATCTCTTTGTGTTCTTGAATTTATGAGGATTGAGAGAGGAAGGTTAGATGGCTTAACACTAGAGTATGAACCAACTAGGTGAGGGATAGTTGGCCCATATGTGACTTAAGATCTTGAAAGGATAAGAGTTCCATCCATGTCCCATTGTTGAGCTCTCATTGAACCTAAAAGACAAAGCTTATTGGAAAAATATGATATGCCATTTGCACTTTATCAGCTCACTTAGAAGTTAGTTAATGATAAATGGTGAACAAAGGTGCTACATATTTTGCTAGGATGCAAAATTTTCCCTTAAATTACAAACTCGTATAGCACCCCCTACTTGATAAAATATCGACCAAGGAGGAGCTACATATCTCCAATAGATTAGGCCAAGATAACATGATCTTTGATGTGATTGCCTATATCTCACTCTTGGTGAATGCACCCCATGTATTGGATATGTATGCTTCCTTACAATATAAGCTAGACTTTAATGAGACCCGTTCATTTTGTACATCAACAAAAATAAAGAATATCAAAACATAAAACATTTGCATGTTAATGCTCATGATACCCCACAATCCTAGGAAGGATTGCATATATGTTGGCTAGGGGTATTTACCTCATATTAATAGAGGTCATCATTAGCACTAAATTTACTAAAGTGGGTCATAATATTTTTGAACTTTTGCTTAAGAAAAGTTGTTGAATTATCTTTAAAGTGCAAATAAAATGTCACAAGCTTGCATTGTCATTTATTTTAAAGCGTGGTGAAAGATGAAATTGTCAAGGAGACCCAAAGGGGATTCTGAGATCCTATTCACTAATGAAGAACAAGAGAGACAAAGCTTAATGCACATATACTAAAGTATAAAGAGCTTAAGTTTTGACAAATCAAGAATTTATAACGAGTGGTGGAGAGGAAAGCAACCATCAAATAAATTATAGAGGAGGGTGACTTACACCATTATGTATGACTATTGGGTGGTGGCATAAATCACAATATGTACACAAAGTTTTTGAAATGTTATAGAACATCAACTAAGATGAGGACTATCAATGTGAAGACGTCACGAGGCATGCTAGCACACCCTATCATGTTTACAAGCTAAATAGTCAAATAAGCATCAAGAATTAACAAGTCCAAAACATATGACAAAGTGCACAAGGTGATGAAAACCACCTTGAGATGGGGACACTTTCCCATATGAAACTAGGATGAGTTATGATCAATTGTCATATAGGAATAAGAATTGAAGCTCAAGACCCAATTGTTCCACATTATATTTTCTTACATGCACTGGAATAGCCAAATGACAAGAACTCAAAGAATCCTAATGAAGGACACCTTGACCGAAACCATCATGGAGCAAAACCTAAACTTGTACTTTATAGAAGCTATCCATGAAGCGGCTACAAGACTATAAGAGTACTTAATCGATACAAATAGTGCTTCATAGAGAATAAGAGGGATAGGTACCAAAGTAACCATGTTTAGCTTTGGTGGTGCTCTCCAATACAATTTTGGCATCGTAACATGCCTAACTGAGAAGTCCTCAATGGCATGATTTTAGTGCCCCATCAAGAGATAATCCTAAGTAACACCACCCAATACTCCTTAGAATAGCACGAGGTTTGTCACCTAGGTTTTCTTGACTCCATTTCACAATGGAAGGTTTTGGCTATAATCCACAAGGATCAACCTGAACTAAGGTTCCTAATTTGATGTTAAGCTCACCTAATAGCTTATCTAGCATCGATCTTTGAGCCACTATATTTGCAAGTTAGCCTCCAAACCAAAGTGGACTCATGTTGCGCTTGGTTCAAAGATAATAAGAAATGAAGGGGAGTGCAACACATCAACCCTTTTTTCCATAGAACATTGTCTCATTCTAATCACCTAAAATGACATGGAGTTAGGGTTCTATTTAATCTCCTAATTGATTCAATTGTAATTCCTATCTAATGCACTTTAAACAAACTCTCAACTAACTAAGACCACTCTAGACCTGTAGGGGATCTCACCCTCTCGCTTCCCTCTTTGGACCAACTTTAGTTGTCTAATTGCATACCATGCTTATGTTTCAATACATAAAGATAGCTTCCTTAATTAACCCTTTAGGTCATTGGGTTCGTTCACATAATGTATATCACAACACTTAAACAATATAAAATAATCCTTTGTCAAACAACTCCAAACAATTTCTTTATTCATCTTCTTATTATGGTTTCTTCTTCTGTGCCTGTAGGAGTATTACAATTTCTCCTTCCACCCATATGGAAGTAACAAGTCAAAGGTTGAGTCCCACCAAGATTCTACCCTTACCTAGTATCAAGACTTCCAAGGAAGTCCATCTTAAGTCACATTGGGGTTAGGAAGTTCCTAAGGTGCATAAGGAATTTACTAGTCAAATTTCCCTTAGCACCCTTACCACCTCCTACCTAACGTCCTTCCTACAAAGTGACCTCTTACCATTGAGGTCCGTCCAAGCTCTCTGAAGTGGTAAAACCAACCCCCTTGGTGTAGGGTTTTGCAACTAGCCTTAGGGGAAGTCTAGTGTAATCCTTCCTTTAAACCTTTTAAGAATACACAATCAAAGTAACCATCCTATCATCATCACCTAGGAAAACATTCCTTTTTCATAATATCAATCCAAATAATCACTTGAATATTTCATAAGAATCAACCAACTTATCTTGGCTAGGAAGGCCATCTCTTCCTCAAAACAATAATCCTTTTCTCAAAAGACTAATTGAATAAATCAAAACATTATGTCGTTTGGATACTTTGCAAAAGAAGATGCCATCTACAACAACTTATTCTTTCTTAGAGTGCAATCACAAAGTTACACATGCCACTCTCCTACTACTTAGGCCACATGTTAAAATAGTACATTCTCTAGCACTTTCTTCATATCCCAAACTTTTCCCCAAAATGATTCAATGCTTTATCATGCACAACCTATGCATAACTATCTTTATTCCAACCATATGAATAACCTCTACTTCCAATGAGTGATCATTCCTTCATGCAATAGTCATGAGCAATTCAATGCCATTCGGATTCAAACTAAATATAAGAATCATTTCCATAAAAGAAAACATGTTTCCTTCCCCACTTGGGGTTAAGGTCACAATGAACAACTTTCTTGCTTTCCTATTCAATCGTGTTTCGAATTTGAGATTGTCAAGAACTAGAGTGGAAACATAACAAGTACCTAGGATCCTTTGCAAATCATGGGTCAAATGTTACTTTGTTTGATGAAGTAGCTAAGTCTGACACATCAACATGTGGTCTTAAGCTTCCAACTTCAATAGTGCTTTTGCAAGACTTCAAGGCATGTAAGCATGGCTTGGCCTTTCAATCTTTCTTGGGAGATCTCCTCTCTCTCTCTACCTCTACCTCTACCTCTACCTCTACCTCTACCTCTACCTCTCTCTCTCTCTCTCTCTCTCTCTCTCTCTCTCTCTCTCTCTCTCTCTCTCTCTCTCTCTCTCTCTCTCTCTCTCTCTCTCTCTCTCTCTCTCTCTCTCTCTCTCTCTCTCTCTCTCTCTCTCTCTCTCTCTCTCTCTCTCTCTCTCTCTCTCTCTCTCTCTGTGTGCATATGTGTGTGTGTGTGTATAACATCCCATGCCAAAACAGAATAGCTTTAAGCCATAAGGATTTTTCTCTCTCTATCTCAAAGAGTCATCAATTTATTGGTCAAATAGTGGGGGTTGACCAATCATTTCATATAGTGCTAGAGGGGATGCTTCCGAATTATGGCATTGTTAGTTTGTTGACGGCTTTATGGGAGTGGTGACAGTGATGGACTAATGAGGTGATGGCATGACAGCTTGGGTGGCAGCATGACAAATGTTTTTTAAGGTAAGGTTTATAAGTTTTTATTTTAGCCTTAGGTTAATTCCCCCCCAAGCCCCCAAGATGTAATATCCTCCCCTCACCATGCATGAACAAGGGCTTAAGGGGGGAAACTTAGCTTAAGGTTGAAATAAAAACTTATAAACCTTATCTTGAAAAGCACCATCATTGAACTATTTGTCAAGCTGCCACCAAGCCATCACATTGTCACCTCACTAGTCCATCACTACCACCCAAGTCATCACATTGTCACATATCATCAGTCCATTGCCACCACCACTCCCATGAAGTCACTAGCAAACTAAACTAACATTAGGCTTTTCTACTACGCATTTCTTTAAAATATCTCAAGAGGAATATCTATATACAATAGATCTTACCCCTTACATTGAGCCAATGCTATCATAGAAGTGCTAGAAAATGAATATTCTATCACCCAATTGAGAAGGCTCGGCATTGATGTCTTATTCTCAAAGTGCAACCCTATCCAAGCAACTGTTATAAATATGCCAACATGGCTTGTTGAATTGAGAAGGTGCATCTACAAGCATGAGATGTACAAAGTCCTAATAGAAGCACATGCAAAAGTTGTAGAAGGATCCTATAGTCTTAGCTATGGTGGGCCACATGCTTCCCGATGTAGCAAAATTTGCAAAACATTTTGATGAATTTCAACATATGAAAGCACACATGTGAAAAGATAAGATGGAGCTCACACTAGTTATATTCTGATAGCCTTTTGAGATTTGGGGGATTGATTTAATCAAACTTATAAGTCTTGCAACCCAATACTCACATGCTAAATATATCATTGTTGCAAATGACTACTTAACAAAATGGGTGGGGTCAAGGGTCAATCATAAGAACGATGCTATGACAATAACAAGTTCTTATGGGAGCATGCAATCTCTAGATTTGTCTATCCCCTTGAAATTATGAGTGACTAGGGCTTGCACTTTGTCAATGAAGTGATAATGCATTTTTTGTTCATATTCATGGTCCTTTATCAAAAGTCATCTCATTACTAACCTCAAGAAAATGTTCAAGCAGAAGCCATGAACAAAATACTGATTAGTGTGCTGTGACCAAGATAGTTTCAACCTCTCAAAGCAATTAGCACAACAAGCTCATAGTAGCCTTATGGGCATATCAAATAGCCTACAAGATAACAACTAACCAAATCCCATTTGGATTGACGTATGGCAATGTCAATCAAACTTTTCATTCCTAACTTGAGAGTAACTTTATAAGAATGATGAGATGGTAGAGAAGCTTAAACCAATTGCTTGATGGGACTCAAACAATTGTTAGAAATAAGGCTACTGGTGAGACATGGCCTAATTTGTGAAAAGACCTAATGGAAAGCCTAGTTTGACAAACACATTAACCAATGAAAATTTGAGAAGGGTGACCTAGTGTTGCTCTACTCCATTCAAGTCCATAAATATTCACCCTCACAAGACAAAACCATTACAAAGAAATGTAAAATCCTACTTTATGAGCCACTTCAAGTGCAAGTAAACTGCCATGAACTAGTGAACATTCCGACTAAACCAAGTAAGGCCTATCAAAAGTGGATTCCCAAAGTTGAGTGCATGTATCCAAAGGCCAAACCTTGGGTTAAATGGGCATATAAATGTAGTTACCTTTGAGTGAGTCAAAAATGCCAACATCACATTTAGGTGGGTCCCAAAGGAACTGCTACAAGCACATGGTTATTATGTAGGCAATTCATGGTGTGGCTACCAAAATCATCACAACCATTGGACCCCTCAAAGGCTATAGTAATGCAATCACTTGCAAATGACTCATATCAATTGCAATCCCAACTATTGCTAAAATCATGAAAAAGGTGAAAGAAACAACGGACACAATGACACACTCCAAACCCCAAATCTAAATTGATATACATGAAAAAAACATGTGCTACAATATTTAATCTCATTACTGCAAATGTAGCAAGCATTTTGCAAGCATACTCATCGTAAAAAATGCAAAAGATAGATCCAAGCTCAGAGCTTTAGCAAAAACAAGCCGACAAGATTGTTGTGAGTTATGAGAAGAGACGCAATGCATCATCTAGGCCTTCAAGTTACTTTGCCACCCTAACTCCTTGAACATATTACCCTCTCACATGGGAAATGGCAATAAGTCACAATTGCTAAGGGCCAATGTTTCTTCCACCACCACCACTAAAAACACACAAGTTGAAGCCCACCCATCCAAAGCCCCCATTCAACTCAAGTAATCATATCAACCAAATTAGTCCCATAGAGCTTGTTCAACCTCTTGACATGAAGCCCTCTTATGAGAGGCCATCCATCTTGGAACTAGTCGCCAATGTGGCCATTGATATAGGTGAAGATGTCATCAAATGCATTAGACACCTCAACAATATCTTCACCTTCTTTGCTTGTGTAGTTACGAAAGGCTAGATCTAGGTCTTCTAGATATAAATATGGCCTTGAGGTTGTAAGGTCTTTGCCTTAGTTATGGGAGGAATTTGAGTTTATATTCACCAAGCATCCCTTGACTTGATGAAGAGCTAGTTGCTACTCAATTATTGTAGAAAAAGGCTATTGTAGGTCGCCTCATAGCCTCCTTCAAACACACTTACATAGAAATGACACTAGAGGAACTCATGGATCTATATCGTTTCGCATAATCTGAGTTAGTTTTCTTGTAGGGATGTTTCACCTTATGTGTATAGTGGGAAAAGCTCTATTATCATATAATAACCAATATTGAATAATGCCGTGACATCAAGGCTAACAAATTTATGACAATCTACATCACACCTATATCATTTAGGTACTTGCCTTGACCCATAATAGATCATTAGAAGAGCATATTATGCTCCAGCCATATCTAGATCATATTCTTAGTGAGGAAGAGCTTCATGTCGCTAGTAGAATATGTTCAAGCAATTTCCTAACCAATGTCTTGACCTACATAACACATGTGAGCATACACCCGCATGATTGTTGCAGTAGCAATTGTATGCCACATCACCATGTATATTAAATAGTGCACATGCACCTCATAATTGAAAGACCAACAAGACTCTTAAGACTCAAAACATAAACCAAAAATGAAGCAAAGGTGGGGGAGGCACTCTTAAGACTAAAAACAAAAACTAAAAACCAAGTAATTCATCAAATCTAAAAACTAGCATCCAAAAGGGATTAAAATCTAACATTTTTTGTATTAATAGAGAAGTTTCTTTTCATTAATAATCACTATCAGGTTAGGTTATTTAAAATGGCAAGAGAAGGAGAGAAAGTTGTACACAAGAAAAAAAAGCAAGCCCCATGTACCATGCACAGAAGACGACCATGAAAAATACAACTTAAAGATGCAAATTGTATGGTATTGCCACTTGTGTTACCCTTACATTCAAAAACTTATTGAAGTAGAGATCCAAAATCAAAGGAGATGGTGGAAAGATCCGAATGGAAGGAAAACATGGAAATTTTTGAATGGGAGGTGGACTACGACAAGTACATAGTATTCCTTACAACCTATGACCCTTGTCAGGCATGGCAAAGTGATCACAATGGGAGGATGTGAATGCCGACATTAGATGGAAACCACTATGATCACATGTGGTACATAGGGCCTTGAACTTGCCAAAGAAAGAAGAAAACATATCAAGAAGCAAGACAGATGTCTATACTAGATTGGGTAAAAGTAGAGAGTCATGTTCACTAATGATGGCACGTGTATAGAGGCCAAACCCTAGTATGAGACCTATGATACACACACTTTTTTCCTAGCACCAAGTACAACTCCACAACAAGTAGAATGTAGGTGGGAATGCTAGAAAGCTTACCAATAGGAAATGTGGATAAGAGAAACTTCAACGCATATGTCATGGAAACCATCCCTATAATAGCCAAAACCCTGAGTGTAGGAACGTGGGGCCCTAGAAAATCTAGATCCACACTAGTAGTAAGTAAGAGTGCAAAAGAAAAAAGACCACAATAAAAACTACATTGGTGGAACTCGAGGGCATCCTAATGGAAATTATAGAAGAAACTATCAAAAACTAACATGCGATAAAGGCACCAACATCACAAAAGGAGAGAAGGAGGTATGAAATTGCAAAAGGAGGTAAGAGAGACCACAAGAAAGCTCGCAAAAACCCATGGGTGCTTAAAGCATGAAAGAGGGCTAGTAATAAAACATCAAGCCAAGCTTCTAGGTGAAGCCCAACTAGAGAAGAGGAAGTGGACTAACCAATATGCAAGGAATAGGAACCCCACAGTCACAAGAGTAAGAACAATTATTGGAGGAGAAAAGGAAAATAATTTAAGATACACAAAGTGTTGAATCGAAACCTTGTAGCAACAATAGGTGGCACAGCTGCCACACCTAGAGCAATTAAGGTCAGCAACCCCTAATGAGGGAGGAAGAAGAAAGATAATCATTAAGCTAGCAACAAGAAAGGAAAAGGATCCATTCAAAGAGGAGATGACAATAGAAATATCCAAGGAGGAATCTTGAAGGGAAGAGGAGAAATGGAACCAAAGGTAGGAGGAGGAAGAGTAGGAGCTCAAACAAAAACGAATTATTTAGACCTAGTAATCAAGAGATCAGTATAGCAACAGAAAAGGGCCAAAAGGATTAGCACTCATGGGTCCTAATTTTGGAATGTTAATAGAATTAGGAACCAAAAGGCTCAAGTGTAGTAGGAACTTCATAGCATCCACTAGTAATAATAGGCAAGGATAAGGTTGCAATGAAAGCTCCACCACTGCCAATTATGTCCATCACACTCTCCATCCCACTGGCCACAACTAAAGATAGCTCTAAGATTAGATTGGAAGATAGGATATATGAATTGAAAAGCACAAATTTTAGCCCTCTCTCAAGTAAAATCATAAGAATTGACTAACACAAGTGCTAAAAGGCTAGTAATCACAAATACATAATCAAAATAGAAAGTGCCTAAGGTGACTAAGATTGAAGGATCCTCAACCTCCATACCTCTACTTTTGCAAAGTCCTACACAAGAGTTTGAAGATCTATTAAAAGAACTAAAGGAACAAAGAGAGGAAAAAAAAGTTGCTCTAATTGTTGTTGAAAGGGAAAATTAGACCCACACAAAAAACCAATAAAAAGCAATTAGGGAAACTTTCAACTTGAAGAAGGAATTGCTAGCACTTGAGGCTAGAGAAGGCACAAGAAAAAGGTATGAGAGGTGCAAGGAAACTACAAAGTGGAGAGGAAAAATAGTGTAACTAGAAAGCAAATATGTAAATGTCATTAAGGAAAAATCCTAACTAAAAGGGAACCTGAACATACTAACATAATTGGAAGTGTGGCTAAAGAGGGAGCTAGAGGAAGTAAAGAAAGCCATAGACAATGCAAAGCAAAGAAATAGAAAAGTTGTGGTTAGAGAACATATTCCCTTTCACTTGCACATAGTAGGCACCCTCTATATGCACTTCTCCACAAAGTGTGCGCTCTTGGAATGTATCCTCATTCTCCCCATGGCAATTGTGTGAAGTCTTAATTTGTTTCTCCATAAAGGCAGGAGCAAAAAACACATGGGACAATTACGGAAGGAGATGTTGTTGTCCTACTTAGCAAATGAAATCTAACAACATGTCATCATAAGTGCCTTGACTACTCCTAGGTTGTCAAGCCTCCATTCCTTGCATCTCTATTGAATCCATTTGCAAATCAACATGCACAAATGTATCAAGCTTTATATTGCAATATTGGATTATGGTGAGACAATGAGAAGGAACAACACAAAACAATGGGGGGATTGGGCCCCTAAAATCAAGGCCATAACAATGCAAAGGGGGACCAACAAAGTTCTTGAGGGGGGAACTCTTGTATTGTGCTATCCCTAAGCCAATACAATGTTATGAGGGCCTTAAAACAATTATGAGAGCCCCCCTCGCGTTCTAAAGGCTCCACCTTGCATTGTCCTAGCCTACGATTAACGCTATGTGAGGAGGTACCCTAAGGATGCCTTAGGGATACCCCTCCCCTCACATTATGCTAGTCATTGCATGTTTCAAGGGGGGCTCCTTGCATTGTGCTAGCCTTAACCTAACAAAATGTGAGGGGGCATCCATAGGATGCCTCAGGGGAGCCCTCTTGCATTGTGTCAACTAGCCCAAGTCTAGCACAACATGAAGGGCCACCCCTAAGATGCCTCAAGGGGCCCCACTTGTGTTGTGCTAATCGAGGGCCAACACAATGCAACAGGGGCCCTCCAACGGTCTTGGAGCCCTTAGAACTTTGCATTTTTTGGGTCCAAGTGGGAGAAAAAGGAAAACCTAAAATTGAGGACCCCACAATGCGGTATGGGGCCTTTAATCACATTAATATAGTTCGAATATGGTAGTCCCATACCTCAATGCAAGGAGATCAAGGAACCCAAGAAGAGAGAGACATAAAAGGGGGGGAGGGGAGGGGATGCAGAAATGGAGTGCGATGTTACATGAATATACCTTTTATATTTAGTGCATGCACAACCCGTAGGCACGTGTGTAATAAATCTTTGTGTGCGAGACCATGGGTGATGTTGTGGCATGGAGTGACATTAACACATGCACCCACTATATATAATTAAATCCAAAAAAGATTTTTAAAACCTTGTAACCATGAGGACTCTTGAGCACCCTGAATTGTCTTCTAAGGCATTTCCCTTTTTTGCTCTAAATGGTGAGCCCCAAGCTACGAAGCCAACACAATGCGAGAGAAAGGTGTTTGAGCTTATCAAGCACCCTCCTTTGTGTTTCATTGGTATTTCCCTTTTTTCCTAATGAAGATATCCCTTGTGGCCAAATACAGTGCCCTCGAGTCTCTCAAGGGATCATCTTCATATTATGCATGTCCAAGTTCCACACAACATGAGTAAGGGTGTCAAAATTCCTTCTGGAGGGGACAAGACTCATGCAACTTTTCCCACTCAATATAGATAGGGAGCCTTTGAGTGATTGGGGACCCTCTATTTTCATTATATGAGCCCAAGGCCCACACAATAGGAGAGAGAGTTTAGCTCATCATGAATGACCCATCTTTGTGTTGTATTGGCCCTTGGACTTACAAAATGTGAATATGGCCCCACCAACATTTTAGGGGCCCATATGTTCACATTGTGGTGAGCCTAGGCCTACATAATGCAAATGGGGGAACCAAACATTGTTGGATGTCCTCCGCTCACAACCAGCAGGGGGCATTTTAGAACTTTGATTGCCCGCCCCTCACCTTGTGTGGGTATTGAACTGCACAATGAAAAACACACTTCTATAGGATTGGAGAGGCTATAATCATGTTGGCTAGGTGCAATGTGAATTTAAGCTCCCAAGAATATGTCAAGATTTGTTTCAATCTTGAATGAACACAACTTAAGCTTAGTTTTTGTTTCCCCCCTGTACAATGAGCATCCTAGCTCATAGTATAAAGAAATGGAGTGAGAAAGCCATTGGTTTTGGGCATATAGTTTTGATATATGATTTTTGCTATATAAGGAACTTCTATATAAAATAACCATGTCTACTATCTAGTGCTACTTCTATCTCTAAGGGTGACCAGTATAGCCAATTTGGGGCCATAGATATTGGCATAGAGGTAGACAATGATCTATGTTTGGGGGACCCTCCTCATGTTTCTAATTTAATGTCTGAATAACAATATCTAAAGAGTTGAGTTATGATAAGAATCCTTCCATCGAGAACACCTCAATTATTGGTAGGCAAATATGGTGTGAGGAGGATGATTTGGACATGTGGCACCATGTGGGAAATGTTTGCACCCCTAAAACTAATCTCCATATTGCAAATTTGGATCCACCCTAATAGAGGCCAATAATTTAACTTAACTTTGTCAAGCATCGTATTGGCTCCTCTCAACTCATGCTAAGGCTGGACAATATGAACAAGTCATTATTTTGGGACAATATATTCAAATCATCATTTTAAGAGCTTGGTGAATCTATTTTTTGTTGAGATATTTTGCAATCGCACCTACTTCAGTCCCTTTGTAAGGAGCAGTGAGGGCTCACGACCAGAATCCCATATGTACAGTAGGAGAAAGTACCACCACTCAATTCCTATAAAGCATTGTACTTGCACTCTTTTTCCAATGCAATGATAGTACTCTTTTCTTTCCAGTAAAGTGTCTTGTCACTTTCAATACACAAGATTGTGTTTATGAGTCCAAGTCTCATTCTTGGAACCTAATTCACTTGTGTGACAATTTGTCTTTGTCAGGGTCAATGTCTTCATGAGTTTCTTCTTCCTCTTTCAACCTCCATAACTTCCACATCTACCATGCTCTAGATCCCTCGTATTTTAACATGGTATCAGAGTGCAGCTAAGCATGGCTTAGCTTGTTTTAGTAGCTCTTCACCTATGGTCCATCTCTACTCAGCTTAGTCTCAGGCTATGAACTCACTTTCCATCTCCACCTTCAAGCTTGCTTTCATGGCTGCCATAGCCAACAGCACCCTGTCAAATTGAAGCTTTCATATCTCTCTCCACAGGTCAAATCTCTCTGAACTTTCTTCTAGAGAAGTGTTGCCCTCTTTCTAGAGCTCCTCCTTGTCATCTCAGAGCTCAACATTAGGCTAATTCAAACTCAACATTGTGATTCTTTGCAGTTGATGCATGTGTGTCTGCCATAGCCTACAGGACCTACCTAACTTGGAGGGCTGAGATCTCTTCAACCAAGGCACATCTCTCAGAGCTTCCTTCTAAGAAGATCTTCCCCAGGTCAAGCGCTCCATCTTATTACAAAAATTGTCGAGATTGATCATGATGAGACCAGCATTGTCATTGTTACAGGTCGTTGTCAAAATCTACGCCTAATCAGGTCACACAGCTGCTACATGCTCTACAGGGCACAATCCCATCCATTGCCATGGGCATTGATAGCCCTTGAAGTAAGCTTCATCCTCATATAAAAAGTTTTCAAAATGATCAAGTATAGCTTCTGCAATGCCAGAAAAACCAGGCTGCCCCCAGAAACCCTAATTGTGACTCCATAGCCTAACTTCACCAAGCTCAAAAATCTCATCATTTTCTCACTCCTACCACCTGAAACAACCCACTGTCACTCAGATTTGAAGGTCCCAACATCAAATCATGAAGGGAAAGATTTGGATCTGAAAGAAATTGAAGGATTTTGCAGATTTGGAAGACTCAAGGAAGAAACATAGTGTCTATTGACACTCATTTTAGTGCTCTAAACACTTGTGTCTTTTGACACATCTCAACCAACTCTTTTGCTACTTAAATCTGATAATTCTGAAGCTTAAATTGAAAGATTTTGCAGATTTGGAAGAAGGGCCTCTGGGCCATTACCACCGAAAAAGAAAAGAAGCCTCGTGATGCAGACCTTGCTGTCACTTGGTAAAAGAACGATGATAAGGCTCAGCCATTATCAAACTGGAGCTAGACAACAGCTATATCCACCATGTGGATAATTGTGAGACTTCACAGGATACATGGAAGAGACTTGACACCTTGTTTGGTGTATAGTCTAAATCATCAAAGTATGGTCTGTTGATTGAGTTTTTCAAGCTTGAAATGAAGTCTAGCACATCATTTGCCACACATCTAAATTACATGGAAGGACTTCAAACCCAACTTGCAGGAATCAACATTAAAATGGAAGAAGATGTTTCCATCGGTGTTCTAATTAAGATTTTGTCTCCTGAATATAATAATGTATCAATAACTTTAATCAACATGCCAAACCCTAAACTCGTTGATATCCAGGCATCACTGTTAGAGGAGGAAAAGAAGCTAAAAACTAAGAACCAAGCACCTCTAGAGATGAACATACATTATATGTTGGCAACATGTACAAAGGCAAGAAGGATCAACTCTTCTATGACTATTGCAAAAGGACCGGATACACCAAGAAGTTCTACCATGCCAGAAAAAGGTCCCAAACGGCCTATCTAGTTGCAGTCAAAGAAGAAGAAGAAAACAGAGCAAAGGAAGAAGAAGAAGAAGAAGAAGACTACCACAAGAAGGATAAACCTCATCAGTCCTTCTATTCAGATAGACTTTTTTAGCTTTGTATTTCCTAGCCCTAATGCTTCAGACATAAACTTGTAAACTCCTCAATTAACCTTGTACTACAGCCTCTGTACACTTTGTGAGGCCCTTGCTACAGCCTCCAGATGACCATCATGTTTGTGGTACCCACACTTAGCCTTTTTTGCTACAACCTCTGGTGTTTTGCCATGTTTATGGTGTGCCCACACTTTACAGGTATTGCTCTCACTAAAGCCTCTACACACTTTGTACTTTTGGTTGTGATTGAGGAGGGGTGTTGAGATATTTTGCAATCACACCTACTTCAGTCCCTTTGTAAGGAGTAATGAGGGCTCAGGACCAGAATCCCATATGCACAATAGGAGAAAGTACCACCACTCAATTCCTATAAAGCATTGTCCTTGCACTCTTTTTCCAATGCAATGATAGTACTCTTTTCTTTCCAGTAAAGTGTCTTGTCATTGTCAATACACAAGATTATGTTTATGAGTCCAAGTCTCAATCTTGGAACCTAATTCACTTGTGTGACAATTTTTCTTTGTCAGGGTCAATGTCTTCATGAGTTTCTTCTTCCTCTTTCAACCTCCATAGCTTTCGCATCTGCCATGCTCTAGATCCCACGTATTTTAACATTTTTATATTGGTCCTTCAAGCAAGCTCAAAGATAGGTGACTTGGATCATGGCAAGAAGGTTCATAATAACATTGTTGAATGTGGATTGAATGATGATTTAAATGTTGGTAGCATTCTTATTAATTTCCAATTGTGGTTTCCATAGAGTTGAAATTTTCATTTCCCAAATCATAAGATATGCCACAATCATATGGAGTACCCCTATTGCAAAGCATGCAACTACAGGTTAGAAACAATGCTCTGGAAGCATGATAGATAAGCTGGAACTCAAAATACATTATTGAAATTTGCTATCTATTACTCAGATTGGTGAATAGGTATTGGACATAGAAGGCATAGAAATAGGTAAGGCAAACTTGAGGCCATAAAACAACAAAACAGAGGCATTGTTCTTAATGCAACATTGGGCCATCAAGACTAAGCTGATGGCTTAGGACAAAGAATCACTACATTGCAACTCTCACTTTTGTAATACACATATTTTTAGATGAGCAAGTCATGCCATTTGACATTGAGGCCCATTAAGATGAAGCCTATATCTCAAAACTTCAAGAGATTAGCTCAATAGGAACTCAAATCTTTATTTATAACAAAATTAATCATAAAACTTAACATAAGTCAAGACATGACATGACTAGATTGGATATAGACTTTACTAGAGGACTTGTGAGAACCTTGCAATTGGTGTTGGCAAGACTAACAAGTTTGTACCCCTATTGATAGCCTAGGGAGGTTACAAGGGAAGCTTCTAGAGTGGTGCTGATACAATTGATGACATGATTAACAATGATATATGCAAAGATATAAGCCTTGATTCCATTAGCAATGACATGACTATTATCAACATAAGCATTTATATAAGCAATGATGTGTTGGGGTTAAAGGCACCTATGCTTATCCCACCCTATATTTACTTCACGCACTGTGGCTACACACCTGTACACTATAGGTGGTAGGCACCCATCCCTATCACTTTATTCTTTATTCTTTTAGTGACTATTAAATAAGGGAAGGCCGGTCACACATTGTGACTATTGGAGTTCCCACATATGGCATCTCAGAGCTCTTGCTCTCTTGCTCCATCTGTTATAACTCTTGCTTTGCTCTTGCTTTCACTTGTGTGCTTCCACGCTTGGGCTCTATAGAAATTGTGCATTTGGCCATAAATTTAGCATGCGGATGTTAAATTCAAGTGTTTTATAGCTAGAAACAAAGAGTGCAATGAGAACTACAAATTTGAGCACTCACAGAGTTGATTATGTGCAATTTTCAACTCTTTGTTTTACACAAAATAGAGCAATTTTGGTTTGGATAGTAGAAATAACTTCCATAATGCATGTTTGATACTTTGGAGATGCTATTTTGGTGCCCAAATGTTATGATTATGCTTTGGGATGCTACTTGGATTGGTTAGAGCTCAACTAGCTTAGTTTTATAGAATTTCATTATTGTAATGATAGTTTGGACGGTAAGCTATTAATTGTAACTTTATGCCTATTGAGGCTTGATGCTATTCAAGTATGCCTCTTATGTGCATTGATGTCTAGCATCAATACTTGGGCCCATATATGATTATGGATGGCTTTACCACTCGGATTTGAGCTATAAAGGATGCTTTGGAACTTTAGCTTTATGCTTTAGTTGCTTTAGTCATTGACATTATGGGTTTGAAGACTTAGTTGGGTTTCATGCTCCCGAATGTATTTTCTATTTCGGATGGTCATGTACTTGATGTCTGGAGCTTGTATTGCTCATTTGTCATTCAAATTTACTTTAGTGGGAGCCAATTGCTATTGGCATTAGAGCTTTGGATTCTTTATGCAATTGAGCTTGATCTCTTGAGACAATGGGACTCTCAACTTATGTACATGCTCTCTTGTTGCTCATTGGATGCAATTACCCTACTAGTGGGCTGATTTAATTACAAGCTTTAGACCCAACACTTGTTTTTGTTAGCATGATGTCAATGATGTATACATGTATCTTGGTTATGTATTGAGCTTCATCAATCTTTTCTCAATGTGCATTGGTAGCTCTCTTTTGTTACCCATAAGATCTACTACATGCATGGTGTCTATGCCTATTGGATGTATGGTTCATTAACACATTGAAGTTATGACAAATCATGGTACTAGTTATATGTCTATAATTGGCTACTTTTCCATTTCCCGATTGTTCCCAAATATTCCTAGTAGTGGAAGCTTGGGTTTTCTTGATTAATTATCCAAAGTTGGTTCTCGTTATACTGCTACATTTATTACACCTATATTGCAACTATGGTTTTCTACATTTTTTATGAGATCATACATGGATTTGATAGTATGTTACTTGAAGTTAGTGGACAACTCTCTATTTTGACTATCTCTCTTATTTTGTCCTTGGTTTGGCTAAGTTTTGGGGCTAGATTGTGTTCATTTATCGTAGCCCATTCTCTTGGATTTTCCATTGCTATTCTATCATTATGGCTAGTTATTTGAATGATAGTGCTATTTTCAATATCGAAATGCTTGATGACACAGATTTCACCTATTGAAAGACACAGATGTGGGAGGTACTAGTTCAAAAGAAGCATATTAGGCCTTTGAAAACCAAGAGTGTAAAGACCAAATGCATTGATTAGGATACTTGGGATGAGTTGGATGAGATATGTAAATCCACTCTTATATTATCATTGTCAAAATAGGTTTATTTCAATGTTGTGGCACCTTAGAATAATGCTTGGTAGTTATGGGGAAAGTTATGCAATCTTTATGACAAGCAAAGTCTTGCTTCACAAATATACTAGTTGAAACAACTCATGGACATTCACACATGAAGGAAGGGACTAGTGTATATGCGCATTTGGATGAATTTCATTCTATTTTCAACTAGTTGACTTTGTTGAGCATTGAGTTCAAGGATAATCTCCTTCCCTTGTTCTTGCTTGTGACACTTCATGAGTCATGGGATACTTTTCGTACTACCACATGTACTAACATGCCTAAGGATGGTTTGAAACTCCAGGATGTTGAGGATGCCTTACTCACAAATGAGATGAACATAAAGAATGTGGATACAACCCATACTTCTCTGCATTGATTGTTAGCGATACACATAATGGTAAGAGCAATATAGATCATTGTGGTAGAGACTCACGGAGGTCTAAGTCTTGCAAGCAGTCTCACAATAAGTACTATGGTTGTAAGGCCTCTCTTACAAGTCATTACTATGAGAAGCAATATCATATTAGGCCACTTTGCTATAAGATGCACAATAATAAGCACGAGGAGAAAGGCAAGGTCAAAGCACAGGATAAGTCTGCTGATTGCAACATTGTTTCTAATCAGTTGAGCATGAAAATTGAGGAGATTAATGCCTTGGAGCCTGATTCTAATGATGATTACCACTTGGTATCTTCTTCTCTTGATGCTAGTCAGTTGGCTGATGCCTCGCTATCCACTTTTTCTTAATGTTGGTTGCTTGATTTGGGGGCTTCTTTTACTAGTACCCCGCATAGGGATTGGTTTTTCTATGAGACTAGGAAATGGCTTGGCATTTGATATTATTGGCATTGGTGATGTGAGATTACAGTTTGCTTCAAATTGAACTTTTGTTTTGCATTATGTATACCATGTTTCAACGTCAAACAAAAGGTTACTCTCTATTGAATAGTTGAATGATGCAAGATATCATGTATCTTTTGGTGGTTCCATATGGAAGATTACCTATGGGAATCTTGTCTTTGCTTGAGGTGCCAAGGCTAGCAACCTTTATCTCTTACTTGTATCTAGATCTATTGACCATGTTTTGGTTGTGGCTGATATACCACATGTATCTTCATGGCATCATTGCCTTAGACACATGTCCTTAAAAGGAATGAAAATGCTTTCTCGTTTTGCAGTATCTTCCACCCCTTGACTACAAATGTTTTGATCCATGTGATCATTGTCTTTGTGGTAGGCAAATACATAGTTCTCATAAGAAGTCTAGCATTATATGCATAGGTGAGTCTTTGGCTCTTGTTCATTCTCACATAGCTGAGCTCATGCCTTGCCAGTCTAGTATATGGCACACAATATTTTATGACTTTGATTGATGATTATTTGCATAAGGTCTAGGCATATCCCATAAAGTAGAAATCAAATGTATTGGCTACCTTTCAACATTGGCTTACGCTTGTTGAGAACTAGTCTAGGTATAGGTTGAAGTGCCTAAGGTCAGATAATGGGGGTGAATATGTCTCTATAAGCATTTGAGTAGTTTTGTGATCAGCAAGGTATTAAACATATGTTGGCTTCCTCTTACACCCCATCCCAAAATGGTGTTGTAGAGTGCATGAATAGGATGATTCAAGAGAGATTCAGTAGTATTCTTAGTCAAGCAGGCTTACCATAATATTTTTGGGCTAAGACAATTACTACTATCTTACATTTGATAAATAGATCCCCATGCACAATTATTAGTTGTTAGGTTACAGAGGAGACATGGTTTGGAAAACTCTGTCATCATATACTCATTTGTGTATCTTTAGATGTGAGGTTTTTTGCCATGTTCCCGAGGACAAACACAATAAGCTAGAGGCTGAATTGGTGAAATGTATATTTCTTAGTTACAGGGATGCATGTTAGATAGACTATTGCCTATGGGATCCATAAGCTTAGAAGGTCATTCATAGCCATGATGTTGTTTTCCATGAGGAGAATATGCATTAGCAACAACTGGAATAGGTAGTTGAGGTCCGTAGGGTGATCTTTTAGGAGAAGCCTTCTATTACTATGTGACTAGCTAGACAACTTGCAGCCTAATACTCTAATGGCCCATGACCATGTTGTTAGGTAGGATGTACAAGCCCCATAGCTCATTTTGAGATAGTCTACTAGAGATAGACACTAGCCTAATCGACTTGCATCCTCCATGGACTATGTTATGGTGACAGATTCTAGTGAGCCTCATCCTTATGAGGAGGCTATGGGTAGAGATGATAGTCACTCTTGGGAGAGGGCCATGTAGTTAGAGTTTGATTCATTATAGATAAATCATATATGGGATTTGGTTCCTTTATCCACTTGAAAGCATGCATTGCCATGCAAGTGGGTGTATAAGTTGAAGAGTACCCTTGGACACCCTAAGCCAACATGTAAGGCCAGATTGGAGGGTTTTAACTAGGAGCATGGTATTGACTTTGATGATGTCTTTTTTGTTGTATTCAAGATGACTATCCTACACTTGGTGTTGGCCTTAGTTACTCAGTTAGATCTGAATCTTATTAGAAGGATGTTAAGATGGTTTTCTTACATGGGGACTTGCATGATGAGATTTATATGTAGTAGCCTAAGGGCTTTCAAGAAAAGGGAATGGAACACCTAGTGTGCAAGTTGAGAAAGAGCCTTTATGGTCTTAAGTAGGCACCTAGGGAATGGTATCATAAGTTTGATACATTTATGTAGTCATAGTCTTACTCCCATAATGATATGGATCTGTGTTTGTACATGAAGAAGGTTTGCGATGGTAGCCTTATCATCTTGGTACTTTATGTGAATGATATGTTGATTTTTAAGAGAGCTCATGATGAGTTGGATGCTTTGAAGACTTAGCTCAAGAAAAGCTTTGAGATGAAGGACATGGGGAGGCCTCGCATATTCTTGGTATGCCCATCACACACGATCGCTCTATAGGACTCCTTTATTTGTCACAAAAGGAGTACATATAGAAGGTCCTTGAGCGCTTCCATACACCGGATGTTAAGCCTATTAGATGTCCTTTACCTTCCCATGTGAAATTTAATTAGAAAGATTGTCAGATGAGCAGAAGGCCGAGATGGCCAAGATCTCTTATGCATCTACAATTGGAAGTTTGATATATGCCATGATAACCACTCGCCCTGACATAGCATTTGTAGTGGGAGTTGTGACATGCTTTCACAAACACTGTTCAAAGAGATTCCTCTTACACAACCTAAAAACAAGACGATAAGGAGTGCTAATTATTTGACTTCGTTTGATTGACTCCTCTCACACAACCTAAAAATGAGACGACAAGGAGTGCCAGTTATTTTATAAGGAGTGCCAGTTATTTGATAAGGAGTGCCAGTTATTTGATTGACTTTGTTTAAATACTATACTTAAACAAGAATTTTTTACCAAAACACCAGCAAAACTAATCCAAAATATACAATAACTATGCCTCTTGTAGCCTCAATTACACTAGAACACACTTAGTATATAGCATCTTCAACTGCAAACAACAAAGCAATAAAACTTGAGTTTGAAAATAATAACCTCAATCGATTCTTCATACCTCAAATTTTAAATTGTAATGTTACATTGAAAACAAGTTGCCTCTTGCTTGAGAAGAAAATTGCAATGAGAAGGGCCTCTACTTCCTAGTCTTCTCTCCTTTTATGGTGTTTTCCCCTTCACATATGTTTAAAAGTCTAAAACCTTTTTTAGCTTTTCAAACATTTTACTTTTTCACACCAATGCTTTTGATTTTCTAACTACTGATTTGCAGATCGCTATCTTTAAGAAACATCCATCTTTTCTTCGTTGTTGTTATAGAATTGAATAAAGTCCATTTTCATTAATCAAATTTTATTGCATGCATGATTCTAATCAAATCACAAACCTCTGTGCTCCAAAGTTCATGGTCATCTTGTAGAATGTTTCATCAGCTATGATAGGGCATCAATTGATCTTATCATAGTTTGCCTTTCTTTATACTTTCCATAGCATGTAATGTAGCCCATCTTCATGTCTCCTTTTTTCTTGTCTTTATCAATCTCAATCGAAGAGTTTGATGATGGTTTCTCCTTTTGCTTCTTATGTGCCTTTCTCTTCTCTCTTTCTCTAGCCTTAGCCTCTAACCTTGCCTTGACAACAGCTCAAGATAATATCTCATTTTGGTCACATCATCTTGACTCAAAACACTCAAGTCTTGATTAGAAATCTTTCCATGCTTTGCTTGTGCCTTTTCTTTGATTTTTGCCCTTCACCTTCTAAGCTACAGTAGCTGCTATTTGAATCAGAAACCTCTTCTTTGGTGCTTCTTGTGTGATCTCCAGATTTCAACCAAATAATGCCACCTTCTCCACAAAAAATAAAGCTAGACCACTCATCAACTGTCAACAAATTCCTGGGAATGGTAACCACAAAGCTCTTGTCTCTCCAAAATTGGTGTCAGGCTATTGTTCTATCACCTCTTCCACTTCATGATCATTTACGTGTCTCCTCCTAAAGATGATCCCCTGACTCGCAACAAATAGTGCCATTGCTAATTAGCAAAAAAAGAGTTCCTTGATAACAATCCATATGTATTACAGGTTTTAGACTAGCTAACTAAAACAATACTTAAGTTTCATCTTCTTGCAGCAAGTAGCCTGTTGTCCTTGGACCATACTCTCCAAGTATTCCCCACAACAAAAAAATGTCGACTTGTGCATGCTTTTATATGGAAATGAGTTTGATAGTATTGCACTTTTACCCCATCTTTTGACAAAACACTCCATGTCACTAATTTTGATTATACATTTTGGGTAACCTCCTCCAACATTAGCGTAGTTGTATTCTTGCCTCCAAATAGCTCTTCTAGCTCATCAATTGTAACATCTTATGGAAACTGAAATTGTCACAAATATCTCCACGACTAGCATAACATTAATTGTCTTTGACACCTTTTGACTTCCATAGTACATGTATATTCATTTAGCATCCCATTGAGCAAAAACAATGTAAACAAGATTAATAACCTCCACACCTCCTTTTCTTGATAGCAATCTTTTGTTCAGATGAACATGATTTTTCTCAATGTAATGTGTCCTAGCAATAATATGCTTTCAAAGATAAACTCCGTGCTTAATCACTTGTGTTTTGAGAAGATGTAAAACTAAAACCAATGTTGTGCAATCACACAATCCATGCAATATATGAACAAATGGATGTGCCTAACCTAGTCTAGAAGTGCCCGTGCGTTATGCAATATGCAAGCACCATTCTTTGGTTTAATTACAATCCTTAACCTTACCTCTCGTCACTCAACAAAGAAGAAATGTACTCTAGTCCACCCACCCAAAATCTTACATTCACTCAACAAAAATATGTCCCTCGTGATGTTGACCAAAAAAACAACCCATCTCACAATTGTAAGCATCCTTCACGACCCTCAAACTCATCCATCCACCTTTCCCCCTCATCTTGAGGTTCATATTTTGGTGATCAATATCCCATCTCTCATGTGTATAAGAAACAATGTGTGTACAATGAATGTGCTCTCTAAAGTGCACGTGCATCTAAATTTTACTACATATAGTTGTAGTGAGCATCATGCCATGCTAATGCTCAATGACGGTGCAAAACTTGCATCAACTCAACCCTTAGCATGGAAATAATTGATAAAATTAGGAGACGACCCTCGAGTGCAATGTATTTAACAAGTGCTATGTGTAGTGCTCGTGAACCCATAATCCCCACGATGTGCAAGAGTATCAGTAAGAAAATATACATGTTTTAGGATGTTCAGTGGATACCATCAAAGTCTTGCTCCAACCTATCCACAAAAATGCCAATCTCGACCAAGGCCATCAAGTTTTCATGCTTAAAAAATCCAAATAAAATGACCAAAATATTTTCTAATTTAGATAAATATGAAGAATTCAACTACAAAATAACAAAACAAAACAATCACACAAACAACTAAGTTTTAAAAAAATCCTACCTATCTAATGTTTTTCTAGGGGTTTTCAATTTACGTGAAAGCACTTATTAACAACAGTATATGGCTACACCTGGTCGATAACATTGGGATGCCATGAAGGGTATCATGAGAAACCTGAAAGGTACTACTAATATGTGCATGTGCTATGGTGGTTAGGATACTACAATCATGGGTTACACTGACTCCCACTATACATGATATGCAGATAGTAGAAAGTCCACCTCTGGGTATGTCTTCACCTTTGTTAGAGACATTGCTTCTTGAATGTCCATGGTACAAAAATGCATGGCCTTATCTCCTAATGAGACAGAGTATATTGTAGCCATTGAGGCATATAAAAGGAGGCCTATGGTTAGGCCATCTAGTGTGGTAGACCTTGGTATTACTGTTACCCTTACACTACATTCAAATTCTATGAGTGCTATTAAGTTGCCCACCAAGAATCTGGTCTTCCATGCAATGACAAAGCACATTGAGGTGCACTATCACTTTATAAGGAAGGTGGTAGAGGATAAGTTTGTTGCACTTGTTAAGATCTTAACTAAGAATCCTACAGATCTACTCACTAAAAGTTTCTCAACAAAACCATTTGCCTTCCTTAGGAAGATGACGATGTAGGATGAGATGATGTTTAGATGATGTCTATCCCTCATCCTATTGTGCTTTATGTGCATTTGTACTTTGTCATTTTTTATTGTTCTCTCCTCACTAGAGGCACATTTGCCTTTAAGTGGGAGGTTGTGAGGGTGAAGGCATTTGTGCATCCACCATAACTCTTGCTTTACTCTTGCTTTCACTTGTGCACTTCCACTTGACTCTACCTTTCGTGATGCAAGAGGCATAAGCATTATGTAAGAAATATTCTAGAATCCTCTTGAAAAAACTTCTATCTTGGCATTGATATAAGTGATGACACATCGTGATATAAGAAAGGATTAAGGATGTATGCCTTGATGTCATCTCATTAATGGTATAAATATTATGAACATCAGCATCTACATAAGCGATGATGCAAGTATTGGCATAAACAATGATATAACAAATCTTTTAGAATCCTCTTGGAAAAAGTTTTAAAACTCCAAGTCAAAACCAAGGCCTTCTCTAGCTTGCATATCCATGACATCAGTCTCCTTCTAAGCACCAAGTTCCATGAGGATAATGTTGCTTGTCTTTGTAGGCTTTGAATCCAATGGATATTGCTAATGAAACTCACATACGTTAATATGCGCCTATTGTAGATTAGAGGTTGCTTTCTAAGTTTGCTCACTTGCATCATATCCCTTCCAATGTATAAGCTACTATAGTCAACCTTGTGGGATCCTTGAATATATCTCCACTTCATATTCTTGATGATATTCTATCTCAATTGATGGTGGTGGTTTCAATGTTCTTCTTAGAACACTCAATATATGACATGGCTCGAAGACTAACAACATGGTATACATGATGAATTCTCATAGATTGGGGATAAATGTAGACAATGGACTTGCTAATAATCTTGAACGGTCCAAGTCTTCAATAATCTAGGTTGGGGACAGATGTAGAAAATGGACTTGACTAACAATCTTGAATGGTCCAAGTCTCTGATAATCTAGCTTTGGGGATGGACAAGAGGAACCTAGATTGTGAGTAGACGTCAAACTCCATCTCCAATCTTGTAGGTTAGATGTTGCATTCAATGTTGATCCATGTTTACCTTGTTTTTTTTCACGAGCTTCTTCAATTTAGACCTACAATTCTTTCTGGATGTTAGACAAGCATAGAGATACATCTATAGTAGCTAGATTCTTTGCTTGTTGATTTAGATGGTCATACATATTGGGTGTTGACCATAATTGGCAAAGAATTAGGTGTGTCTATTGGAGGCATGGAAGGAAGTATTATAGTCAATTATTGTAGGCAAACTCAAGTAAGAGCTCAAGTAAGAGGTAGAAGGTCCACCCAATTGTCATTGGAGATACTACTCTAGCACTTGATTGCTCTATCCATTTGTCCATCACTCTAGCACTTGATTTCCCTCTCCATTTTTCCATCACTCTATTGGTCATAAATAGAAGAGAGATTTTCATGTACTTGTAGGAGCTTGAAAAGGCTTCTCCAAAAGCTTGTCATAAACTATAGGCTTCAATGGCATGAAAGATCATAAAGTAATCCATGGTGTTGATATACATGTTCTAGAAAGAGCCTTGATGTACCTTATCCATATGCACGTTTTAGAAAGAGCCTTGATGAACCTTCATGAGGCGTGTGATTTTCCTTGTTGATGGCTTGGTCTATAAGAGAGAACAATATTAGTTATTGATAAGAATCCACTTCATCTTGACTAGCAATGATTCAAGAAATGAAAGGTCATGAAGCACTTCAATTTCTCGTGAGTTGTATTAAATATTGATTTTGTAAGAAGCTTCTTCAAGTAAACAACACCATGTCTTGAATGAGTTGAAAATTGCCAAAATCTCTTTATCATGGATTCCAAAATTGACTTTTAATGCATTTCACAATTGGAAAGTTGATGAACTTTGTTGTCATTGCCAAATCTGGGATAAGACAACAACCAATGCAAATTTTGAAGCATCTATCTCCAAGATGAAGCATTTAGTTGGATCTACATGGATAAGAAATGGTGGCAATATGAATGTTATCTTAAGAGCTTGAAATAATTTCTTAGCCCCTTGATCCTAATCTTTCTCATTAGACTATCTACATGAGCAATAATGTAGGAGTAATCTTTGATGAAGATTTTATAGCAATCCCAAGAAACATTGAACGCATTATGCAGTAGTTGGTGTCTCTTTCTTATGGTTTATTTGTATCTTTTTGGGGTCCATATATATTCACTTCTAATGATTGACACGTGTAACTTAACTTTTGTTTAATGAAAATATCATTCTTCAAGTTTTGCATACAATCCCATTTTTTGTAGGTTACTAAGAATTGTCTTTACATGATTCATATGTTCCTCTTGACTCTTAGAAAATATCAATATCTCATCTAGACAAATCACAAATGGCATGACAATCTACTCTAGGTGTTCATACCTTATGCAAAAGGTTGTCTTCCATTTAGCACCTTCTCTTATCTTGATAAGGTTGTAAGCTTCACAAAGGTCAATCTCAATGAATACTTTTGCTTTTCCAAGTCACTTAAGAGTTCTCAAATCAATGGAAGAGAGTAATGATTATTGGTAGTTATCTCGTGGAGACCTTTCAACACATGCAAAGAAACGTGATTATACATACAAAATCCACATTGTATCATTTGCAACAATCAAATGGTCAAGTAGAGAGTTCAAATTAGATATTGCTGTGTATTTTAAAGAAGATTATTAGTGACAACCACAAGGACTAGTATACCAAGCTTGACTCTACTCTTTAGTCCTTTAGAACAACCTGTAAGGTCACAATAGGTTTGACTCCATTCAAATTGGTGTATGGAATGGAAGTGGTAGTTCATATGGAATTCATAGTACCTAGTTTGAGAATTGTTGTAACTCACAAATGATCTCCCAAAGAATCAATGCATAGCATGTTACAACACTTGATATGCAATTGGACGAGGATAGATTACCTTTTCCACCCTGTTTGAGAGTTGTTGTGACTCACAAATTATCTATTGAGTAGTCAGTGTGCATAGCAAGTTATAGCAATTGATGCAAATGGAGGAGGATAGAATTATTACTCATTACTTGTCTATAGCTATTCATTCAAGACAACAAGCATGGATTAACCAACATGTCAAAAAGAATATTTTCAAAGAAAGGGATTTGGTAATGGTCCACAATTCCAAGCTTGATAAGCATCTTGGTAAGCTAAAGCTCCATTGCACAAGGCCTTATGAGATAGTCAAGGATGTTGGCCACTGTATTTTTACCTTGGTTGCTTTGTGTAGAGACGTTATAAAACCCAGAGTCAATGGATTTAGGTCAAGAGATTAATTCAACTTGACTATGATGAGCCAAAGAAGGATTCATACGTTTAGCAAGTAGTAGGCCTTCATTTAATTCAAGTGATTGTTATAGCTCCTAAAGTAGTAGTGCAGGACCTAATAGATACTATGTGATTTGCAAGTCTATTGGGAGAAACAATTCTTAGTTTTTGAATAGCCAATGATTGTATTTGATTGCTTGGGCAATAAACTCACTTAATGTATGGAACTTTGGAATTGTTAGCATAAAATATTTTGCATAATCTTCAATCCCCATTGAAACTAGCTAAGAAAATAATCCTCATGACAAGTTAGATGACAAGTAAGTTATCAAAATTGGAATGCATACAGATAAGATGGCCTTTCATCTTGATCTATGTTGCCCTAATCTTAGTCTTATCTACTATTACTCTATTAGTTTTCCTCAAGATTACAAACAATTCTTACATTGAGGCCTCAAAGTCATAGAATAGCAAGGAATCCTTCTCAATCAAAGGAGTAAACTTGGAAAAGGCCATAACTGAGAGGAGAATGCCAATAAGCTCAACCTGGGGGAAGCCCCATTTGGATAAGGTTTGGCTACATGCAAATGAACAATCATGCTTATTGAAGGCAACCCTTGAACTTCAACCTTGTGGCATCTCAATTTTCAGGATGGTTGATCTTTGTCTCCTTTTAGTGTTGTGAGAGATTACTAGTAGTGGAGATTGTCCTTGTAAGCTTGTCTCTTTATTTCTTACAATTGGTGTTGTAGGTCTTGCACAACTAAGCTTAGATCTTGGGGTTGCTCTACTTCTATCAATGCATTGCTCTCATGGAACTCTTGAATCTATTGTTGAATGCTTTATAGGATGGTGATGATGCCTTCCATCATTGACTCCATCAAGGATAGGAAACATCAGGGAATGCTAGCCTTACCAAACTACCATGAGCATGACAAGTGCTCTTTGAGAGTAAGTATCATCGCTTTTAGAATTTCAAGACAATAACTCCAAAAGAACTTCCTTCTTTATTATAGTAAGAATGATTACACGATTGGATACAAAACTTGACTTGGATACTAGACAAGACAATCCAAGACATGACTAAAATAGATATAAAACTTGAATTGGTAGAGGACTTATCTCGAGTGAGCTAATTGGTGTTGCCAAGACTAAGGGGATTGTAGCTTCAGTCCCCTATCTATACTAGAGCCTAGGGAGGTTATAAGGGAAGATTCTAAGGTAGCCCTGACATAAGGAATGACAAAGGCATTGATAAATTAAGTGATGATGTAAGCCTTGATGATGTCAACAATTATATGAATACTATTGACATAAGCATGTATATATGTGTAAAAGTATTGGCATATGTAGAGATGTAAGGAATGTTCTAGAATCCCTATAAAGAAGCTTCAAGAACTTAGAATTTGAAGAAAGACTCCATAACATTGGTTAGGGAAAAGTTTGTGTTATTAGAAGATAAAGCTTTTGCTTTGGTTCCACACTAAAGTAATACTAGAGTAGCAAGGAGACAAGTGCTTGGCATAGTCCTCGTGTTGGAAAATGTTTATGATATGATGCTGCTAGAATTCATATTTGCTTTGAAAGAGCCTAACAATTGATTTCATAATGTTTTATTCATTTACCTTGCTCTACACAACTACACAAGCATGAATGCAAATAACAAGGCCACATTGCCAAGTAGTCAAGTGAAGGCAATCCCCCTTCAACTCCACCATGCAAGTGGTGTACCATAACACTATGAAACTCTTCTTAGAGGCAAACCCCATAAGTCTTCGTGGTCATAACTTCCACATAGTGGGCACATTCGTGAACATCTACATGCTACCTTGAATCCGTCCACCCTTAGCTTGGTGAATTAGGTGTTAAGGGACATAATCTCTATCCATCCCTAAAGATTGGGCTACTATACATTATTGGGTTGTCAACCCATGTACAATATTGAGTTAGTTGCATGAAAAACTATCTAAATATCTTCTAACTCTTCTTCCTCTTCAACAATGAACGGTTTCTTGTCCACAATCATGTACTTTCATCGATAACATTCTAAACCTCTCTATTTACAAAATGCACTTCAATACATAGGCATATCATTCCTTAGTGTCTTGACATCACTTGAGCATGTATATGCATCAACATGGATGCCCAAGGACCAATGTCATTAAAGGACAAAGAGCTGCTTGTAAATTACAGGTTGTGGTCTGTGTATTCTAGCCATAAGCAAGTTTATAAACTGAGCAACATGATTGTCAAGATTAGCTCCAAATACCTCAAGACATGCCACATGATCCCTAAGACATCCAATGGCCATAAAATGAGCATGATCTGCATGCACCAGATGCACAAAGATATGTGCTGCCCTATTTCCAACTCATAAACTGTGTAAACCACAGTCCCAAATCTGAAGGTAGGTGCTCCAAGCTGATGTCAGGACCAGCATGTCAATGCTAGGGTTCAATACCAAGCATCTAGGAGTTCAAGTGTGCACTCTGTAATTATCTACGATGAGGGATATGTTGAAAAGTGCCAGGAGAGGATCTGCTATCTACAGATGCAAACAACGTGGATTATTCAGGTAGGGTAGCAGCACTATGTGGAGTCAATGGACCCCAAGGAGGGGCATAGACAGGGCCAAAGAGGGCTTACACAATGCCCAGACAAGCTTAATGAGTTGTAGACAAAATAGAGGTGAAGAAGCTTCAACACACCTGAGCTATGGTTGTCCTACAACCTGTGAGAATTCAAAAAAAGACTTACTGACCCACCTTGTTCCCAAGCTCCAGCTCCAAGTCCTGCATTGTGATACCACTTTGTTGAATGCAGAGACCAAAGGAGTGACGCTGTAGATGTAGGTGTGTGAGAGAGAGAGAGACAATGACATAATAGTTTTGTGGTACTCAAGAGTGCCTACCCTTTATCCCAACACTTGATGGCACCTTAGTGTCTTTTATTAGCATCCATACCTTCAACCTCCAAGCCAACCATGACATTAGCAACATGCACACCATCTTGGAGGAGCCTGATGGCACCTTATTGTTTTTCCACGATGAAAGTCTCACCTAGGACGCCTTCATGTGGTGTCCACCTCATTTGCCCCCTTTGAGGAGATGATTGATTTGCTCTCCTCCTCAATACTATGGTGCACAATGCTATTGTGGGTGCAATTGTGGACACATTGGACATTTAAATTTTGGCCAAAATGTCCTTAAAAAGAAGCCACCCAAAATGAAAAAGGCGAATAATATTAAGTATGGGCCATTTGCAAATGTGGTGCAATTTGGGTGGTTCTTGGCTAGGGTTTGGGGATAAAGCATAGATGGTGTTTATCTAGAAGATTGACATAGACCACTACTAATGATGTAGAACACTATTAATGATAATTCATTCCAAATTAGAAACAAAAGATCCCATTTTAGAGGTTAGAGGAAATTTTAGGCCATTGTGCTGAAGATTCTCCGATGAGAACCAACAACTATATGTAAGCACTTTTTTGCTCTCCCACATGCAAGCTCTTTTTTATTTCTTAGTTGGTGCTCTTTTGTGGTCAAAGTTTAAATGGTTCTAGATTCACAACATGTATAGATTCTTTGCTTTATCAGTGTGTTGTTAATTGATAGCGTTTTCAATCCAAGATTTGAGATCGTTTGGTTTGTTGATCAACTTTGAGAAACGATAAACCAAGTAGTTATTTTACTTGAGAAAGAAGCCAAACTAGAGCAAGTAAACTTCGTTTCAACAAGACATGATTCCTATAATAATCTGGAAGCCTGCAGCAAGTTCATACATGAGATCTCGTCTCATGAAAGTGGAGCGCTAACTTGAAATCTTATAATGACCATGGTTCACTTATGGTGCCTCTTTTTCTTTGTAGGTTGCTAATATGCATCCATTGAAGTGTCCAAACATTTTTTAAGGGAAAAAAATGTTGGGGGTAAAGGCGCCTCCGCCTAGCCGCCCGTGTATTACTACATTGACAATCACTGCCACTACACACTGCAGGTGGCGAGCGTCCGTTCACTGTCACTTTATTCTTTATTCTTTTAGTGACAGTTTGAATAAAGAAAGGCTCGGTCACACATTGTGACTATTGGAGTTCCCATTTCTTGTCTCTCTCTTTCTTGCTCTTGCTCTCCCACCATAACTCTCGAGTGCAAGCTTCGATCCTTCTCACCTTTCAATTGGTATCAGAGCACAGCTTCCCAACTCTTGAGCTTGGCT
Source organism: Lygodium microphyllum (assembly GCF_053477565.2). NCBI lineage: Eukaryota > Viridiplantae > Streptophyta > Polypodiopsida > Schizaeales > Lygodiaceae > Lygodium > Lygodium microphyllum. The sequence goes on along the minus strand of NC_141148.1, from coordinate 17,522,030 downwards.
CGTGGCATTCTCAGCTTCCCATTGACTCCCCACTCGCATTGGGTCTCCTTCCCGGCAGCCATAGCTCATTCTCTTGAGCTCCCATCACTCCCCGGCTTCCTGAGCTTCTTCCTGGCCTATTGAGGCACTATCAGGGCATTGACATTGAGGTATTGCTTCATTATTTCAGATTTTTATTTCAATCCACAGGTCTAGGCAAATAGGACAGCCACCATTGAAGCTTCCAACCTTCATATCTCTTTGCCCCCGGTTATGGGCTGCTAAAGACTTGTTCTCAGGCCCCTTTGGCTCATGTTTGAGCCCTCCAACTACTCCAGATCTGCCATGTGGACCAGTAGGACCAACAGGACCAGCAGCAACCCCATGTAGATTTCCACCTATTTTTTAGACAGCCACACAGTCAACCACTTTAGCTCTAGCTCTAGCCTGGCATTTAGCACTTGTTCAGGCTACATTTCGGGCTTCTTACACATGTATTGATACTTGGCATTGATCCTCTGAGATTAGGCATTGGTTGGTGGCTGAAAATAGTGTTTTGGACTGTTATAAATAGTCCACAGACAATTGATGCTAGTGCTACATTCACAGTTTATGCGTATGCTTGTTTGGGCATGACTACATAACCGGTTTGATGCCTATTGCATCCCGATTGATTGGGGGATTGAAGCTACATGTAATGCTATGATTTTGGCCTAATTGTGGGGCTGGAAATAATTAGTTTATAATAGTAAATGCATGTTGAATACTCTTGGGCTGAAGCTATCTTTCATGCTTTGACATATGCCTATTGGTTCCGGGTGTATGTCTTGGGTTATGCTATGATGTATTGATCATCGAGGGACGACTTCGAGCTTGTCATTGGATCCAGATGCTTTTGGAAGCTTGAGCTTATTTCAGCCCGCACTTATTGACATCGGTTTATGCTTGACAGTGGTGAGTGCTTTGACAGTTATATGCTCTTTGGGTACATGCTTGCTTGACGCCTACAGCTTGATGCATTTGTCTTGGCACAGTGTACCATGTATTTGTTGAGCTTTAGTGCTCTCTGAAGACTTGGCTTGGATTCTCATTTACTATTCTGAAATTTTGTATTGGATGTCATTTTGGTTGTCATATATATTTATTGGGATGTATATCTTGCTCATGGATGCTACCTACAGTTGCTTTGTAGTCGTCATGCTCTTGGGATGCTATTGAGGCATTGTCTTGGTTACCTATCTTTGGTACTCTGACTTGGTTTGATTGAGTTGTTGAGCTTGTTTATCCACCTTTTGTGCCAGTGGGAGCATCTTGTATGCTTAACCGACATTGAGCAAGAGGTTTATGATATTTTGAGCATTTTGTAGATACTTGAGACCTTGGGATCTCTTACACTTAAATGTTGCATGGTTCATGCACTGATATCTTGGAGTTACTTTTGACCTAAGCTTGGGCTTTGCACTATTGTGAGCTTACACCTACTGGTGTCAAGTCTTGCCAGTGTTATGTATACTTTGCCCTATTGTCCAGGGGGTATGCCTACTCACTGACGGATGCTTTGGTAACATGTTTGCGTGTTTGCTCAGGGTCTTCATGACTGTTTGGTACTAATTTATGCCCGTTTATGGCTAGTCATGTCTTGGCTATCATTTCTTGACTTGGTGCAGTGATTTGATCAGCAATTGCCTCTCACCGTACCCTGATGTCATTTATTACAGCAAGCATATAACTCCGGACTAACATGGATTTTTCATGCTGAAATATTTTGAAATGATGTACTTTCACTAGTACTTAGTGGGCAATAGCTTTAATTACATTTTTCTTGCCATTTTCTCTCGATTTTGATGATTTTTTTGTCATTTTCTCTCGATTTTGATGATTTTTTTGTCATTTTCTATAGTAAACAACAAGCAGTTTTGAACTGTCTACAGTCTTCCAGCCTACATTATGGCGAGTTTGTCCACTGATCATGCTATTTTCAACGTCACTAAGCTTCATGGTACAAATTACTCTTATTGGAAGAGCCAGATTTGGCAAGTGTTGGTGCAAAAATCGCAGATCAAACCATTGAGGTTGAGCAGGCATCCGCCTGCAACTATGCCAGATGAGGAATGGCTTGAGCTTGATGAGTTATGCAAGTCCGCTATTGTATTATCTCTCACAGAACAGGTTCATTACAATGTATTTGAGGAAGAACAGAGTGCATGGTAGTTGTGGGATAAAATCAAGAATTCCTGCCACGGGATTCTCAAAAATCTCGGTCCAAGTCTCGTGGGAACTCACATAGCAAATCCCGTGGCAGGAATGCAGATGTTACTTATCACCATTGTGGGAAAAAGGGCCATATTAGGCCACAATGCCATGAACTGCGCAATGAAAGGCGCAAAGATAAGGGGAAAGACAAAGTGCAGTATAAGTCTTCTGATCGCAGCATAGTGCCTACAAAGTCCAATGTTAAAATTGAAGAGATCAATGTTATGCAGCCTGAGGATATTGACGATGCTTATATCCTTGCAACTTCTTCTAGTGCTTTGCAGATGACAGAGATACACTCTATGTATGCACAATGTTGGCTCTTGGACTCAGGTGCGTCCTTTTATGTGACACATTACCGAGAGTGGTTTCATTCATACCGTACTGTTTCGGGTTCTGTGCACTTGGGTGATGACAGTTCTCTTGAGATTGTGGGCATTGGTGATGTTAGGCTCCAGTTTCCTTCTAGCAGCAGTTTTGTTATGCAGGATGTACGTCATGTACCTATTTGGCACGCAGTCTCATGTCAGCTTGTAATATCCCCGTGCTTTTTTCCCCCCCATAGAAACTCCCCCCCCCCTTAATTTTTTTAAAAAATTTATTAACCTTAGTTCAAATTTAACTCCCCCCTCTCTCCCGGCCGACAGGACATCGGGGAGAGAGAGAGAGGGAGTGAAGTGCAGTCATAGGGGGGCATGCAGCCCCCCAGGTGGGAGGGGTGGCGGCCATGCCACCCTCCTCCCCCTCCTATAAAGGGGAGGCTCCCCCCTCCCTAGGTAGAACAGAGCGCCCCCCTAGACGTCAGACGGCTGAAACCTCCCCCCCTCATGGTGTACGTTACCCTCCCCCCCCCTAGGGGCTTTCGACTGAAACCTTTCGCCCCTCCTCGATCACCAGTCAGCTGCGGCCCCCCCGTGAGCAGAAAACAGGAGAGGGAGAGAAGAAGAAGAGAGAGAGAGAGAGAGAGAGAGAGAGAGAGAGAGAGAGAGAGAGAGAGAGAGAGAGAGAGAGAGAGAGAGAGAGAAGAGAGAGAGAAGGAGAAGAAGAAGAGAAGAAGGAGAAGAAGAGAAAAGAAAGTAGAAGAGGAAGAGGAGAGGGAGAGAAGAAGAGAAGGGGAGAGAGAGAGGGAAGGAGAAAAAGAAGAAGAGGTAGAAGAAGAAGAAGAAGAAGAAGAAGAAGAAGAAGAGGTAGAAGGAGAGAAGAGATAAGAAGAAGAAGAAGAAGAAGAAGAAGAAGAAGAAGAAGAGGTAGAAGGAGAGAAGAGAGAAGGAGAAGAGGGAAAGAAGAAGGAGAGGAAGAAGAGAGGGAGAGAAGAAGAGAAGGAGAGGTAGAGAGAGAGAGAAGGAGAAGAAGAGAAAAGAAGAAGAAGAGGAAGGAGAGAGAGAAAGGAGTAGAGAAGAAGAAGAAGAAGAGAGAGAGAGAGAGAAAGAGAGGGAGTGAGGGTTGGTGAGTAGAGAAGGTATCAAGGGCCATGTCGAGGAGCCGCGTTTGTGAAGCCATCTTTTTCAAGCCACCCCCTCATCAGCGAAGGTCACTTTCTCACGACCCTTCCTTCCCGAGCATGTCGTCTTGAGGGCCCGTTAAGGTCAAGACTATCCAAACTCCGCGTGACAAATGGCTCTCAAAAAGAAAGTTGCGAGAAGTGTAAGTGCCAAAGCTACCATTGGTATCGGTAATGCGGGTGAAACGAGCAGAGTGACCAATGCAACAAATGCCCCTACGATCACGAATCAAACCCAAGTTCTTTAGATATCCTAAGCATTATAATTAATTCTATATTATTTCTCATGGAAGAAAAAAGGGGTTAGCTACATACATGGAACAAGAATGAGTCTTAGGAATTTTGTTTACTCTAAGTGCTAGGTTGCATGCATGAAATGGTAGAGTATGGGGTTCACATAAGTTTATATGCATGAAACGATAGCCTTTACACACATAGAATGATAAGGTTTTCGCATTATTTCACATAAAACAATAGCTTTTAAACCAATTCATTGCATGAATAGTCATTTAGGATTCATGCTTCGCAATCATGATTAAAAGAAACACATGAAATGTTAGTTTCCGTTCGTAAGATGCAATTGCACCGATTGATATAAACGTAGACTTTCATATACGCAAGTCACATGTGATCCAGTGCATTAGAAATAAGTATTCGTTGCCAAAGTTAAAGGTCGTTAGGATGTACAAATATGCTAAATGCACCATGTGCATGATGGGTAAGGATGATTAGAAAACTCTGCATAGTACCACACTAAGAGAGATGGAAGGGACACATGCATCTAGACTGTATCCTGAAGGCCTAGATGAAGAATCTTGCATTGCCAAGTGTGTTAACTGAACTTGGTTAGAACTGGAAGAACAAAAGACCCTTGGTTGGGTTGCGAATAAGGCATGCTCGTTGCCTTGGTTGACCATTTAATGCTTTGAGTTAGGGTTAAGATATCGTAAGGTAAAATCTAAGGGAAAGAGCAAGTCAAAATGAGTTAACTTACCAAGAACATTTGCTTGCATGATCTTGTTTGAGATTATTGGGATCTCGCCAAGTCGTGAACGATCCAGGATCGAATGCTGGGAGCATCTGGGAAAAAGGTCCAGGATCGAATGCTGGGAGCATCCGGGAAAAAGGAATCACACCTTAGTAGTTGGTCGTACAGACAGCCTCCGAAATGTTTGTGAGTGTACACTTAGGTACATTATTTGATCTCTTTGCTCAAGGAACTAATTCAAGGAAAAACACTTAATGCTTCAGGTTAAAATCCTGGAGGGAGAGGCAGGAACAGTTACCTCCAACTATTTGCCTAGCCCTATCCAAGGGGGTTGTTAGCCGCGCCGGGTATATGGTCCTAACCCGCCACGAGAGGTCTCTCCGTGGGTGCTGCTTGGAGCGGGAGGACGCTTGGGTGCCAAGGGAGGCTCTGGCCGTAAATTCCTTGCCTCCAGATTTCACCCAAGAGGCCGACATGACTCGAGATGGGATTTGAAGGCTCGTGTACTAGTCAACGGGCGAAACTTGGAGCAGCAATCCTGTAGATTGCTGGGATAGCCTTCGGGCATGATATTGGATGTACTCCGAAATTATGATAAATAAATAACATATATTTGAGAAAAAAGAACTTGCTTGACATTGTTTTTGTGTCAATGCCTAAGTTACGTGAAGGAACCTTTGATTAGTTTGATTAATTAAGGAAGCTGCTTTTGCATGTCAAACGTAATGTGGTAGGTAATTAGATAACTAAAGCAAACTGAGGAAAGTGTGGTGGACGTGACTTAGGTTTGTCCTATGGAAGGGTGGTCCCGGTTAGCTGGGAACTTTTCTCAAAAGACAAGATAACAAGACTATGTAGACCTAGCGTCAGTAGAGTTAGGACCCTGATTTATGCTGTTTTAGGGGAAAGGAACGGGACTATGCCTTATGGCAGAGAGGTTGAGCTTCGCATCCCTCTCGTTTTCCATTCTCCATGAACCAAGTGCAGCATGAATCTGCTTCAACTCTATTGTTCCTACGCAAGTGGTTCATCAGGAGCTCGACACTAGCTGCTTCCTAGAGACCTTGCTGATAGGAAAGAAACCCTAACCTCAGGTCAATCCTATGTGGGAATGGCCAGACACTTCCGCTCAGGGCAGACTCGAGAAGACCTAGATTGCAAACCCTATGTCATTCCTTGCGAGTGCCATGCGGAGCTTTCTAGATCCTCCTCCCGATGGGCTGCTAAGACATATCCCACAAGCGGACACGTTACAGTTGGTATCAGAGCGAACCAACGGGATCTAAGATTACAAGGAAACTTAATGGAGGAAAATAAAGGGAATAAGGGGACAATCAGGGAAAGGTAAGTGGGATAGAGCATTGTTTTCTGTTGAAAACATTTCTTTACTCACATATGGATGCTGGGTTGCAGAGTCACGAAGCATGGAGCAAGTTCTTGGTGTTCCAGGTCATGTTCATGACTACAATGCATGCTTCGAATTATCGCCAGAGGCTTGGCATGATGAACATTTTGGACCGCATCTATAATCCTTCGCCCTTATATGCGGAACATAGATTGACGGGAGAATCAAGAATATACTACATAACAGTCCACCAACTCACGTACCTTCAGACCAACTTGAAGAGAATCAAGTGGATGGAGGATTTAAAGATCATGAAGCTGTTCATCTTTGTCGAAGCTCACGCAAACGCAACTTTGCATGTTAGCGGTTGGCAAGTCAAGCAGAACAAGTATGTCTATGAAGAAGTGACCCGGGTGATCCCTGCTACAGGATCAAAGTGTCAGGGCACTATGAGAAGAATGGGTATTAAAGGAAGGGATACCCCAAGCTTCCTATGACTTATCGTTTCCTGAAAATCCATGACCCCACTCCATATTATTATTCCGTCCCTGTAGCCGATTGTAACATAATCCTATTTTCCCCAAAACTGATGTATCAATCAGCTGTCATACATATCCAAAATAAAATGTACACAAAGGGTTATGCCCTCATAAATAAATAAAAAATTTTAGTATTGTCTATCTTGATTCTAAGTATTAGCTATGGTGTTAAGTGATTAAATCACTTGGCTAAAAGTTGTGCTAGTCGTATTAATGTAATATGGGGAACGTTTGATAAGATGTTAATATAAAGAATCTTATTGTCCAGACGCAACCCCGAGTGCAAGTTCCAAGTCCGACTCCTACACTAAATACAGCTGTGGTTCAAGAGAAAAAGTTAATTCTCAAACAAATTAAGCCACCCGAGTTTGATGGCAAGGGAATGATTGTTCAAGCTGATGTCGAGATCTGGATTGAGTCTATGGAGGACTGTTTTGAGGCAACATGAACTGCACCTGCTAACCAAACTTGAGCTTACAGGCGAAGCGAGACTTTAGTGGAAACAATGGTGCAGAGACCAAGCAATCTCGGAGGGGACAATCACTTGGGATAAGCTTAAGGAAGCTATGCGAGGGAGCTATTTGCCACCTGCTTAGCGCACACAAAAGATAAATGAATTCTATGACTTGAAGCAGCTAGGATTATCCCTTGATGCATATTATTCAAAGTTCATTTCACTCCTAAAGTACGCACCTCCAATGGACATAACACAATAGGTGTCAAAATTATGTGCTGGGTTGAATCCACCCATAAACACCCGATTGAAATCAATGCGCCCAACTGACCTACAAGATGCACTCATTCGAGCTGCTCCAATAATACAGGAAGTGCAAACCAAACCAAAGAACAACAGGACTTGGCCTTACAGAGATCAGAATAAGGGTATGTCTAAGGCTCATACTAAGAGAGAGCAGGGACAGAATCAGGGCCAAAGAAAGAAAGCTAGGGCCAATGCTGTCAACAACTTTGTTCCTACACAAAGTAATGACCGCAACCCACGTTGCTTCCATTGCAACGAGCCCGGACACTTCAAGAGGCAGTGTCCCAAGCTTAGTAGAGGTCATCGCCAAGGGCAATTCCAAGGTCAAAATAGAGCCGCTCATGGCCAAGGAACCACCGTTATGGCCAGAGGAAGAACCTCCAGTGTTTCCAACAAGGAGCTGGACGATGAAGAAGATCCATCCGTGGATGTTGACATTGAGAGGGCAACGGTTCACGCCGCTCTTTACAAGAAGGGTCCGAATCGCCAATTCTCGGTGATTCAAACTCCATCAGATTATGAAGGTAAAAGCTTCAAAACCCTGATTGACTGTGGTAGTACACATTCTTTCATTTCACCAATCTGTGCAAAAAGATTAGGGATATCCACAATAGACGCACCTACTTTGCTTGTGGAATTAGCAAATGGTCATGAGGTCACTTGTATTAGGCAAACTGCTAAGGTGAAATTCCTACTGGGTGGGAAGCCAACTTTGGTGAGATTCAGGTTAATGAACCTAGGTGTCCACGAATGTTTACTCGAAATGGATTGACTAATAACCAATGATGCCCACATCCACTATGGGAAGGGCCAAGTCTCCTTTTGAAATTCTGAAGGGGAACTAGTCACGACTCAAGGAGAGGCTGGTAAGCCAAAAATACAACTGGCAAAAATAATACGGATAATAAAAGGCGTTAGAAAGGGCCTGCATGTCTATCTGATTAAACTGAATAAGCTAGATCAGAATCAAGAATCTAAGGAAGAACCTTCATGGCTAAAGGAATACGCAGACGTATTTCCTGAAGATATGATAGAACTTCCTCAAAGGGAAGTCGACCACGAAATCAAACTGGCGCCAGGAGTTGCACCAGTCGTAAAGAGGCCATATAAGATATCCATTCCAAAAGCTATTGAACTAAAAGAACAGCTCAAGCAACTGTTAGACCAAGGCTACATCCGTCCCATCAGTTTACCATGGGGAGCTCCAGTGCTGTTCCAAAAGAAGAAAGATGGAACGCTTCATCTATGCATTGACTATAGAGGATTGAATCAATCAACCATAAAAAATAAATACCCCATTCCAAGAATAGATGAATTACTTGACCACCTTTAAGGAGCGAAGATATTCTCTAAGATAGATCTCAGATTCGGATATTATTAGATAAGGATCAAGGAAGAATATATCCCGAAAACTGCATTTAGTACAAGGTACAAATACTTCAAATTCCTAGTGATGTCATTCGGGCTAACGAATGCTCCTGCTACCTTCAACAAGTTGATGCAGGATATATTTAGGCCCTATCTTGATGGCTTCGTACTCGTCTTCTTTGACGATACCCTAGTCTACTCTAAATAGAAAAAAGATCATGAATCCCAACTTTACATAGTTCTTGAAATAATGAGAGCACACAAGCTTTATGCCAAGAAGAAGAAGTGTGCATTTTCAAGCGACAAATTGAATATATGGGATTCATTGTATCAACAGAAGGAATTTTATAGATCCAGCTAAGGCCAGAGACGTTCTGGAATGGCCAACACGAACTTTTGTCAAAGAAATACGTAGTTTTCTTGGGTTGACAGGATGGTACAAGATTTTCATCAAAGATTATGTTTTAATTGTAGCACCTCTGACTGATCTACTAAAGAAGCAAGTAGTAATTTTATGGTCACCTGTCGAATAGACAAGCTTTGACAAACTAAAGCAAAGCTTAGTATCAGCACCCATCCTGAAACTTCCTGATCTTAGTAAGGAGTTTAAAGTGGTAACTGATGCTAGCGCACTTGCTTTAGGATGTGTACTTATGCAAGAGGGTCATCCCGTAGCATATTCTTCAAGAAAATTGAAGAGCCATGAAAGGAATTATGCTACCCATGATCTGGAGCTGTTGGCTGTCATTCATGCCCTCAAACTTTGGAGGCATTACTTGTTAGGTAACAAATTTTCCTTAGTGACGGACTACAAGAGTCTTAAATGGATCTTCACTCAGAATGAGCTCAATATGAGGCAACATCGATGGATCATCAAAGTAATGGAAAAATATGATTTTGAAATCAAATACAGGCATGGAAAAGAGAATGTAGTTGTCGATGCACTCAGTCGCAAGGCATTTCTAAACTCTTTTATTTTGCAAAATCCATCAACGGCAAGGTCACTAGCCACAAAGGTATCAATGCCAAACAACCCGATTCTTGAGCTAGCTAAAGAAGAGACATATCATGACCCCGTCTATCAGAAAATGCTAAGAGAGATCCACATCAAGGATCAAGACCCGAAGCTAAAGACAAAGTATCAAGAATTCTCTATCAGTACTGGACTTGTCTACTTTAGGACAAGATTATGTATCCCTGCAAGCCTAACTCTCAAGCAGAAGATACTTTGGGAAGCCCATGACTCCCCTTTCTCAGAACATCCTGGCTATGCCAAGACCCTTAATAAGGTCAGAAAGAGCTATTATTGGAAAAGGCTCAAGGGTGACGCTCTCAAATATGTCACGGAATGTTTGTCTTGTCAACGCATTAAGGCAGAACATGTCAAAATGCCTGGGAAATTGCAACCACTTGACATTCCCCAAATGAAATGGGAATTCATTAGTATGGATTTCATTGTTGGCCTACCCCAAGTTCAGGGAGGATACAACTCTATTATGGTTGTAGTAGATATCCTCACCAAGGTCGCACATCTCATCCATGTCAAGACAAACTATAAAGCTTCAAACATTGCAAGATTAATCATTAAGAAAATATTCAAACTACATGGGTTACCCAGAAGAATCATTAGTGATTGTGACTCTCTATTCACATCACACTTCTGGAGGGCTATCTTTGAGGCTATTGGGACTCAACTCTGTTTCAGTACAGCTTACCATCCCCAAACTGATGGTCAAACAGAATGAGTCAATCAAGTCATTGAAGATATGCTTAGAGCATACTATTGTCGCAAATCCAAAAAGTGGATTCAATATTTGCCACTGGTTGAGTTTGCCTACAATGCTTCTTACCAACAGAGTATTCAGATGACCCCTTTTCAAGCATTGTATGGGCATGATTGTCGTACCCCTTTGAACTTCTCAGACCCAACCTTGAGGGTAGAAGCTTCAAGGCAAATGCTGGAAGACATGGATGATCAAATCAAATCAATAAGACAATACATCCAAGCTGCCAAGGATAGACAGAAGGCTTACGCTGACTTGAAATGGCAAGACAGATCCTTTGTTGAACTTACCATCCCCAAACTGATGGTCAAATAGAATGAGTCAATCAAGTCATTGAAGATATGCTTAGAGCATACTACTGTCGCAAATCCAAAAAGTGGATTCAATATTTGCCACTGGTTGAGTTTGCCTACAATGCTTCTTACCAACAGAGTATTCAGATGACCCCTTTTCAAGCATTGTATGGACATGATTGTCGTACCCCTTTGAACTTCTCAAACCCAACCTTGAGGGTAGAAGCTTCAAGGCAAATGCTGGAAGACATGGATGATCAAATCAAATCAATAAGACAATACATCCAAGCTGCCAAGGATAGACAGAAGGCTTACGCTGACTTGAAATGGCAAGACAGATCCTTTGTTGAAGGTGATATGGTCTTCATCCGCGTACGCCCTAAAAAGAGTTCACTGTCCTTGGGAGAATACAAGAAGCTAAGTCCAAGGTATTGTGGACCTTATAAGATCACTAAGTGCCTAGGGCCTAATGGTTACAGACTATAGTTGCCTGCAACCCTAAAGATTCATAATGTATTCCACGTTAGCCTATTGAAAAAGTATCTACCTAATCCGAATCATGTACTTGATGATTAGCAAATTGTAATGCCTAGCCAAGGAGTCCTTGAGCTATGGCCTGATAGAGTCCTAGATGTCAGGGAGAGGCATTTGAGGTCAAGGACCTTGAGAGAATACCTCATCCAGTGGAAAGATTATCCCAAGGAGGATGCCACCTGGGTGGATGAAGATACTCTCAACCAACAATACCCCTAGGTCCTCTCAAGATGAGGATGTCTCGATTCCTCTAAGGGGGGAGAGGATGTAATATCCCTGTGCTCCCCCCCTTAATTTTTTAAAAAATTTATTGAACTTGGTTCAAATTTTTTAAACTTCCCCTCTCTCTCCTCGCTAACAAGACGTCGGGAAGAGAGAGAGAGAGGGAGTGAAGTGCAGTCATAGAGGGGCATGCAGCCCCCTGGTGGGAGGGGTGGCGGCCATGCCACACTCCTCCCCCTCCTATAAAGGGGAGGCTCCCTCCTCTTTCCCTAGGTAGAACAGAGCACCCCCTAGATGTCAAATGGCTGAAACCCCCCCCCCCCCCTCATGTACGTCACCTCCCCCCCTTCGTGTGGCAACAACAATGCCCCCCCCTTGGGGGCTTTCGACTGAAACCTCCTCCCTCCTTGATCGCCGGTCAGCTGGGCCACCCCATGAGCAGAAAAGAGGAGAGGGTGAGAAGAAGAGAAGAGAGAGAGAGAAAAGAGAAGGAGAAGAAGAAGAGAAGAAGAAGGAGAGAAAAGAAAGTTGAAGAGGAAGAGGAGAGGGAGAGAAGAAGAGAAGGGGAGAGAGAGAGAGGGAAGGAGAAGAAGAAGAAGAGGTAGAAGGAGAGAAGAGAGAAGAAGGCGAAGAAGAAGAAGAGGTAGAAGGAGAGAAGAGAGAAGAGAAAAGAAGAAGAAGAAGAAGAAGAGATAGAAGGAGAGAAGAAGAAGAAGAAGAAGAAGAAGAAGAAGAAGAAGAAGAAGAAGAAGAGGTAGAAGGAGAGAAGAGAAAAGGAGAAGAGGGAAAGAAGAAGGAGAGGAAGAAGAGAGGGAGAGAAGAAGAGAAGCAGAGGGAGAGAGAGAAGGAGAAGAAGAGAAAAGAAGAAGAAGAGGTAGAAGGAGAGAAGAAAGAAGGAGAAGAGGGAAAGAAGAAGGAGAGGAAGAAGAGAGGGAGAGAAGAAGAGAAGGAGAGGGAGAGAGAGAATGAGAAAAAGAGAAAAGAAGAAGAAGAGGAAGGAGAGAGAGAAAGGAGTAGAGAAGAATAAGAAGAAGAGAGAGAGAGAGAGAGAGAGAGAGAGAGAGAGAGAGGGAGTGAGGGTTGGTGAGTAGAGAAGGTATCGAGGGCCGTGTCGAGGAGCCGCATTTGTGAAGCCATCTTTTTCAAGCCACCCCCTCATCAGCGAAGGTCACTTTCTCACGACCCTTCCTTCCCGAGCATGTCATCTTGAGGGCCCGTTAAGGTCAAGACTATCCAAACTCCGCGTGACAAATGGCTCTCAAAAAGAAAGTTGCGGGAAGCGTAAGTGCCAAAGCTACCATTGGTACTGGTAATGAGGGAGAGGCGAGCGGAGCAACCAACGCAACAAATGCCCCTACGATCACGAATCAAACCCAGATTCTTTAGATATCCTAAGCATTATAATTAATTATGTATCATTTCTCATGAAAGAAAAAAGGGGTTAGTTACATGCATGGAACAAGAACGAGTCTTAGGAATTTTGTTTACTCTAAGTGCTAGGTTGCATGCATGAAATGGTAGAGTATGGGGTTCACATAAGTTTATATGCATGAAATGATAGCCTTTACACACATAGAATGATAAGTTTTTCGCATTATTTCACATAAAAAATTAGCTTTTAAACCAGTTCATTGTATGAATAGTCATTTAGGATTCATGCTTCGCAATCATGATTTAAAAAAACACATGAAATGTTAGTTTTTGTTCGTAAGATGCAATTGCACCAATGGATATAAACGTAGACTTTCATATACGCAAGTCACATGTGATCCAATGCATTAGGAAAAAGTATTCGTTGCCAGAGTTAAAGGTCGTTAGGATGTACAAATATACTAAACGCACCATGTGCATGATGGGTAAGGATGATTAGAAAACTCTGCATAGTACCACACTAAGAGAGATGGAAGGGACACATGCATCTAGACTGTATCCTGAAGGCCTAGATGAAGAATCTTGCGTTGCCAAGAGTGTTAACTGAACTTGGTTAGAACTGAAAGAACAAAAGACCCTTGGTTGGGTTGTGAATAAGGCATGTCCATTGCCTTGGTTGACCATTTAATGCTTTGAGTTAGGGTTAAGAGGGGAAGAGCAAGTCAAAATGAGTTAACTTACCAATAACATTTGCTTGCATGATCTTGTTTGAGATTATTGGGATCTCGCCAAGTCGTGAACGATCCAGGATCGGATGCTGGGGAGCATCTGGGAAAAAGGTCTAGGATCGGATGCTGGGAGCATCCGGGAAAAAGAAATCGCACCTTAGTAGTTAGTCATACAAACGGCCTCCGAAATGTTTGTGATTGTACACTTAGGTACATTATTTGATCTCTTTACTCAAGGAACTAATTCAAGGAAAAACACTTAATGCTTTAGGTTAAAAGCCTAGAGGGAGAGGCAGGAACAGTTACCTCTGACTGTTTGCCTAGCCCTATTCAAGGGGGTTGTTAGCCGCATTGGGTATACGGACCTAATCTACCGTGAGAGATCTCTATGTGGGTGCTGCTTGGAGCGAGAGGACGCTTGGGCGCCAGGGGAGGCTCTGGCAGTAAATTCCTTGCCTCTAGATCCCACCCAAGAGACAGACATGACTCAAGATGGAATCTTGAGGCCTGTGTACTAGTCAACGGGTGGAACTTGGAGCAGCAATCTTGTAGATTGCTAGGATAGCCTTCGGGCATGATATTGGATGTACTCGAGAATTATGATAAATAAAGAATAGATATTTGAGAAAAAAGAACTTGCTTGACATTGTTTATGTGTCAGTGCCTAAGTTACGTGAAGGAACCTGTGATTAGTTTGATTAATTAAGGAAGCTGCTTTTGCATGTCAAACGTAATGTGATAGGTAATTAGATAACTAAAGCAAACTGAGGAAAATGTGGTGGACGTGACTTAGGTCCGTCCTACGGAAGGGCAGTCTCGGTTAGTTGGGAACTTTTCTCAAAAGATGAGATAATAAGACTATGTAGACCTAGCATCAGTAGAGTTAGGACCCCGATTTATGTTGTTTTAGGGGAAAGGAATGGGACTATGCCTTATGGCAGAGAGGTTGAGCTTCGCATCCCTCTCGTTTCCCATTCTCCATGAACCAAGTGCAACATGAATTTGCTTCGACTCTATTGTTCTTACGCAAGTGGTTCATCAGAAGCTCGACGCTAGCTACTTCCTAGAGACCTTGCTAATCGGAAAGAAACCCTGACCTCAGGTCGATTCTAAGTGGGAATGGTCGGACACTTCCACTCGGGGCAAACTCAGGAAGACCTAGATCGCAAACCCTGTGTCATTCCTTGTGAGTGCAAGGCGGAGCTTTCTAGACCCTCCTCCCGATGGGCTGCTAGAACATGTCCCACAAGCGCACTAGCGGACACGTTACATAGCTAGACAGCTTGATGACGCAGGTTGTCATGTATCTTTTGGAGACTTTGCATGGAAGATCACTTATGGGCAGACTTGTGATTGTGAGAGGTGCCAAGGTTGGCAGCCTCTATCCCTTGATTGTATCCGCTTCTTCCCTTGATCATGTTTTGTCTGTGGGTTCTATCCCACATGTATCTCTTTGCCATGCTTGTTTGGGCCATATGTCTTTGAAGGGAATGATAATGCTTTCTGGTTTGCAGTACTTACCGCCCCTTGATTATGCATGTTTTGATTCATATGAGCATTGTCTTTATGGCAGGCAGACTAGGTCTACGTATAAGAAGTCTGCTAGGTTATGCATGAGTACAGAGCTTTCTAGACCCTCCTCCCGATGGGCTGCTAGAACATGTCCCACAAGCGGACTAGCGGACACGTTACACAGCTGGACAGCTTGATGACGCAGGTTATCATGTATCTTTTGGAGACTTTGCATGGAAGATCGCTTATGGGCAGACTTGTGATTGTGAGAGGTGCCAAGGTTGGCAACCTCTATCCCTTGATTGTATCCGCTTCTTCCCTTGATCATGTTTTGTCTGTGGGTTCTATCCCACATGTATCTCTTTGCCATGCTTGTTTGGGCCATATGTCTTTGAAGGGAATGATAATGCTTTCTGGTTTGCAGTACTTACCGCCCCTTGATTATGCATGTTTTGATTCATATGAGCATTGTCTTTATGGTAGGCAGACTAGGTCTACGTATAAGAAGTCTGCTAGGTTATGCATGAGTACGGAGCTTTCTAGACCCTCCTCCCGATGGGCTGCTAGAACATGTCCCACAAGCGGACTACCGGACACGTTACACAGCTAGACAGCTTGATGATGCAGGTTATCATGTATCTTTTGGAGACTTTGCATGGAAGATCACTTATGGGCAGACTTGTGATTGTGAGATGTGCCAAGGTTGGCAGCCTCTATCCCTTGATTGTATCCGCTTCTTCCCTTGATCATGTTTTGTCTGTGGGTTCTATCCCACATATATCTCTTTGCCATGCTTGTTTGGGCCATATGTCTTTGAAGGGAATGATAATGCTTTCTGGTTTGCAGTACTTACCGCCCCTTGATTATGCATGTTTTGATTCATATGAGCATTGTCTTTATGGCAGGCAGACTAGGTCTACGTATAAGAAGTCTGCTAGGTTATGCATGAGTGAGCCCTTGGCATTGGTACATTCGGATGTCTGTGGGCCCATGTCTTATCAGTCTATGGGTGGTGCAAAGTATTTTGTTATGTTCATCGATGATTTTTCATGAAAAGTTTGGGCTTATCCCATTAAGCTAAAATCCGATGTCTTGGCTGTGTTTCAGAGATGGCTTGCATTGGTTGAGAACCAGTCTGGGTATAGGCTAAAATGCCTAAGAACATATAATGGGGGTGAGTATGTCTCACGTGCTTTTGAGGAGTTATGTGATGAGAGGCGTATTAAGCGTCAGTTGACCGCCCCTACACTCCCCTCCCCAGAATGGTTTGGCTGAGCGGATGAATAGAACCATCCAGGAGTGTGTACGTAGTATGCTTAGCCATGCAGGCCTACCACAGAGCTTTTGGGCAGAGGCAGTTAGTACAACTGTGCATATCATAAATAGATCACATTCTAGTGGTTTGGATTTCTAGGTTACAAAGGAGGTATGGACTAGAAAACTTCCCTCTTATGCGCATCTTCGTGTCTTTGGATGTGAGACATTTTGCTATGTGTTTAGGGACAAGAGAAGTAAGCTGGATCCTAAGAGTGTCAAATGCATTTTCCTTGGTTATGGGGATGCAGGCGAGATGGGTTATCGTCTTTGGGATTCGCAGGCGCGGAAAGTCATCCACAGTCATGATGTAGTCTTCCATGAAGACAAGATGCATAGGCAGCCTGAGAGAGTTGTTGAGATCCGCAGGGTCATATTTCAGGAGGAGTGGAGAGCTCACACACAGCCAGTTGGATAGCCTACAACTGCAGTAGATGCTTATGGTCAGGGTGTTGGACAGGCAGTAGAGCCTACCGTGAGACGGTCTACTTGAGATAGACGTCCACCTGATAGATTTCAGCCCTCGATGTATTATGTCTTGGTTACAGATGCAGGAGAGCCTTTCACTTATGATGAGGCTATGCGTAGGGGTGACAGTCACTCCTGGGAGAGGGCTATGTAGTCTGAGATAGACTCCTTGTATAAGAATGACACTTGGGATTTGGTTTCCTTGCCTACAGGCAAGAAGGCTTTGCCATGCAAGTGGGTGTACAAGTTGAAAAATACCCCTGGACACCCCAAGACAATATACAAGGCTAGATTGGTAGCAAAGGGTTTTAAGCGGGAGCATGGTGTGGACTTTGATGAGGTTTTTTTTCCTGTGGTTAAAATGACCACCCTACACTTAGTCTTGGCTTTGGTTGCTCAGCTTAACTTGGATTTATACCAGATGGATGTCAAGACGGCTTTCTTACATGGGGACTTGCATGACGAGATTTATATGGAGCAGCCTAAGGGCTTTGCAGAATCCGACAGGGAGCACCCAGTGTGCAAATTGAAGAAAAGCCTTTATGGCTTGAAGCATGCACCTAGGGAGTGGTATCATAAGTTTAATGCCTTTATGCAGTCACATGGCTAAAACAGGAGTGCTATGGATCCATGTCTTTACACGAAGAAAGCCCGTGATGGTTCTTTATTGATATTGATACTCTATGTGGATGATATGCTGATAGTAGGGAAAGCTCATGATGAGATAGATGCTCTTAAGGCTCAGTTCAAGAAGAGCTTTGAGATGAAAGATCTGGGACAGGCCTCTCACATACTTGGTATGCACATTAGACGTAACAGGCATAAAGGACTCCTCTACTTGTCACAGAGGGAGTACATTCATAAAGTCCTTGAGCGCTTCCGCATGCAGGATGTAAAGCCTATTGATTGTCCATTGCCTTCTTATGTGAAGGTATCATAGGCTGATTGTCTGTAGACAGATGAGTAGAGGGTTGAGATGGCCAAGATTCCCTATGCATCCACAGTGGGCAGTCTTATGTATGCCATGATCGCCACTCGTCCAGATATTGCCTTTGGAGTTGGTGTTGTGACATCCTATATGGCTACACATGGCAAGAGGCATTGGGATGTCGTAAAGAGTATCATGAGGTACCTGAAGGGCACTGTAGATATGTGTATATGCTATGGCAACCAGGATACAGGAGTCGTTGGGTACATTAACTCTGATTATGCAAGACATACAGATAGTAGGAAGTTCACTTTCAGCTATGTATTCACCTATGTTGGAGGTGCTGTTTCTTGGATGTCAAGGTTACAGAAATGCACGGCCCTTTCTACTACAGAGGCCAAGTATGTTGCAGCCATTAAGGCTTGTAAGGAGGCCATTTGGTTGGTGATATTGATGCTATCCCTACACTGCATTCGGATTCAATGAGTGCTAGTCAATTAGCCAAGAATCCGGTCTTCCATGCGAAGACAAAACACATTGAGGTGAGGTATCACTTCATATGTGAGGTCGTTGAGGACAAGTCTGTTGATCTTGTCAAGATCTTGACTGACCAGAATCCTATAGATTTGCTCACGAAAAGCCTCTCTACAGAGTGCTTTGCCTTCCTCAGGAGGTTGATGGGCGTGGGATGAGATAACGTCTTTCCTCATCCTGTTGTACATGTATACATGTTGTACTATCCTTTTTTTTTTTCACTCCTCACTAGGGCACATTCACCTTTAAGTGGGAGGTTGTTGGGGATAAAGACGCCTCTGCCTAGCCGCCCATGTATTACTACACTGACAATCACCGCTACTGCACACTGCAGGTGGCGGGTGCCGGTCATCGTCACTTTATTCTTTATTCTTTTAGTGACAATTTGAAAAAAGGAAGGCTCTGTCACACATTGTGATTGTTGGAGTTCCCATTTCTTGTCTCTCTCTTTCTTGCTCTTGCTCTTCTGCCATAACTCTTGAGTACAAGCTTTGATCCTTCTCAGCTTTCAATGCGTAGGGGTGATAGTCACTCCTAGGAGAGGGCTATAGAGTCTGAGATAGACTCCTTACATAAGAATGGCAGTTGAAATTTGGTTTCCTTGCCTACGAGCAAGAAAGCTTTGCCATGCAAGTGGGTGTACAAGCTGAAAAGTACCCCTGGACACCCCAAGCCGGCATACAAGGCTAGATTGGTAGCAAAGGGTTTTAAGCAGGAGCATGGTGTGGACTTTGATGAGGTCTTTTCTTCTGTGGTTAAGATGACCACCCTGCGCTTAGTCTTGGCTTTGGTTGCTCAGCTTGACTTGGATTTATACTAGACGGATGTCAAGACGGCTTTCTTACATGGGGACTTGTATGATGAGATTTATATAAAGCAGTCTAAGGGCTTTGCAGAACCTGATAGGGAGCACCTAGTATGCAAATTGAAGAAAAGCCTTTATGGCTTGAAGCAGGCACCTAGGGAGTGGTATCATAAGTTTGATGCCTTTATGCAGTCACAGGGCTACAACAGGAGTGCTATGGATCCGTGTCTTCACACGAAGAAAGCCCGTGATGATTCTTTATTGATATTGGTACTCTATGTGGATGATATGCTGATAGCAGGGAAAGCTCATGATGAGCTAAATGCTCTTAAGGCTTAGCTCAAGAAGAGCTTTGAGATGAAAGATCTGGGACATGCCTCTCACATACTTGGTATAGGCATTAGACGCGACAGGCATCGAGGACTCCTCTACTTGTTCTCACAGAGGGAGTACATTCATAAAGTCCTTGAGTGCTTCCGCATGCAGGACATAAAGCCTATTGGCTGTCCATTGCCTTCTTATGTGAAGGTATCACAGGCTGAATGTCCGCAGACAGATGAGCAAAGGGCCGAGATGGCCAAGATTCCCTATGCATCCGCAGTGGGCAGTCTTATGTATGCCATGATAGCCACTCGTCCAGAAATTGCCTTTGCAGTTGGTGTTGTAGCACGCTATATGGCTACACCTGGCAAGAAGCATTGGGATGCTGTGAAGGGTATCATGAAGTACATGAAGGGCACTGCAGATATGTGCATATGCTATGGTAGCTAGGATACAGGAGTCGTGGGGTACACTGACTCTGATTATGTAGGACATGTAGATAGTAGGAAGTCCACTTCTAGCTATGTCTTCACCTATGTTGGAGATGCCGTTTCTTGGATGTCAAGGGTGCAGAAATGCACGGCTCTTTCTACTATAGAGGCCGAGTATGTTGCAGCCACTAAGGCTTGCAAGGAGGCCATTTGGTTGGGTCGTTTAGTTGTTGACCTTGGTATGGATGCTATCCCTATACTGCATTCGGATTCTATGAATGCTATTCAGTTAGCCAAGAATCCGGTCTTCCATGCGAAGATGAAACACATTGAGGTGAGGTATCACTTCATACGTGGGGTCGTTGAGGACAAGTCTGTTGACCTTGTTAAGATCTCGACTGACCAGAATCCTATAGATCTGCTCACGAAAAGCCTCTCTACAGAGCGCTTTGCCTTCCTCAGGAGGTTGATGGGCGTGGGATGAGATGATATTTTTCCTCATCCTGTTGTTCATGTGTACATGTTGTACTGTCTTTTTTTTCTTATTCTTTTTCACTCCTCACTAGGGCAGATTCGTCTTTAAGGGGGAAGTTGTTGGGGATAAATGTGCATCCGCCTAGCTGCCTGTGTATTACTACACTGACAGTCACCGCCACTGCACACTGCAGGTGGCGGGCATTCGTCACCGTCACTTTATTCTTTATTTTTTTAGTGACAGTTTGAATAAAGGAAGGCCCGGTTACACATTGTGACTATTGGAGTTCCCATTTCTTGTCTCTCTCTTTCTTGTTCTTATTCTCCCACCATAACTCTCAAGTGCAAGCTTCAATCCTTCTCACATTTCAAAAAAAAAAAACAATACTCTTGTGCACGATAATGCGCCCTTTGTTTCCCTTTGTTTTCTCCAATGATTTGTTTAAACTAAATAAAAATCAACAAGAAACCATTGGAAGATTAAAAAAACACGTATTTATGGTTAGTTCACAACCTCGTTGAACCTAGCAACATCGCAAGGGTAGAAATCGTTAGATGCTAATTTTCTGGATCCGCTGTCGTAAAGCTTTTTGTGCTAGAACTTGGAAGATCTTCTCGTCTAGGGTTTGGGGGCACTGGGCGCCAACGCAAGGTGCGGTAGCTCTCTCTCTCTCTCTCTCTCTCTCTCTCTCTCCCTCTGTGTCTGTCTCTTCCATACAGTAATCGCCAAGATCTCCCACCAAGTTGTGCAGCGTCGTGTTGACTTTCGTAGTGTTTGCGTCCTCATAAGGCCAACAGGCCTTTCTGGCGGGGATCCATCAAAGAGGCCGGTATCAATTGAGGGCAGGTACGGAGCTTTGGGTATTTTTTTTGTTTTGGATTTTCTTATTCCCACTTGGTTAGGTTAAGCAGGATGTTTTAGACGCAGATCGGTTTCTTTGTCTTCGGTCTAGGGTTACAGCTGGGGCAGCAGAACGACCGAGCAACAGCAGAGCTTCCCTGGGAGACGGCGCGGGAAGGTGTCTATGCGGTTGGAGACGAAGGTCATTGGTGCAGGGGCTCTTTGCAAGGAGCTATTGTGGCCGTTCTCCACTTTGCGTTCTTGACCCTTTGGATTTGGTTGGTTTGGCACACTGATCGATCCACCAGGTTGTTGTAGTACACCGAGTCTAATTGGATCAAGGGCGGGCCATGAACATGTCGTATGGAGGAGGAGGTGTGACCGTGTCCACGCCTCCTCCCTCAGGGGGAGGCGGAGGAGGAGGAGCAGCAGGAGGAGCCGCCTCATCCCCTAACCCACCACCACAAGCTTCCGGTGCCTCATCTACCCCAGTGCCTCCCGTTCCCCCTTCCTTCTCCATGTCATCTGGGAGCTTTACTTTCCAGAATGCTTCTGCAAATTTCCAGCCGTCGGGAGCTCCACCTATCATGTCAAATTCAGCATCCAGTTTTTCTTATCAAAGTTCTGGTGCCAAAACAGTGCCACCTCCGCCCCCTTCATTTGTCCCCTCACACGGGTTCTCATTTCCAGGTCCAGGAGGGAACCATCCACCCTCATCAGGCTCGTCTTCTGGTCCACCTCCATTATTTCCTTTGGCAGGCGGATTTTCATACTCTGGAACATCTGTTAATACTCCTGCAGCTACACCTAATGCCAGTGCTCCTGCCTTTCCTATGCCAAATATTGCCTCTGGGTTCTCCTTTCAAGGTCCTGGAGGGAATGCAAATTCAGCTGGTGGCTTTTCTGGTCAGGCTTTAGCTGGCGCAGGTGGATCATCTGTGCCAGTGACTCCCTCACAGGGTTCTTTTGCAATGCCCACTGGTGCTGGAGGGTTTTCTAACAGTTCTGGGGGTTTGAGGCCTACTTCACTGCCAACCGCACCTGGAGGAACCCAGCAGTCCAGCCAGTCTTCTCAAGTTTCTACATCAGGTGGACAAGTGATGAATCAGTCCACGTCTCCATCATCCCTACCAGGAACAAGTTCTGGACAAGGATCTATGTCTGCAGGTAACGTGTCTGGAGCTTCACATCCTGCCACAGGCGCTTCGTCCCAATCTTCAGGAATTCAAGGTTCTATGACTGCCACAGCTACTCCTCCAACTCCAGGCTTGGCAGCCGCACTTCTGCCTGGTTCCTCCTTGGGTATTGTGACCACTGTGTCAGGTGCGGGAACATCAACAGCCTCAGAAGGGCAGCAGGAGCTCTTAGCTACTCCAGCCCAAACGCAGTCTTTGCTGTCTGCACCAGTGCCTGCAGGTTTTCCTCCGCCAGCTACTCTTGCACCAGTTCCTTCTTCACGGCCAACCATAAGGCCATCTGGCCCAGGTGGAATACTACCACCCAGCATGCCTACTCAAGGGATCATGGGAACTCCAGGTCAAGGGACACCCAGTGCACCAGCTTCAGTTGCTGCAGTTCAAGTGCCTGGTTTGACTGTTCTTCCTGGGCAGGCACCAGGACATGCACCACAAGTCACTATCGGAGCATCAACTCCAAGACCAGGTGCTGTAGCTGCACAACCTGCTCGTCCATTCACACCTGCACGTGCTGTGTATGCCAGTGGCCCTGTTCCAGCTCCTCAGCTAGTACCTCCTGGAGGTGGGTATATTTTAACCACGAGGTTGGGTGTATTTTACATTTTTAAATGTTGTGATCGGTGCTTGAGGGAACATGTTAGTTTAGATTGGGTTGTGCAAAAGGGGTGACGGGGGTGTTGTCTCCTACAGCAGTGCATCTCAGTTGTTTTGGTGAGCTTGGAACTGTGCGACTCGGGTAAACAACCTTCACCATTCCTTTTGGTATGCAAAATATTCTTCTCACAGCAGCACATGGCCCCTGTTTACAAGTTTTCCTTGAAACTTCGTAATTTTACATAATGGAGGACGGGCTTATGTAAGGATACAATTTCCTTGTTTGTAGGGCTAGATGCAAGACCAATAAATATTGGTTGTATGACCTCATTCAATGCTTCCATTTGTTAGAATCAAACAATGCCTTACTGCACCATGTCGTAACCAAATCGACATGTTTGACAGTCGATGTAAGTCCTGGATGAACACTGTACAAAGTCTCCTGATCAATGTTTAGTGTGGTCAATCCGTCAACCTGGCTGCTGTGTGAATACTAAATGGTTTATTTAGATGAACTGGATATTCCAACTGGGATTCTAGGTGGATCCTCTGACTAGCTTTAATATGTCCCCCTTTTAGTTTGTGATGAGATTTTCTCCTCTCAAGAGTCTTGGGCTCCTCTCTTTCCCCTCTGCTTTCTCGTTTGAAAAGTTAGCTTTTATGCAGTCTTTTACTACCACTACTTTGAAAAACTATTGGTATGGTGACAATTTTGTCCTTTCTTTTCCTTGAAAAGACAGCTCTATTGGAGTGCTTTCCTTGTGCTACTCTGGCCAGACACTTAGTTAGGGTAAAGGGGCCAATGATATGACATTAACTCCTTGTGGTGTGATGTCACCACACAGGAGAAGATTCATTGAATGGTCACTCTAGATGTTTGCATAAGGTGCTGAGCTACCTGTAAAATAGTAAATTATAATCTTCCTGCATGATCAGCAATGACAAAGCCAAGATGTATGCCAAAATGCTAGAGAAGAGTTTTCGGTTGTTCCAGTTAGTATGGAATGATGGAGCAGAGGTTTGAACCCATGTCTTGATGAGGAGAGATGAGCCATGTCTACTAATGAACCTACCAACTATGGTTGCGCTGTGTTGTGACTGAGTTCAGAAATTCTAGGCTGTAGCTGCTATCTGCTCAGACAAAGAGTATTATGAAGAGGCAAATGCCTAAGAGCGGTACTATCTTTTTGTTGTCGATGGAGGGCATTTGATGTTACAGATAGTGTGAATTCGCTGGTGTATGTATTTTTAAGGGTGGTACTCAATGTCTTTTTGAGTAAGTGTTTTTTCGCTGACTCTGCGGATTTTCAGACTCCTGAATTCCTCTGGCTTGAGCTGCATAAGTTTGCTTTGTACCAGTAGCTGAAGTTTTGCTTGACCACCTAACAGTGTGGATGACTTGGAGCTCCTTTTCTGTCAACTAGGTATTCAGAACTGTAGAGGATATATAGGACCCCATACTAGCAGGAATAGAATACTGTCCCCCTGATTTTAAGGTACCAAGTACTAGGAACTCTGTAAAGAGTGTTGCAGTACATCACAAATGCAATGGTTGTATGGACAACCAATCTGGTGGGCTATAGTGCCAGACCATCTGGGGGGCCATATGGAAAAAGGAGCCGAAGTCCCAGTGCCGTAGGAAGGCCTTGGCACGAATAGTATGCTCGACAGTCCAAACAGGGTAAGGCTGCTGAACTTGTGTATGCTTGTAAGGTAATGGCTGCTTGCAGGGGAGAGGGGCTGGAGAGCAGGGGACAAGGGAGTGGTGAGTGCACGTTTTGTGACTATGTTTGATAGTAATGCTGAATTACAAACTTCAACTTCACCAATCTACATCTATCTCAATTTCAAGAGATTTTTACAACAATGGTCTTACCTTGTGTAAACCCAAGAGCATGCTCTGTAAAGCATCATACCAGTGTCAGAGCAGAGTTCTTTTCTCAACAGCAATGCTTGTCTGAAAGGAATGTTTAATGACTTAAGTGCAACTGCCGCTTAACAGTCTTATCAATATGGACACTCTGCTCAAGTTTTCAGCTGCTTCAGGTTGTGCCTCATCAGTCTATCCGGTGATACCTGTCCCACAGATTACCACTTACTCTAGGGTTATTGACATTAGAATTTAGTGTGCAGAACTGATGTATGTTCATGATGTTAATGGCATACTGAGAAGTAATAGTTAGCTGGTAATTTAACTTACACTTGCTGCTCCCATGTCCCCCTACAGGCTGATACCTGTGCCACACCCCACCACTCAGGATATGGTGACTGACATTAGTGTGCAGAACTGATGTATGATCATGATGATGTTCATGGCATACAGCGCAGTAGGACTGGTGCTGCCTGAGGTCTAGGAGGGTTTGACTCATGTAAAGTGTTTTATCAAATGTACATAAATAGGAACTGAGGGATTCAAGGAATGGGAATAGCAAATTATCAGCATGTTTTCAGTTACAGTGGAATTGATTTATGTAGCTACTCTTGAGGTGTGTGGATGAGGGTAGAGGCATCACATTCTGACGTATGGATCTTCTCATGGTTTTGGCTGTTGTGGAGTTTGCAATGAATTTGTGTTGTCTACTTGTTGTCCGTGTGATATCTTACAGATTTGGGTGTAAGAGTGTGATTTTAAATTTTGCGCTCATACATTTTAAAAATGTCTAAGAGTGTAGTTTTAAATATCACATGCATGCTGTGACAAAAAAGCTACAGTATCTGGTTCAAAATGTGAACTTAGGTCAGGAGTAGGCGGGAGGTTCCCTGACAAGCTTTTACGGCTGTATCATGTGTCATCTGATTGGACAGTTTGGACTCTTCTGCTACAAACTTAATCTTCAAAACAACTGGTTTTGCTTGCAGATTAATGTTCAGGTTTGACAGTTTGAATTTGGATTAGCTCAGGTTAAGAAATGGAGACAGACTTTTGTATGCTTATTCTGAAGCTAACCGAGTTAATGGTGTCTTAGAGAATATAATGCTCTAAAAAGCTCAGGATGTTTTTATTTCTTTCTTTGAGTATGAACAGCAAATTCCTTTTTTGATGTTTTTGAAGTTTTGAGGTTTAAGAGCTGCAGTGTCTATATAGGATATTTCAGTCTGTAGTTTGAATTTCAAGAGCAAATTTATCTTCACTTTTTCCAGTTTGAGCTTCAAGAAACTGCAGACCATGTTTGAGCTGCAAGCTTTCAAGTGTAGGTGAGTTTATTTTTTTATCAGAATGCAAGTGTATGCTGTGGCATGTTTGATTTACTATACCCAGTTAGTGGTTTGCTTTTGTAATGGAACACATCTGGGTGTTCACATTTTAAGGTCAGTAAAAATCGATTTGGCTTTTGAGTGGATCACAGGATGCCTGTACTTCTGATGTTAACATTTGTTTTTGTGTGGAGTATACAAGTTACTGATTGGTAAAGATTGACAAATTAATATCAGTGTTCAGAATTACTCAGGTTTAACATGATTAAGAGATTGTCATCTTTTCAGTTTGCAGTTCTTAAAATTAATGGTTTTGACTGGGATTTTGTGTAGTTCTTGGCTCTGCTCCTGCAGGCATGGCACCCCGTGTACCCGTGTTTACACCCATGGTTCGTCCTCCCTCTTTTCCTTCTCGACCTCCACTTCAAGCAGGTAGCACATTGTCTCTACCACGACCAGTACTGCGTCCAGGTGTCATTCCTCCCAAGTTTCCGTTGGGGCCTGTGGGATCAGATCTGGGTGCTAAGGGTGTTGGCCCTCTTCTTCTACCTGATAAGCCACAGACCACAGTATATGTTGGAAAGATAGCTCCAACGGTGGATGATGAGTTTCTAAGGTCTATTTTAGAGGTAAGTTTCTGTCAATTGCAAGTGTGCATGATTTTCTCCATGAAGAACGAAAGCTGAATGTCTTGGTGTCTTTTCTTTACAGCTGTGTGGGCCTCTAAAGAGCTGGAAACGTGCCCCAACTACTGGAACTCCTAAAGGATTTGGATTCTGTGAGTTTGAGTCAGCTGAAGGAGTGCTTCGAGCATTACGGTTGCTGAACAAATTCAGCTTAGAGGGGCAGGAACTTGTGGTATAATTAACCTACTTGATTTCCAAGTTCAAATAAATTATTTTGTTGCTTGTGGGAATAGCCCTAAAAATGCTTATCTCTGCCAAATATAGCCCAGCTGAAGCTTTTGTAGCTTAAGGAGTCAAAACATATTGGTTGGTACATTGAACTCAAATCTTCTAACTGTCTGGAGGATTCTGCTATGTTATTCATTGTACATATTTTTCTAGACTGCTCTCACGTTCAGCAAGTAGAACTTAGCTATTTCCTGTCCCAGAATGCTGTGAGGCTCGCTTAGAACTGTTTTAGAAAAAGGATCTGATTTGGTTAGAATTTGTATGGCAGCTCAATGTTAACCAAGCAACAAGAGAATATTTAGAACGTTATGTTCAGAAGAAGGCTGAAAGAGAGCAGCAGTTGAAGGAACAAAACAGTCAGTCTGTAGACACAGAGGTGGAGACAGCTCCTGGTGTTGATGTGCCTGAACCTGTGAAGCAGCCTGTTGTAGATGTCTCAAAAAAAGAAGCATCTGCTGAAGAGCAGGGTTCAGAGGAAAGTGCAAAGAAATTTGGCATTGTCAATGATGCAGATAAAGAAGCTGATAATGATGCACTTAAAAAGCTAACGAACATGTTAGAGGAAAGGTAACACCGTCTTCGTCTCTTTTTACATGATTTTGGGTATTGGGCATTTGCTGAAGTTATCATTTCTCTTCAAGTCATTATATGGTATATTTGCTGAAGTTATCAATTGTCGTCAAGTCATTATACGGTATAACTGTGGCAAGGGATTCTAACAAGTAGACCTAACAGGGCGAAATTGAAACCTCTCCCTCCTCCACCACCTCTACCTAGTGCTTCAGATGCTGGTAAATCCAATTCAATGTCAGAAGCTCCTGGAAAATCCAGAGATGGTGAGTCTGTTACTGATGGTGGGAGAAATGGTAATGTTATTTCATATTTTCCTAGTAATTTGATTTGCAAAACTTGCTATAAAGCACATGTAGTCTCGTGGTTATATTGCTGTGTTTCTTCCTGTTACAGCAGATGGACATGAAGGAAAGAATGAAGAGGAAACAAGTGAGAACAAAGCAAGCTCTGAGCTTGACAGGCCAGAAACAAGCTCGTCTGATCGTGGGAGACGGTCAGATTCTCATAGGGACAGAGACAGGGATAAAGACAGGGAAAGGGACCGAGATAGAGATAGGGACAGGAGGGATAGGGGTAGGGATCGTGACAGAGAGAGGGACAGAGAAAGGGAAAAAGTACGTGAACAGAAAAGGGAAAAGGAGCGTGAGTTTGACAGGCTCGAACGGGACAGACAAAGGGAGCGAGAACGGCGACAGCGAGATCGTGAATATAGAAGTCGAGAAGCTGAACGGGCATATGAAGAAAGGGAGAGAATGTGGGAGGAGCATGAAAAGGATAGAGAGCGGTTGCGGAATCGTGAGAAGGAGAAAGAGAAGGAGAGAGAGAGAGAAAGGCGAAGGTTGATGAAGGAGCAAGAAGAAGATAGTGAAGAAGATGGATGGCGGAAGAGGAGGCATAGAGGGGATACATTTGATGAAAAACGCAGAAGGATACAAAGAGAGAAAGATGACGATGAGGAAGATCGGCAGAGGGAGGAACAAGAAATAATTGAAGCCAAGCGGCGTAAGCTGAAAGAGGAGATAGAAGAACAAGCAAGGAAGAAGCAAGCTGAAGAAAAGCAACTCAAGCTTGCTGAAGCTGAACAGATGGAGATTGAAAAGACTGAAGATGACTATATGGAAGTGGAGGCAACCATGATAGTTGAAGAACTACCTAACTCTGAAAGCAAGGAGCAGAATGCGCTGCCTAATGGTAAGCTTGATTTGTTACTTAAATAAATAAGTCTGAGAGTAGATATCTTTATTGAGGGTGCTTACATCTATCCAATATTATGTTTTGGCAGGTGATGATGTTTCGAGGAATGGTAATTCTGATATCCTGGTTGAAGAGGAAGATGGAAAAAGGGCTGGTACTCCAGTGCCTAAGAAGCTGGGGTTTGGTCTCATAGGATCTGGTAAGCGAGCTGCTGTTCCTTCTGTGTTTCACCAGGAAGATGAAGATGAGGAACCCAGGGATCGTAGTTTAAGGCAATTGGTTCCCATTGATTATTCTGCGGAGGAAATGCAGGTTGTCACATCGGCAAAGCCTGCTACTCCTTCTGTTGCCCCAAACCTTGTTGCAGCCGCTGAATTTGCAAAAAGCCTGTCAAATCTAGGCGCTACCTTTTCTAAAGATGAGGCTGAGTTTGATCGAGAAAGGTCAAAACGCCTAAATGACAGGTCAAAAGAAAGAGAGAGAAACTACTGGGAAAGGGAGGAAGACCGAATCAAAGAGAAGGACAGAGACACAGCAGTGAAAGATGATGCAGATAAGTCTAGGGAACGGGAAAGAGCCAAGCAACTGATTGATACCATTCCAAAAACAAAAGAAGAGCTTTTTGCATATAAAATAGACTGGGCAATATATGATCAGGTAAGTAGTTTGAAATGAGTGTCCTTATTTTCTTTCATTTACCTATCTGACAATCATCTCTTGGTGTTTTACAGTATGAGCTGCACGATCGAATGAGACCTTGGATTCTAAAAAAGATCACTGAATATCTAGGAGAGGAAGAGGCTACTTTGGTAGATTTTATTGTATCAAATACTAGACAGCATGTAACTGCGGCTCACATGCTGGAACTTCTGGAGAAAATTTTGGATGAGGAGGCTGAGCTGTTTGTTCTCAAAATGTGGAGGATGCTGATTTTTGAAATAAAAAAAGTGGAAAAGGGTTTGCCCACACGACAGAAAGGATAGCCTGCACCCTCAATTGTAAACATACTTGCTCATATTGATCAGCCCTCAAAAAAATCTCTCTTGGGTCGATTCTCCCACTGGGTTGTCACAGGGCACTACTTGGCTGATTCTCCATTTTTCTGAGTGAAGCTTCAATCACCCCTCCACTTGAAAGTTGACGATTGAGATTCAAGTATGACCCTTTAATTATTTTGGACCAGATATTTAAGATCTTTTGAATCATATGTAATTTGAAAACTAGAGTTGGAAGAAAGATGAGTCTGAGCTTTATTTTGGCAGCCTTGTGCCTCATTGAGTTCAATCTGAGGTATAGCTTTATTTCCAAAATAGAAAGGAAATGAGTAGGTCAGGACTGTAGAACATAGAAGTATGTCTTCTGGCTCGGTACAATGCTTTTGGAGAGGTCATGCTACATGGTCCCAAAGTGGCCTGTTGTGTTATGAGTGAATTGGAGCTTTCCAGAGATGTTGAAATGCTTCTAAAGTTAGTGGAATGGGAAATCTCAGGATGAAGCAGTGTGAAGAAAGATGAAGGATGATACCATCTCTCATCTTTTTGCAGCCAGGTATGTTGTTATGAA
Source organism: Lygodium microphyllum (assembly GCF_053477565.2). NCBI lineage: Eukaryota > Viridiplantae > Streptophyta > Polypodiopsida > Schizaeales > Lygodiaceae > Lygodium > Lygodium microphyllum. Next base: position 17,491,508 of record NC_141148.1, on the reverse strand, counting down.
CATTGGAGAGCATGGTCGAATGTCACTGATGTCAAGCACTCATTGAAGCTTGCTTACCATACGGGAGTTGCTTGAGAAGGCTTATGTGAGTGTGCCGAGCTTGCTTTAAAGCTATCTTGTCTTGAAGTTGGTGTGGTAAAGATAACAGGGAAGGTTATCTTGTGTTGCTAGTGCAGTTGGGCTTTACAATTCTTGGTCTTGAATGTTATAAATGTGTATCTCAATCAACATGAGACCTTTCCACGCTCTCTATTTGCTTGTAGCCCCTTTGGTAGGGTGTAGATGTACCTCTTTGGAATAAAATACTTGGTAGTTTCTAATGCACGTTATTGGACTTTCATTGGCCTTGTTCTATATGTTACTCCAGATTTGAAAATCTAGTGTCTTTGCTTTTGATGGTAACACTAACACGAGTTTAGGGTTGTAACACGAAATCAAAACAAGTTAGGATTTGCTTGTGATGCCAGGACAATTTCCAAGAGTTGCGAGAGGTGGTCTCATTAATCACTTGGTAAGGGCTTTCCCCTATTCTACCATATGTGGGGGCTTGTGTTGTCGATAGAGAAACTTAGCGATTCAAATACATGGGTAGAAAGGCCAATGGTGGGACTGTGTTGCACAAATGATGCGGTTATGACGTGTCATGGCTCCATGACTTATTGGGTACAGGGCCCCACATTTGGTCGATGCCCTTGCCCAAAATTTGATGTTAACACTTGGGCTTATTATTGTGAGGTTGTGTTCAAGTCTTGGACACCTTGTAGCCTCATGGTGTGTATAACACTCGGTTCTGCTTGGTAGGGTCCTCAAGGAGGGTCCTAGTGCGGTGAAGCTCCATTGTCATTCAGCTCAAGATCTATATTATTTGCACATAGGGAAGACCAAACTTAGAAAAAAAAAAGAAAAGATCCACTGCCATTGTGGTGCTCATCAGAATTCATGTGTCTTATCTCAAAATTCTTCGTTTTTGGGGGGTGCGAGTCATATCCTTTGCTTCTTGTAACAATTGTAGGGGTAAAATTCCTAGAGATCAATCAACTCATTAATTGAACCTAATTGTTGATCTAGGTGGTAAAAGGGACTTGGCACCATTTTCACATGGTAACTTGCATTCCATATTAGGAGCATTAAAGCAATGAGATAATGTGCTCTTAGCTTCTAGCATGTCCAATCTTAACAACAAAAAGTTTCACAAGGATTATTCAAACTAATTCTTTTTGAGATCTATGTAGTCTACATGTTCTTATCTTTGCTTGTGTCTCATTAGTAGTCGTAACATGCATAGTCATCTGTTGCTTGTGAGCCTTGATCTAAGTTAGACAAGGACATAAGAAGCCTTGACATTAAGCGTAGGTAGCCCTTTCTAGAGCATGCATTTCCCTTTTAGTTGTTGTAGGTGTGTTCATAGTAGTTGCTTGATTTTTAGCATGTGTTTTTTTCTTCACTAGGTTAGGTTTGCGTCTGCATTAGCTAGGATGAGGTGACTGGCTAATCGAAGTGACATTATTTTATTTAGGTTAGCATTTTTGGGGCAAGTTTGATTAGGTTGGCTTATATTTGGGCATTTCTTACTAATTGTAGTAAGCCCAGTTGGTTGGTTGCTTAGTCATAGGTTCATTCTTATAGGCTTTAGCATGCTTCATCATACAAGAACTTCTCTTTGTTTTCTAGTGTTGCCTTCTATCATTAGCTTGAATTGGTACCCTCATTCGCACTTTTGTGTGTAGGGATTGATCATGCCTCTTTGTATTCAACGTTCTTTTTCATTGTAGGTTTTTTTCTTTCATTTTCTTCTTCCATTGGAGTCTTTCTTTTCCCCTCCAGGTTTGTGATTCCACTTTCATTGTGTGCTCACATGGTATCATTGCCAAGATGTGGACTCAAAGGTTCTACAAAGAGAAGCGCACTCAACTTGCTGTTTTGAACAGATTTGCCATGAAGAAAGCAAATTTTGTACCTTGTTTGGGCCCACTACTTATGAAGTGTGTGGGATAGCTACAACTTCCTTTTGTAGGGTGTAGCCAATTTCTTCTCTGTTCGGGTAGGTCAACACCAAAATGCAACATATTCTTGTGTGTTTTTGCAAGTTCTTTTCGAAGAATTGTGGACTAATTTGGTGATTTAGAAAAGAGATCATTCAATCTTTTGTTGATAGGTCACACAAGTTAGATTATTGCAAAGAGCAACATGAAGAGCCTCATTTGTACTTTGATAGGTCTAGAAAATTGGAGCCTCCTTCTCCCCCCTTGCTTCTTTACATCTTTCTCACAGGGTGCATTTTATATGTCCTTGCCTAGCTATGATGGCTCCCTTGTAAGTGCTCGTGCTTCCTTTGCTTCCCTAAGAAAATCAACTAGATGATGTGAAATACCCCCTTTGATCATGCAAAGTACAGTGCCTTTGGTCATGCAAAGTAGAGTGTATCCTTGATACCATTGACTTATGGCACTCTATTACTACCCCAATCCCCATCCGATGCAAGATCCTCGCATTGGTTCTACGATGGACCTAAGAAAGATTGGCTTAATTCTAGAGTGCGATCTTTCCTCTTCATGAGTTTGCAACATTTTGTCCTTGTGCATGTGTGTAGACTTCGGACTATAGCAGAGGGGTGGATGAAGCTCTCTCCTCTATATGATTAGAAGACCTTTGCTCCCCATATCACCATGGAGAAGAAATTCTAGATGCTTTTTGTTGAGGAGTCCTCTTCTATGCATGTCACATCAACAAAATGGAGAACATGCATGATGAGCTTGCATCCCTTGGCACGACGATTTCATTAGAGGATATGGCAATGATTCTCATTACTAAAGGGCCATCTCCCAAGTATGATGTCTTCTATGCCACCTTGGTTACCTCCAAGATTTGGAAAACTCTTTTATGAGAAGAGCTAGCTCTGCTTGTTTTGGAGCATGAAGAGTGACTCAAGGGGATTGGTACTACTGGATTTAACCTTTATAAGGCTTTAATTGTAGGTTCGAGAGGGGGCAACAAGGACAAGAAGAAGACAAAGAAGCATGTTCAAGATTTAGAGTCTTCCTTGGGCTTTAACACATTCAAAGAAGCCTGAATCTCCACACTATTGGAAGGGCACTCATCCAGAGGAAGTGTTGGAAGAAATACCCCCACCTTCGTCTGAGAGTGAAGGATGGAGCTAAAACGTTTGAGCCATGCTCTACTTCTACACTAGCTATTACACATGAGTTTGTGCTCCTTTAGATCCATGAGATGGAGGATCCTTCTTAATCGACTTGAGAGAGAGAGGCCTTGGCTTCTAGATAGCAGTGCTTTGAGTCATATGAATCCTTGATGAGATTTGTTGTAGGGTCTTCATCTATTTGAGGGTGTAGTCACTATTGACGACATTTACTTGATGCTTATTAATGATGTTGGCACTTTGTCATTATTCCTTGACCAGCCATCAAGCTTCTTTTGGAAGTCCTCCATGTTTTGGACTTGGCTTCCCACTTCTCTCAATTCATGGCCTTACTAGACTTGGTACTTTGGTTGTCTTCACTAAGCAAGCTATCTTTATTGAGGGTTCTCCTTCAAGAGCCATTTTAGTGAGAAGTTGGTAGGAGAGAGGGATATACAAGCTCCATTCCCCTTCCCTTATGCAAGGTTCTCCGAGGCAGTTGCCTATGGCACCATTTATTTGGTAGGTTTCATCCCGTTTCCCACCATTTCTTCTAATTGTTTCCTTGCAACTCCCATCCCTTTTAGAGAGCGATTATATCGGTGATGCGGCTATGGATCTCGACCCCTTATGTTTTAGAGGGGGATTCCCAAGATTTTGAGGAGCTTCTTCATCGACACAGTCAATATCTTGCTTTGCATGTTGCCAGGGTATCATGAATTAGATTGCCATAATGTTACTATAACATAAAAAATGGTACTTTTTTTTTCTAGCAAAAGTATGTCTAGTCTTCCAAAAAACCAGCTAACTTATCTTAGCTAAAATGTGTTTTTTAAATCTACAAATAAGCATACTAGGTTAACCTGTTGACAGCCTAATGTTTTTGTTCATTAAGCTCATTAAGCTTTTGTTCTCCAATGTATTTGTTCCTTGTGTTGAATTGATTATTGTTATTTAATGTCTACTTCCTTAATTAATTTTTATAGTAATGTTAAATTCAATGCTTAATTATTCAATAATGATTCACTTGGGTTATTTTAATCACATTATTTTTGCATATCTAACATTAATTGCATGCTTTGATAGAGTAGTGGTTAATCTAGATGATCGCATCAATCCAATGGAAGCACATGCAATTACAGACATCGGCTTTAAGTCATTAGGAAACATATCTCATTCCACTACTTGGAAGCTCCAAATGATAGTGCATGCGAGGATTTATCATTGTACACTTTGAAGGTGAGAGAGCAATGCCCAAATCAATTCTTAAGAAACAAGCTTTTCCACAAATTAGGCAACTATAAAGTTACAATATTGTTGAAGTTCTTAGATTGCCAACATGTTGGTTTGGCAAAAGTTCTTCTCAAACACTTCAATGAATTTGAGAAGTCGATGCCACATAACAAGCAATTCCCTTTACACCTAGCACAACAAATATATATCTATGATATACTAAAAAGAAAAGTGAACTAATCAGAGAAGCCTCAATGTAGGGATTCGTCTACGAAGGGAAAGTAGTAGGGTTATTGCTAGAAAAGGGAATTAGAAACCAAAGTATATAGTTGTGATTACAAGGATCCAATAATAACATGCTGCTTTCTAGAATGACATGGCATCATTGGAAGAACTTGTGGAGAGTCTCACTGAAGAAGTTGATGTGCTTTGTAGAGAAAGAGACAAGGCACAACAACATGTTATTGATCTCTTGGAAGAGCTTGAGATTACTTAGTTGAGATAACTACAAAAGAGCATAATGATGAGTGGGGTCTTGATCAAATCCTTGGTGAACTTACCTAGGCCATCCCTTAAGAGAATATACACAATAAGGTAGGTCCTTCAAACACCAAAGAGGGTTGATCATCACATATTAATGAATAAAGCCTTATTGGTAGAAGATAGCTTTTGCAATGATTATTTAAGTCTCAGGCCCAATTGCATTGTAATAGTATTTGATTGGTTATAAGCTAATCAATAAACCATTCGACTTAAGCAAAATTCCTTTAACTCTATCCAAGGTACTTGAATAGAAGTTTGAACACAAGTTGGTGCAAATGGGACCTCGTTCACATGTAAAACCTCTTGTCCTACAACTCTCCACCACTTTGGGGCCATTGTGGTTAGTACTTCCTTGATTCCTCCTTCTCCAAACTTTGTTGGACTTGACTTAGAATTGGGGTTTGTAGAAGTAGGGGAACATGTACAAGCATGTACAAGCAAAGTGTGGGTGGAGTTTAAGAGGTCGAGAAATTTGGTTTAGAGGGGGTGGGTTGAGTAATGAGATTATGGTGGAATCTTTGAAGGGACTGAGGCATAATTTCACAAATAGGAGATATGATAAGAGCAAGGTGCTGATGACACAAAATGGAAAGAAGTGGTAGAGGTAGATGGGATATTGTTGTGGAGTAGGCAAATGGGGTGAAGGGAATGGCAAATAGTTTGGCGGAATGGGGGAAGGAATCTTGTCACTATGAAAGTGAGTGTGAATCAGTGCACAACCCTAGAGTAAAAGTGGTACCCGACCCTAACTATCCCTATCCCTAAATCCCTTCACTATCTTAGAGCGCATGCTCTCTCTCTTTCTCTCTCCCCCCTTCTCTCCTTCTCTCTCTCCCACTATCTTCTCTCCTTTGTCTTCTTCAATCTTCTTCTTCTCTCTCTCTTTCTATATTCTTTCACTGTCAGCATTCTCTCATTATATTCTCTTCTACTTCTCTCTCTCTCTCTCTCTCTCTTTCTCTCTCTCCACACACACACACACACACACACACACACACACACACACACACACACACACACACACACACACACACACACACACACACACACACACACACACACACACACACACACACACACACACACACACACACACACACACACACACACACACACACACACACACACACACACACACACACACACACACACACACACACACACACACACACACACACACACACACACACACACACACACACACACACACACACACACACACACACACACACACACAAGGCCAACACCTCACAAGGAATAATAATCATGCCTTTGATAGCTTATGCTAAAGCTTTATATAGCCTTAGAATGCTATGCCTTGTGGCCTTCTTTTCGAGATCTCAATGAATGAACGGAAGTCCTTTGAGGGCGAGTTCTTTGTGGATATGTGTGATTAGATCTGAGATGATTGCGAGCATAATTCATAGTGTGAGGATGAAGTTAGAGATCATGACATTAATGATGATGTATGATGAGCATGAGCATGATGACATTGTTATGGTAGGAAGTTGCTCTTTCTTAAAAAAAAATATTAATGACATTACAATATTACTCTCTCACATGTGAAATGGCAACAAGACAATTGCTAAGAGATGATGTTTCTTCCACCACCACCACCACTAAAAATGCACAAGCTGAAACCTACCCTTCTTGAAAGCTCCATCTAAATCAACTAATTGTATCAACCAAATTAGTCATATAAGCTAGATCTAGCTCTTGACCTAAAACCCTCTTATGGGAGGTCATCCATCTTGGAATTATATGCTAATATGGCCATTGATATGGGTGAAAATATCATCACATGCATTAGAATCCTCGACAATATCTTCACCTTATTTGCTTTGTGGCTACAAAAGGCTAGATCTAGGTCTCCTAGACAAAATACAACCATGAGGCTATAAGGTCTCTACCTTGTGGGAGGAATTGGAGTCCATGTTCACCAAGTATCCCTTGATTTGATAATGAGATAATTTCTACTCAACTATGGCGTAAAATAGCTATCGCAGGTTGCCTCATAACCTCCTTCAAACACACTTACATAAAAATGAATTTGGAGATATTCATGGATCTAGGTTGTCTTGCAAAATCTGAGTCAGTTTTCTCGTAGAGATGGTTCATCTTGTGTATAGCGTCAAAAGTCTATTATTAGGTAATAACCAATACTTAGTAGCATCGTGTCATTGAGACTAACAAATACAATATTCTATGTCATGCCTTGACCTAGAATAGATCATTAGAGGATAACAATATGCTCCAACCATATCCAAATTCTTAGTGAGAGGAAGAGCTTCATGTTGCTAGGAGAATAGGTTCAAGTAATTTCCAAATTGATATCTTGACCTACATAACACATGTTAGCATACACCCACATGATATGGTTCACTATGTGACATGTGAATATAATCCTCACATTTTTTATCGATTTCCGTTATAGCAATTGTATGTCATATCACTTTGCATATAAATAAGTTTAGATGCATCTTGTAATTGAAAAACCAACACACCTTAGAATCAACACATTCACAAATCACGCATCATGATCCTAAGAAGTATTGCATTCAATTAGGTGGGGGGAGGGACTCTTTAGACTCAAAACAAAAACCAGAAATCAAGTAATTCATCAAATCTAAAAGCTAGGACTCAATAGGGATCAAAATATAAAATTTTTGTGCATGAGCTAACATTTTTAAATCAATAGAGAAGTTTCTTTTTATTAATAAAATCATCTCATCATCATGTGCTGTGCTAGGTTTTTTAAAATGGCAGGAGAAGGAGAGAAAGCTGTGAACAAGAAAAAAAGCAAGCCCTATGTACCATTCATAGAAGAAGCCCAAAAAAAAATACAACTTGAAGATGGAAATTGGATAGTATCACCACCTACATTACCCTCAAATTCAAAAGCTTACCAAAGTAGAGATCTAGAAGCAAAGTAGATGGTGGAAATATATGGATTGAAGGAAAACATGGAAAAGTTTGAATGGGACATGGACTAGGACAAGTACATGGTTGTAATAGCCCCTTCCCCCAATATACAAGTTATCTCCTAGGACCTGGGCTCATCGAATCACCCTCCTTAGTCATGCATAATTTACTCGTGGCTTGTCAAAGTGCCTCCTCAGACTATGCATGGCTCACTGAATCTGTTCTCCGTTGTGCATAAATATTATCCATTGCATGTGAATGAGAAAGATGAGAAACAAAAAATTGATTAAGATCTAATACCTTATAGGAAGAAAAAAAAAGGAAGAAATGAAAGAAAGAAGGGAAGGAATAAGAGGGGGCATCCTGATAGGCCATCATTAAATGGTACCTCCACCCAATAAAATTTTCAAATAATTAAAATATTTAATTAGCTTCCCCTCTCACCCCTCTGCCAGCCAACCACCCCACCCCTTCTCTCTTGTTAGACTAATGATGGACCCCCATTTAATTTTTAAAAAGTGTTATATTATTAAGGTACCTCCCCCACTCCATCACTTTAGTTAGGGGGAAGGGCAAGAAGCGAGTTTTTTGAGCGAGCTTTTGAGTGAGTTTTTTTTTTCACAACCCCTCTATTCTTATTCCACATAGTTCACTTATTCTAGCCTTGGATGTACCCATCTGCACTTCCACTTCTACCACCACCACTGCCGCTAGCTCTACCACCACCACATCCATCATTACCTTCACCACCACCTTCACTCACTCACTCACTCACACACACACACTCTCTACATGTAAGTAGCTCATTCTCTTTGTCTCTGTGTCTCTTTTTCTCCTCTTACACAACACACATTCTCTCTCTTACCCTCTCTCTCCCTCTCTCCCCAAAAGTAATTTGTGCTAGCACTTTGGATTGATAGAATCTGTATTATATTGTATTACGAAAGGTGTTTTAACAAATAGTTCTCTCTCTCTCTCTCTCTCTCTCTCTCTCTCTCTCTCTCTCTCTCTCTCTCAACCCAAAAGTAATTTGTGCTAGCACTTTGGATTGATAGAATCGATAGAACTTGTATTACATTGGATTGTGATATGTCTTGCAACGAACAATTCTCTCTTTACTGATATATAGAGCTCTCTCTCTCTCTCTGTCTTTGTCTCTCTCTCTCTCTCTCTCTCTCTCTCTCTCTCTCTCTCTCTCTCTCTCTCTCTCTCTCTCTCTCTCTCTCATTTGCAAGGCAAAAGTATTTGTGCGAGTACTCTAGGTTTAACAGAACTTATTTTACATTGGATTATAGTATGTGTTGCAACAAATAGTTCGCTCTTTACTTGTAAATAGCTCACACACTCATACACACATACATTTACAATACAAAATAATTTCTACAAGCAATCCGGATCTAGATTTATATTACATTGATAAGTGGCAAGTGTATTATTGTTCCATAATTTGATAGACAATGATAGTAAAAGATTATCATAAATTTGATTATAGCTAACCAAGCGATGTATATCTGTATTTTCTCAATAAAATAAAATGCATTTGCTATAAGAATTAGCAGTGTCTTTTCTTTACTAGCTACAAGATAGGTGATGTTGAAAAACTTTTTCTCTTTTTAAATATGAGATGTAAGTTCTCTTCAATAAGCATGGATTGGTATATAAACATGTCTATATTTGAGTCAATTCCAAATACTCACTAAACATTTTTCTTTATACATGGCTCTAGCAATCTCATTAAACATTGGTTTTAAAATTATTATTAACGCTTGCATATTTGTGAATTATTTGTTGTGGTGGAAACATAAGATATTGATTGGTGAAAATATGAGAGAGAGAGAGAGAGAGAGAGAGAGAGAGAGAGAGAGAGAGAGAGAGAGAGAGAGAGAGAGAGAGAGAGAGAGAGAGAGAGAGAGAGAGAGAGAGAGATATTAATGAGAGACAAGAAAGAGGTATCTTTTAAAAAATCATTGATAAGAGAGAAAAGAAAGAAGTGTAAAAAGTAGTTTGGATAGGGAGATACCTTTTTCAAATTAATGTAGGAGAGGCCCAAAAGTAGTATTGTAGTATTATAAGAGAGTGCTAGAAAATTTTGAAGCCAAAGAAGGGGGGACTTCCCCTTCTTTGGCTTCAAAAATTTCTAGTACTCTCTCCCTTAATACTACCTTAGACCCTCTTCTACATTAATATCCTTGGATCTTTACACACACACACACACACACACACACACACACACACACACACACACACTCTCTCTCTCTCTCTCTCTCTCTCTCTCTCTCTCTCAATACTACAATATTATCTTTGGGCCTTTTTTACACATTAATAGCTTTGAATATTTATCAAAATGCACACACAATCTCTCTCTCTCTCTCTCTCTCTCTCTCTCTCTCTCTCTCTCTCTCTCTTTGTGGCTTAAAGAAATTAGAGCAACTCTCTCCTATCATACCACAATACTACTTTTGGACTTCTCCTATATTAATAGCTTTAGACCTTTACACACACACACACACACACACACACACACACACACACACACACACACACACACACACACACACACACACACACACACACACACACATTCTTTGTGTGTGTGTGTGTGTGTGTATGTGTATATGTGCGACTTAAAAAAATTCTTTTAACTTTCTCTTACAATACTACATTTGGGCATTTCCTAGACATTAATAGGTTTCGATCTTTGTCAACACACACACACACACACACACACACACACTCACTCACTCTCTCTCTCTCTCTATGTATGGCTGAAAACAATTATAGCAACTCTATTCAATAATACTACAATACTACCTTTGGGCTTCTCTTACATTAATAACTTTGGACCTTTATCAAAACACACACACACACACACACACACACACACACACACACACATTTCATTCCCTCCCTCCCTCCCTCCCTCCCTCCCTCCCTCTCTCTCTCTCTCTCTCTAACTTGAGATCAACTTCCTCTATTTAAAAGTTTTTGGACCAAGTACAATTAGACAAAAAAGTCACATTTTGATTATAATTTTAATCGTGTAAAACTTTTTAAAATCTTTGATAAGGTCTTTATTTTTCTAAATACACAATGCAAAAGATAATAACCATTATACATAATGTTAATTATTAGTTTTCTATATTAGGAGAAAAAATGTCCCAAAAGAGAGAACTTCTTTTTGTGCATAAGGTTCAAACATTTCAATATAGTTCATTCAAAATTTCTCAATCTACTATATCTCATATTAAAGTATATCATAAATATATACATAATTTGACCTTCCTAGCTAGTAATTATTTTTTCTCTTCTCTCTCATCAAACATTATTTAAAAACTTCCCTCTCCTCTTCACACACACACACACACACACACACACATTCTCTTTTTCTCTATTGACTCTATTGAGTCCTAATGACGAGAGAGAGAGAGAGAGAGAGAGAGAGAGAGAGAGAGAGAGAGAGAGAGAGAGAGAGAGAGAGAGAGAGAGAGAGAGAGAGAGAGAGAGAGAGAGAGAGAGAGAGAGAGAGAGAGAGAGAGAGAGTTGCAAGAGATACACATCGTGATAAATGAAGATAAGGGTCATGTACAAACACATACACATAGAGAGAGAGGCACATACATACAAAAATTTCACAAGCCCTCTCTAAACCTTTTTTTCACTAAACATAGAGCTGTTAGCAACCCCTTCCCAACCAAAAAAAATTCCATAAGTGTGTCCCCTTAGAGAGATGGAGGTAACTTGTGAATTTTTTTCGTCGAGAAGAGGTTGTTGGCAACCCCTGTTTGGTGATAAAAAATTTCAGGTCCCCTTAGAGAGATAATGGAGGAAATTTGTGATTCAAAGCTCACATACACACACACACACACACACTCTCTCTCTTGCCGAGAAGGGGTTGCCGGCAACCCTTGTTTGGAAAAAACAATTTCATGTCCCCTTAGAGAGATGATTTCAAAGTCACATAATCTCTCTCTCTTTCTCTCTCTCTTAATGAGGAAACTAGTACAACATTCAAGTAGACAAAGATTTGTTCTTCTCGTTCACATAGGAGATAAAGAGAATTTCGAACCAGATGATGATATTGAGTCTCAGAAGTCATGCAAGTTAGTAGCATGGAGACTTCTCTACATGCATAACTTGGTATCCTTCTATAGAAGTATATTTGCAATGGTATCTTGTCGATGTGTTCTCTATATGTAATAGAACTATGAATAGTAGGTTCATGTATGGGTAATTGGTGAAGGGGATATTGCAAAGTTTGCTACAAAAATGCACAGATTAGGTGCACTTGAAGGAGGATTAGCTCATATATAAGGATCACCAGATTGAGCAGCAGTGGAATGAGGAGGTGTACTGAAGATGTCCTATCTTTCTCAACTACCTAAATGTGATTTTCCCTCCAGTGAGAAGGCATTATACAAAAAATACTCGAATAAAAAAAGGTGCAGGAGATATAAGGATCTAGATTTCAATAAGTAATTCCACATGTATTCTTTAGAATATGTCACACTTTTTATGTCTTCAAAGAGAATATGGTTGATCGTAGGAAAGTGATTAATCGAGTGTATTTGTTCTCGTAACTCATTCCTCAGTAAGGAGTCAGTGTGAAGCCACAATTTCTAAAATATTTTGGTGATATTTATTGGTCACACTTTAGCCCTACAATGATACTTTTTGTGGATAATAGCATAAAGAAGATACAATGTAACCCACCTAACTCCTTTACATATCCATTTACATTTCAAGAAAATCCCATGGATTCTTCAAACACATGCTTCCCTATTTGACTAAGGAAAATCCCTTCAATACTATTCTCTTGGAATACATGCTTCCATGTTTGATTGAGCTAATAGGTTTTCACGGGGGAGTCTAGGAGTTTATTACACCCATTTCACCCTCTAGCAATGGACAACTTGATTGATATTTAATATTTGCAATAAATATGTTCATTTTCTTTGTGCATAGTAGTTCAGTAATTTGCAAATGCATTTGTCGATTTAGTATATTTTCTTTGTAGTTTTTATAGTAAGTTAATGCAATGCAATGTAAAATATATCAGTATATTAAAATATTTGATTGTTGAAGTCTAGAGTTTGAAATGAAGAATTCTTGAAAGGAATAATATCTACAAGTAATAAAGCAATATAGAGCTATATTTTACAGAGATTATGAAGTGATTTCTTGCAAGGATCTATTGTAAATGAATACATAACTTCAATCCGTGTGTAAGCCTAATCAAATGAGAGAGAGAGAGAGAGAGAGAGAGAGAGAGAGAGAGAGAGAGAGAGAGAGAGAGAGAGAGAGAGAGAGAGAGAGAGAGAGAGAGAGAGAGAGAGAGAGAGAGAGAGAGAGAGAGAGAGAGAGAGAGAGAGAGAGAGAGAGAGAGAGAGAGAGAGCAATGTGCAAGTATAAGTGGATATGTTTGTAGTTTACTCATATGTGCATGATTAAATTACTAACACATCAAGATGTAATTATAAAATAGGTGCAAAGAAAGAATAGAGGGGATATGAATGTATACGTAGTGTGATATCTCATATATATGCATACTTGAACCATTAACATTGTAATAATATTATCAAAGATAAAAACATAAGCTTAATCTAGTGATGTAAATAAGTCAAGGTGAGAGTACTAGTGCATTCTTAGAGAGAGAGAGAGAGAGAGAGAGAGAGAGAGAGAGAGAGAGAGAGAGAGAGAGAGAGAGAGAGAGAGAGAGAGAGAGAGAGAGAGAGAGAGAGAGAGAGAGAGAGAGAGAGAGAGAGAGAGAGAGAGAGAGATGTGTAAGTGTATTTGGTTTTGCTCATGTGTGCACAATTGAAGTACTAATACATCATGATGTAATTATAATTATATACTAATAAATGAGAGCAGGGAAATGTGAATATATATGGAGTGTGATGTCACTTGTGTATGTGTAATTCAACCACTAACATTGTAATAATATTATAAAAAGTAATCATATAAACTTAATGTTGTGATGTAAAGCAATTAAGGAGAGAGAACAACTAGTGTTGAGAGAGAGAGAGAGAGAGAGAGAGAGAGAGAGAGAGAGAGAGAGAGAGAGAGAGAGAGAGAGAGAGAGAGAGAGAGAGAGAGAGAGAGGAATGTGCAAGTGTATTTGGTTTTGCTCCTGTGTGCACAATTGAAGTACTAATACATCATGATGTAATTATAATATATATACTAATAAATGAGAGCAGGGGAATGTGAATATATATGGAGTGTGATGTCACTTGTGTATGTGTAATTCAACCACTAACATTGTAATAATATTATAAAAAGTAATCATATAAACTTAATGTTGTGATGTAAAGCAATTAAGGAGAGAGAACAACTAGTGTTTTGAGAGAGAGAGAGAGAGAGAGAGAGAGAGAGAGAGAGAGAGAGAGAGAGAGAGAGAGAGAGAGAGAGAGAGAGTAAAAGAGAGAAAGAGAGAGAGATAGAGAGAGAGGGTGTTATTGAGGGGGATGAGAAGAGGGAGATGCATATCGTGGGTCTCCAAGATATGTGAGAGAGAGAGAGAGAGAGAGAGAGAGAGAGAGAGAGAGAGAGAGAGAGAGAGAGAGAGAGAGAGAGAGAGAGAGAGAGAGGAGAATCGTTTCTAGTTACGATGAGGAGGATGAGAGTAAGATGTGGTGGTGTAGTGGCAATGATAGTGGTGGTAATGTTATTTAGGGGAATGAGATGTTGGTGGTTGGTTCCCAACATATGAGGAGAGAGGGAGGAGAATTGGTTGTGGTTCTAATGAGGAGAGGGAGAGTAAGATGTTGTGGTAGTGGTGGTGGTGGCAATGGAGGAGCAACATTGGTGCTTGATATATGCCCAAAAGAAAAAGAGGACCAAGTGGACTATGTGGAATAAAACTTGAGGTTGCCAAAAAAAGCTCACTCCAAAAGCTCGCTTCTCGCACGCACTCTTTAGTTAGTAGTTATCATCTCCCCCATCTTCACCTGCCCCCCCATTCCTTTGCCAACCCCCTATCCCCCCCCCCCCTCTCTCTCTCTCTCTCTCGTCAAGATTGATGATGGACCCTCCTATTTTAATTTTTTTAATTTTATATTATTAAGGTACCTCCCCCCATTACTTTAGTTCAGTAGTCACCAGCCCCATCATTCCATATATACACACAAAAACAAACCTCTCTCTTGCTCTCTTTCTCTCAATAACATGATTATCCCCCCCACCTTTTTTTTTTGGAAAAAAAAGGAAGTTTAAACATGCCCTCTCCTCCTCTTCTTGTAATAAAAAACTATCTTAGTTTTTTTGTACTGTCCTCCCCCTTGACTAACATGTCAACCCTATTTTTCCATTTTTAATAATAAAAATATTAAAAATCCAAACAACACTTCCTCTCTCTTCATTAGATTTAAAAATACATAAATTTACATTGTGCCAACACATTTCTATCTCCTAAAAATATCCAAGATATTTTCTACCACTTGCAATTTCCCAGATAACTTAAAAAATTTTAGAATTTCTCAATAGTTGACACGTGTCCTCCATTAAAAAATATATATATATATTTTTGCTACCATAGGACACCTCAAAATTCAATGACGCATGCATGAGATCTTCCCCCTTCCCCCTTCCCCCTTCAACTATAAATAGAAGGCAAAATGTGATGAGTAGAGCATGAGAGAAGGGTGATGGCAGGACTATGCCAGTTAAAGAGGAGTAGAAAAAAAAAGAGTGCGAGAGTGAAAGTGTGAAGAGGGAAAAGATGAAGACTCTCTCAACCTAGTGCATCCCCAAGGCAAACATCCATGACCCATTTCTAAACCTAGTTTCTTTCTCTTATCCAATCCCTTTCTCCTTTCTTTATCCATGATTCCCCCACAAAAGAAGCTCCACATGGTAGGCCTATCTAATAAAGAGGGATATTCAAATATGGCTAGCCCAACTGACGTAATAAGGCCTTTCCACGTGGATGTAATATTCTCCGCTTGCGAGGCATAGGAACCCCCCCAATGTCTATAAGAAAATAATTGAAAAGTTTTTATTACCACCCCCTTGTCGTCGTCGATAGGAAGAGGGAGTGGAGTCGATGGGGAGACATCATGATGATGTGGAAGGGGGAGAGGAGGCGATGACGTCGAGGAAGAAGAAGAAGAAGATGATGAGAATCCCGAGGGGGAGGCCAAGGGCCTATCGCCCCTCCACTAGTCCTCTTGACTAGACCCTATGGCCCAAATGGGCCCTTGCTGCCATGCAAAATAGGTGGAGTTTGATGATAAAAGCACTTAATGTCAAAGCACGGGAAGAAGGACAAGCATGGAACCCAAGAGAAGCACTTCAGAACCAAAGCATCCAATTGTAAGTGTAACATCAGTTCCACCCACATCGCAAGCTTTTGAGGTCCTATCTAATGCATTAAAGTAGGTTATCACATTAATAAGCTGGTTGGGCCATGATTATGACTAGAGTTAGGTTGGATTGGGTTGGCAATATTATTCCTGGAACCAATTGATAAACCTATAGCCTACGTATTAATACCTAAGGTAATTACACTTCTTGGAAGAAAAAAAAGCTATGGACTATGTCATTCCTTGTAAAGCATTCAAATGGAATTGTTTTGGTTTATGCCAAAATATCATGATACATACTTTGTTGCTAGTTAAAAGTAGATTGTTTGCCTTAACTCTTGATTGAAATGGGAGAACTCCTTGAGGGGGGAGAGTTGCTTGTTTCAAGGCTTAACAGACATACAAGGGTTTACTTAGGACTAAAACTAGGATGCCTTGAGATTCGTCCAATAGCTACTATGTTTATCAATCCTATTCAGGGATTGGGCTAGATACAAACAACAACTTCGAGCCTCAAAGGCAAATAGAGAGCTCAAGGGGTTAGGAAAACCCAAGTCAAGGGAAAGACCGATGCTTTTGTACTTGTTGGGAAGAAGGCTGGGTTATCGATCAATGTAAGTGATTAATAGAACTTATGTCTTGTACAGTGTTTGAAACCGTAACATATGCCTTAGCCGAAAGAAGGGTGTGTTAAGTAAATTTTACATAGAACCGCTCCTAATCCCAAGGGGGAGAGCAAATACACGATGGAAAGGTTATCACAACTATTCCTGCAATGTTTGGAAAAGGATACCATTGTTTTTTTGGATTGATCAAATAACGTCCTAAATGCTTTTGCATTAAACTGATTGTTGGGATGTGATTTGGATGATTATTTCAAGTGCTTGTGCTTGATGGTAAATGCATGACAAGGGTCAGTGATGACAAGTTGCCATGGGGAATAAAGGAATGTTTTCTTGGAAGATGATATTAGGATGATTGCCTTGATTGTGCTTGATTCTTAATTGGATTAATTAAGGAAGGATATTTTGTGTGGGTGGATCATCTCCAAGGTCACACCACACTTCAACATGAGAGGGCACTGATTGATTCATGGGCCGAAGGTCAAGTGGTGAAAAGGCCAACCACGGAAGTTGTGTCTCACTCCTAGGTCGCTTGGGGTCAGGTGGAGCTCTGCACACCCCTTGCTTAGTCCAGAACATAGTTGAAGACTGTCGTGAGCCCAATGTCAGTGGCATTGGAAGATCCTATTCTAGATAATGGATGGAAATTGTGGTACCATGTGATCTGGACCAGGTACTCCTATTAGACAGAAGGGATACATAATTTCTCATGTATGGGTAGGAGACAAAGATTAACTTGAAGATAAGTTAAGAAACTTGTTTGTCAAAAGGACTACTTGCTCTGTATTCGTGTTTGTGCCATAAATTACGCAAATGAACCCTATTCCCTAAAAGGCTTAATTAATGAAGCTGATTTTTAATATCACACATAAATGTGATACGACCTAATTAGATAACTAAAGAACACCCATTGAGGGAAGTGGGTGGACGACGGGTTCATCCTATGGTAGGGTGGTCCCAGAGAACTGGGAGGCTTCTCACAAGGTTTTATCGTCGTTTGACCTTTAGGTATTGTTAAGTTAGAACCCAATTTATCTTGTTTTAGGGGATTGGAATGAAATTATGTGCTATGGGTAGAGAGGTTGAGCGATGCATCCCTCTCGTTTCCCATTCTCTTTGAACCAAGTGCAGCATGGATTTGCTTCGGCTTGGGTATCTCCACGTAAAGTAGGATGTCTAGGACCCGACACTGGAATGCCGTCACGAGACCTTGACTGTTAGGGATCCAAGTTTCAAGTCGATCCTAATGGGTTCGTCAGCCGTGAACATTCCGTTGTGAGGCAGACTCGAGAAACCCTACGCGACAAACCCTATAACATTCCATGGGAGTGCTGGGCAACATTGCTTAGATTCTGGACTGCTAAAAACGTGCTTGGACAGCTGATAGGCGGGCACGTTATAGTGGAGGAGCCATCTTCAATGAATCTTAATATAGGGACAAATATATATTATAAAAATTTAATGAACATTGGAATTGAAAAAAGCCATAGGATTTGTTGATCTTCAAGTTACTTATCCAATTACTTGTTAGAAAATAGCATGCATGAAAGATAATGAAGGATCTAATTTACTTAGAATATACTTGATTCTCAAATCTTTCCTAAGACAATGTTTTTGAAGCTAACAAACATATCAAAATATAAAAAATCTATGAGTAGTTTTGGTTGTACTATTAAAGCCCATTCACATGCATAATCATACAATTGATATGTCATGGTATTCTCAACATGTAACCTCTCTCCTATAATTTGAAGCATTTTGGAAGCTATAATTTTTCATTACACTTGTAATGATAATTTTAAATCGAACCATAGGGTGCAAATAGATCTCTACCATACATGGCAAAAAGGACAAATGCTTGTGTCTATCTGCTAGTCATAACAAAATGAGATCTAAACATCCTATAATTATTATTGAACCCTTATAATAGGCATAACCAATAAAAAGTTGGGATTAATTACATATGACAAGCTGTGTATAGAAGCAAAAGCATGTAATTCTAGCAAATGGGACACAATGATTGTATCAAAGACTTAAGTAGTGAAATTTGATTGGGTTATTGCAATCACTAAATTAGAAAAGTGGAGTCTTAAAAAGGGTATAAATATCCTTTTATCATTAGAGAAATAAAATATTCTTTGAGGAATACTAATTGGTTACTGTATTGGGTTGAATTTTGATTGCGGTTTATGTCCAAAAATTGATAAAAGCTTTTACTCATGCCTAGATAATGGATACTACTGAGTAGTTTGCACTTCCCCCAAGGGAAATTATTAGGGCTTAACTTGAGTCCATTTTTTTCTGGCTAAGAGTGCTTTTGACCAATGTCTAGGAAAAAAGGTCCTATATGGAAGGTTCCATGCTATTGCAATACAAAACTGAGGGGCTTTGGTCAGAAATTGTAATTGCTTAGTTGGTCCTATGGTGGAGAAGAAATCTGTACGTGTATGATGTAGCTAGCATCAAGAGCTTGAAAATTATGGGCTACATATTTCTCTTTTGAAGAAGAAGATGGAATTTCATACCTCACTCTATGAGTAGAAAACAAGTGTAAAAATTATAAATATTAATACAAATGTTTTGAAAGGACTATCTTTGCTATTTTTGTATTGTACTTTAAGACGTGACATGAACCTAGTGATAAGGTAATTAAGGAAGTTGTGTTTGAATGTCAAACAATGTGTTAGTATGCTTAGCTTATACAATTAAAAAAACCACATTCGAATGGGAAGTGGGCGATCATCTTTCTCTAATAGAAAATGATTAAAGGGTGGTTGGACTTGATGAGTCAAGTGCTGTTCTAATATGGAAAAAATTAGGAGACAAAGAGTTGGTTGATGACTTTTCTAGGGTTTGATCTTAGAAGACAGTCACACACCATTTAAGGGAAATAGAAATGAGGTTTGGCCTTTTGGGCAAAGGAGGAGAGTTCAACTCTTCCTCACCTCTCACTCATTATGAAGCAAGTGTAGTGATTGACTTGCTCTTGGTTTTCATAGATTACAAAGTGATCATCTTGGTTGAGTGGTGGAATGCTTTTAGTGATAGTTAGGTATTTAAGATTCCTCACGTCAATCCTTGTGGATTGAGGCTAAGCACTTGACTATGAGGTAGGGGACCTAGGGGCACCTTGTCAAGACCAATGTTTGATTATTCCTATAAACTGTGAACAATGGTAGTTGGATAAACCCAATGACTACTAAAGTGCTATGTTTGGCAATAAGCGGTTGGTGTGAAAATCTATTTCAGCTTGGTTGAGCATTGATTAACTTAGTTTATGCTATTACAAGAAAAAATGCTCGTACAAAACCAAGTTGAATTGCATATATTTGACTGAGAAAATTGGGTATGTAATATCCTTTTCTCCTCAGAGAAATTGAGATGTTCTCATCTTGAGAGAAACTCGGGATGCTCTCTTTGGAGAATGGATTCCTCAATCCAAGTTGCATCTTCTTCAGGGAAGTCCTTCCATTTAATTAGGTATTTCCATATGGTATAATTCCTTGAAGGTTTTTCCTACTTTCTAGGATTCTCTCAAGTTGGACTTCAAGAATCCCTTGGGTTGGTGTTACCACTTGCTAATTATCAAGGATATGCTTAGGATTAGGAACATTAGATTTCAATAAGCTTATGTGGTATACATTGTGGATCTTTAGATGAGAAGGTAGGGCTAGCTTATATGCATGTGTTCCAAGGCATTTTGCGAATTTGTATGGCCCACAATATTTGGAACTAAGCTTTTTGAATTTCCCAAGAGATAGATAACTTTTCTTGGTCGAACCCTTAGGAAGATGATATCACTTTCTTTAAAGATTCAATTAGTCTTGTTTGGATTTGTGCATGTCTTTTGCTTGATTTTATTGGAATATGATGAGTTATCTTAGTAAGAATATCCATAATCACCAGGATGGAACCATACCCTCCTTCAATAGTGAGTAGGTTCACTATAAAATCCATGCTAATACATTTCCATTTCATTTGAGAGATATCAAGGGGTAATTCACCAAGGAGCTTAACCCTTTCTACCTTCATCCTTTGTTAACTTAGACATTGGGTTACGTATCTAAAGATATCTACTTTCATTCCTAGTCAATATAGCTCTTTTTAACTGCATTTAGAGCTTTGGCATAACTTGGTGTCTAGCCATGGGTCTTTTTTGACCTTCCCACAAAATTTTATTCTTCAACTCCCAGCTTTTGGGTACATAAAGTCTCTGCTAATAATACATCAACTCATTTCATAAGATATCATTCTTGAACTTGGCCTTATCTTTTAACGTCTTCTTTTCAAGATAGATAACCCTTTAACTTGTAGGTACTCTAGATTTTAAGGGCTTTAGTAGTAGCCATTGCATCCAAAATGGGATTACTAGGCATTGAGATGAGGCTTGCAAACTTTCTTGCATTGTAGGGTTTTTTGCTATTAGAGTGTTTAGGAAAGCTTTCTGAGACTGAGAGCATCAACCATCACACTCTCCTTGCTAGGGAGATATTGGAACTTGAAGTTAAATTCTTGCAAGACTTTGCTTCACCTTCTTTGCCTCATGTTGAGATTTGGCTAAGTGAAGATCCATTTTAGGCTTTTGTGATCACTGATGAGGGTGAATGTGTGACCAAGTATATAATGGTGCCAAAGTTTGAGAGCATGGTTAATTGTTAAAAGCTTTAGATCACGTGTAGAATAATTCTTCTTGTAAGACTTGAATTTTTGAGAAGAAGCTATAGGCTAGCCTTCTTGTGAAAGCACACAATCCATTGCAATAATGCTAGCATCAGCAGTGATGATTTTGAGATCATGAGAGGAGTTGGGGAGCCTTAATGTTAGTGTAGTAGTGAGGCATACTTGTAGTTTATCAAAGCTCTTCTGCTTTATAGGAGTCCACACTATCTTATTCAGTTTCTTGAGGAGTTCGATCAAGGGGGTTGTAAATAAAGGCATAATCCTTGATGAAAATATGGTATCATCTTGTGAGCCCTAGTAGGAATCCTCAAATTTCTCAGATAGTCAGTGGAGGTGGCCAATCTTGGATATCTTTCACTTTAGCTAGGTAGACCAAGATTCCCTTGGCTGAGACATGAAAGGTAGAGCTGGAGTGGAAGCACAGAAGCAAAAATAAGAGCAAAGCTAGAACTATGGTTGATGGAGCAAGAGATCAAGAGAGAGAGACATTGTATGTGGAAACCCCAACAGTCACAATGTGTGATTGGCTTTCCCTTATTCAAATGTCATTGAAAGAATAAAGAATAAAGTGACAATAGATGGTGTCTACCATCTCCACTATAAAGGGGTGTGGGTATTATCACGTTAATGGATACACAAGTAGTTAGGCACTGGCAGCTTTACCCCCAACAATCTCCCACTTAAAGGTGAATGTGCCACTAGTGAGGAGAGACCAAGAAAAAAGTGACAAAGGACAATTGTACATAAAGTACAATAGGATGAGAAAAGATGTCATCTCATTCAACACCCATAAGCTTTCTATGAAACCAAAACATTTTACAGAGAGACTTTTAGTGAGCAGATTTGCAAGATTCTCATTAGTTGAGATCTTGACATGCTTAATAGACTTATCCTCTACCACCTCCTTGATGAAGTGATAGTGCATCTCAATGTGCTTTGTCTTTGCATGGAATACCAATGGATTCTTGGCTAATTGAATGGCACTCATAGAATTCAAATGTAGTGTAGGGACCACATCAATAATACTAAGGTCCACAGCCAGATGGCCTAATCAAAGAGCCTCCTTATAAGCCTTAACAACTACAACATAACGTGTCTTTGTAGTGGATAGGGCCGTACATTTTTACACCCTACACATCTAAGAAACAACATCTCCAATAAAAGTGAAGAACTTAGGAATAGACATTTTGTGGGGCAATTTTACCACTGGTTCTTAATCTCATTATCTACTTCTTGGCTAGGGGGTAGTTATATTAGATCTTTAGGAAATACATTAGTGTATTCACTAAGCCATGAAGGTTCTTAAGGGTCCGTGGGCATGTCTTATTTCATTCGATCAAATAAATGGGTAGTCCTTTCCTTAGACCCTTAATTAGTTGACTTGCTTGCTATTTGTAATACATGTTTTCATGCCTTTCATTGAGCTTGGACTAAGGTTCCCTTGATATTGTTGAAAGTAGTTGTTTCTTCCTGTAACATTGAAAAAAAATCTTTTAAGTGTTAAAAACAACCACCACAACATGCAAACTCATCATCATTATGCATATTCATCATCTCTAGCTCGTCCTCATCTATGTCATCCTCATTGATCCTAGTGTCCATAAAGCCCACATCATGATCATCGAGTAGTAAAGACACAAAAATCTCTAAGACTTGATTAGGGAGCCAACAACTTGCACATGGTAGAGAAAAACACACTTGGGTGCCGAGTTAGCCAAATGATATGTAAGCCATAGAGCTTGAGATAATGAAATTTATTGTCTTCCCTTTGCGTATCATGCTGAGAGAGAGAGAGAGAGAGAGAGAGAGAGAGAGAGAGAGAGAGAGAGAGAGAGAGAGAGAGAGAGAGAGAGAGAGAGAGAGAGAGAGAGAGAGAGAGAGAGAGAGAGAGAGAGAGAGAGAGAGAGAGAGAGAGAGAGAGAGAGAGAGAGAGAGAGAGAGAGAGAGGTAGTGAGAGGGAGGGAGTTAGGGAGAGAGTGGAAAAAAAGGGGAATAGAAAGGGAGAGAGAGAGAATACTTGGATTACCTTTTTCTCCCTATTGGAAAGCTTTCTTGTTTTTCTAGATTCTAAGAATGTCATTTTCCTCACCTAGTTTTACTTTTATGAGATCATACAAGGGTCCAAGAAGGGATAGAATACACACATGTTAAAAGAAGTTTGCTTGCTATAATGGCCCTAAAGCAATGGAGAGTTGGATGGCCCTGAAGAAATGGAGAGTTGGAGTGGGACAAGAGGTTGCATGTGTGAACAGAGTCCCATCCACACCAACTTCTAGTCAAGTGCCATTGGATAGATTTAAAGTAATTTCGATTCAATAGATAGATAGATAGATTAGTCGGCTATTGATCCTACTTGCAACACTGAAGGGAAAAGAGTAGTTTCTATCCATTTGACTATTCTTAAAATGATTGCACAATAGAAATGAATTGTCCATTAGGAATAATCATGATTATACCCTTAAAGGATGAAACTACTAGGAGTATAGGTAGTTGCCTTGCTCATGTGTGTAATGTGCATGTCAAAATGTTGCATACTAACATGTTATATCATCTAGGAGGAAACTTTAGCATCATGACTTTTAGAAAATATGAAGAGGGTTTGAGGAGTATTGCATCCTAAATAATAAAGAGACTATCATGTATTGTTTTATATGATTGCGCTCAAGGAGAGATAAGTTGTGGATTATATCTTTTGTTGTGGGATATTCAAAGGAATCTGTTTTGATTTTGATAAATATTTTCAATTATTCTTGTTGCTACGAAAATGATGATTCTCAAGTTGAGAATAGATTGATTGCCTTGTTTGTGAATTTTTAAAAAGAGATATTGTGCCTACGTGGGAGGATTATTGGATATACCTAGGTCTCCTCCAAGACTAGCGGCGGAGCTCTTCACCAAGGGGATGAATTTGTTCACAATAGGTGTTAGGACTGTCCTTGGATGCAAGAGGTCTCTTTGTAGGGAGGATGTTAGGCAAGGAGGTGACAAGGTTACCAAGGGGCTATAAGTCTTGTGGGTGTCAAGGATCAGCCTACTAACCCTTGCAAGCTAGAGATGGTCTTCTTGGAATGCCTTGATGCTAGATAAGAATGGATTGGTAGATTGTGACCTTGGAAAATAAGTACAAGTAATCCAAGTACTTTGGATATGTGTCTTGGTATAAGAAAAGAATATTGGTACAACATTGTACCTTGGAGAAGGTGTGGATAAATATATTGCTTACAACATTTTTAAAATATTTTTTAAAAGCATATTTATATATTTACCTAATTTAGATGAAAGAATATTCTTTTAAAATGGATAATTAAGGAATTTGATTGCTATATGTTAAATTAAATCATGCTAGGACCAATTAGCAAACTAAAGAAAACCTTAGACGGAAGTGGTTGGCTAGATCCTTGATGAGTCTTACCAAAGGTAGAGTGGTTTTGGTGTGATGAGAGGCTACCATCATAATTAAAGTGTTAGATTAGAGAAATCTAGGAAGGGCCAAACATTGACTATCCTAACATATCATCACTAGAACCCAACCAATGCTGTTTTAGGGGGTTAGAGGTGAGACTTTACCATGTGGGAAGAGGGGTTGATGCACATCACTCCCCCTTATTTTTTACTCTATTTGAACCAAGTGCAGCAATGGTTCACTTTTTCTTGAGGGATGATAGCAATGCAATCACCTGAGAAGCTGATGCTAGATGGTTGATAGGAGACTATAGCTTTTAAATTAGGTTTCCATTTTTAGATCGAACCTTGTGGGGTTGAGATGGAGCTTGCCTTGTAGGGTAGACTCAAGTAATTGAAGATTATGAATGTTGGGATATTCTAATGAGTTTCGAGGGGCAATACTCTTGGTTACTTCTTGATGGGGTACTAAAATATGTGCTAATGATGTTCATTTAGGTAGGCACATTACACTTCTCCACTATGGATACTTACTTGATTAGGACCTATCTAATCCATATCTCAGAGGCAATCATATGTTTATAAGGATAGAACCTAAAAGTTTACCTTTGTGTGTTGGTTTTCTATGTAAGTGAAGTTCAACATTTTGACAATTTGGTTTGAGTATATTTCTTTTCCGTTTTCTAGTTTGACTACGAGTTTTCTAGAGTGGGTATCTAGATATAATTTCTTAACACATTTAGGAGAGATGAGGGAATCAGCACCACAATCAATAAGAATTTGAAAGGATTTATCTTGGTACACTTCAGGCACTTAAAGGATGGTAAATTAGTGTTTGGCCTCTTGATTATTGAGGGCCGTATGAATGGTACCTCTCTCTAATTCCTTGTAAATGGTAGAATCCTCCTCTTCTTCTTGCCTAGCAAGGAAGCAAGTTGGTCCACTAGTCCCTCATCTTGCTTCCCATCCTCGTCCTCCTCAATTAATGAAATTTCCCCTCACTCGAGGATTATGAGGAGGGTTAGCATTGTTTGTTAAAATAGGACATTCGGCTCTAAAGTGGCTATTGGTTGCATCTAAAGTAATGGGTTTGGGCCCCTTGATTGGTATTTACAAGGTGAGGGTTATTATTTTTGGGTTGCTGGTTAGGCCATTATTGACAAGGTTCAAGCAACCCCAACTCCAATTTTCGCTTTGAAGATTGACCCTTGCTCCCTTTAGGTAGGTACATCCATGGTTTGGAAAGTGTGGGGTAGCCCAAAAATTCCTTATGGGGAGGAAATCCATCAAGTGCTAAGCTCACAATAGTGCATCCTTGAGGTTAGAGGGTTTCATACCCTTTGCTTGCCCATTTAGTGATGGATTTAGGCCTTGGAAAAAGCAAGCTACTTGTTGCATCATTATCATTTTTCGAGAACACTTTTCTTTGATCAATCCGAACTCAAAAACAAAATAAAGAGGAAAACAAAATGGGAGTAGTAAACTTCCATGGTTGCGTCTTATTGCCGCAAACTAAAAAATCATCTAGTTTTCAAATTTTGTGTGCTATAGGGATATGTATATTTCTTAGACAATTGCCTTAATCGATTTCTAGGTCTATGAGGTCTTAGAAATAACTTTATGGTGACACCATTGCTTCCACCATAGACATGCTTCTTTGGTGAGACATAGTCCAATGATCATAGCATGATTGGCTATGCTCGTCCCAGCTGTGGAAAGGTAGTCTTCCATTTTCTTGTTCCAGGTTTTGGCATTAGTTTCTATATTTTCAATCCCTTGCCAATAAACTCAGGTGGTTTAACTTACTTTAGTAGAGTTTTCATGTTGATCAACCAAGAAGAATGGTGGTGGGGATACCTAAAAGATTTATTCAAAATTTAGATGAGATTAGTCACACCATCAAAAGCTCAAGTTTTGTTGCATCAGTATGTATATCATGCATGCTTTAGAAAAGAGTTTTTTGAATAAGTAAGGTTTTATTCATGGAATGTGGCCACATGTATTTCTTTATATTTTACAGGGGATTTCTCATGAACCTTAAGAAGTTGATAACAATTTGGTTGTTCAGGGAATCCTTTGATAATGTAATCATTTCATTTTTGCCTACCTAGGTGAGCTATTTTGCCAAGAGGTAAGAGTCGGTCACTTGATCATAAATATACCAATCTTGATAGATGCTTTGATAGTTTAAAATTATAAGGGTTCTAAAGCTAGATACTCAAGGGAGAGATTAGGAAATCCCTCCACTTGATAAGCAAAAGCATGTGATCTACAAAGGAATATAGGTTAGTTGGGTTGAATGACTTGAATAATCTTACTATACACCCACTAGGCTTGGGTCATAGCCTCGTCCTCAAAAATTGGACATGGAGAATTTGGATAGAAAGTAAAACGTTGAACTATGTTTAGTCTCTTGGCCCAACGAATCCTTCACAGCTCATATTTGAGGTTGCCGATATGATCGACATGCATGTAGTAGTTGGTAGAAGTCTACACAATCCATATTCTATGTCCACTGGAAAGCATGAAAGAACTAGTAGCAAGATGAAACAAAGATCCAATCCATCAACTGGAACACGTGCTCTTGCAACAAGGGTAGGCTACACTATGAGCTTCATTGGTATACTAATGGAAACATTGGGCGAAAGCCCTTCTGCATAAGACATCAAGTATAAGAGAATCCCCAAATATTTTTTCCTTACTAGCTTAGATATTTAGTTCTTTATTAGTTAATAACATTGAACATTACTTAAGATGCCCACCACCCATTTGAAGGTTAAAGAGTATAGATCATAAGATTTTTGGGTCACTTACTTTATTTGATTCTTGGAAAATTTAAGACATTAGTTGGCCTAAATTTATACTCTAATGGCAAATTGATAGTGGTTTTGCTAGGCTTGAGTATGTACTTTCAAGAAGGATTTGTATTTACATCAATGACCAAGAGGGGATAATCAAGGCAACTCAATATTTTTATGTTGGGGATGAAAGAAATGTAAGGTTGAAAGGTGAGAAGGATCGAAGCTTGCTTGGAAGTGAGTTATGGCAGAGAGCAAGAGCAAGAAGAGAGAGAGATACAAATGGGAACTCCAACAACCACAATGTGTGGTTAGGCCTTCCTTTATTCAAACTGTCACTAAAAGAATAAAGAATAAGTGACTGTGACGGGCGCCTGCCACCTGCAGTGTGCATTGGCCGGTACTGTCAGTGTAGTAATACATAGGTGGCTAGGCGGAGGCGCTTTACCCCCAAAAACCTCCCACTTAAAGGTGAATTTGCCCTAGTGAGAGAGAAAAAGAAAAGACAATACAACATGTACACATGTACAACAGGATGAGGAAAAAGACGTCATCTCATCCAATGCCCATCAATCTCCTGAGGAAGGCAAAACACTCGATAGTGAGGCTTTTCGTGAGCAAGTCTGTAGGATTCTGCTCAGTTGGAATCTTGGCAAGGTCAACATAATTGTCCTCAACGACCTCGCGAATGAAGTGATACCTCATCTCAATATGTTTCGTCTTTGCATGGAAGACTGTAATCTTGGCCAATTGAATGGCACTCATAGAATCCGAATGCAGTGTAGGCATAGCATCTGTCATACCAAGGTCTGCAATCAAACGGCCTAACCAATCCCAACTACAAAAGCAATATCTGGACGAGTGGCTATCATGGTATACATAAGACTGCCCACGGTTGATGCAAAGGGAATCTTGGCCTTCTCGCCCCTTTGCTCATCTATCTGTGGACAATCAGCGTGTGAAACCTGTTAAAGATGTGGGATCTAGAGCATGGCAAATTGCAGAAGCTATGGAGGATGGAAGATGAAGAGAGAACTCATGATGACATTAACAAAGAAGACAACTGTTATTACACAAGTGAATTAGGTTCCAAGATTGAGACTTGGACTCATAAAGACATTCTTGTGTAGTACTGACAATGACACAGAGACTTGATAAAAAGAGAAGTACTATTGCATTATCATCATATGAAAGTGATAGTTCAAGTACATCATTATATAGAGTTCTTTAGTAGCACTTAACATCCACTGTGCATATGGGATTTTGTCTCTCTTCTTCGAATGGATTGCATCTTCCTAGCCTACCTATTCCATACAAAGGGGCATACATAGGGTGTGATTGGCAGATTCTCAACAAAACCTTCACATGAGAAGGTAATGAACAACCAATAGGCTTAACATCTTGCATGCGGAAGCACTCAAGGACTTTATGAATGTACTCCCTTTGTGATAGATAGAGTAGTCCCTGAGATCTATCGCGCGTAATGCGCATATCAAGTATATGAGAGGCTTGTCCTAGATCTTTCATATCAAAGCTCTTCTTGAGCCGAGCCTTAAGAGCATCTAGCTCCTCATGAGCTGTCCCTGCTAAAAGCATGTCATCCACATAGAGTACCAAAATTAGTAAAGAACCATCACGGTCTTTCTTCATATACAAGCACGGATCCATAGCATTGTGGCTGTAGCCCTGTGACTACATGATTGCATCAAACTTATGGTACCATTCCCTAGGTGCCTGCTTCAAGCCATATAGAATCTTCTTTAGTTTGCACACTAGGTGTTCCCTGCTAGGGTCTACAAAGCCCTTAGGCTGCTCCATGTAAATCTCATCATGCAAGTCCCCATGTAAAAAATCCATCTTGACATCCATCTGGTACAAGTCTAGGTCAAGCTGTGCAACCAAGGCCAAGACTAAGCATAGGGTGGTCATCTTGGCCACAGGAGAAAAGACTTCATCAAAGTCAACAGCATGCTCTTGCTTAAAACCCTTAGCAACCAATCAAGCCTTGTATGCTAGCTTGGGGTATCCAGTGGTACTTTTCAGCTTGTACACCCACTTGCATGGCAAAGTATTCTTACTCTGAGGCAAGAAAACCAAATCCCAAGTCTGATTCTTATGCAATGAGTCAAGCTTAGACTACATAGCCCTCTCCCAAGAGTGACAATTAGCCCTGCGCATAGCCCATCATAAGTGAGAGGGTCTCCTCCATCTGTAACCAGTACATAACCCATAGAGGGTGCAAATTGGTCAGGAGGTCGTCTATCTCTAGTAGAACGCCTCAATCCAGGCTTTACTGCTTGTTTAACATCAGCATGTCTAACATTTGGGCCATGAGTATCAGGTGATGCTGCATGCTGTCTAGCTAATCGTGGAGCGGGCTGAATGGGAGCAGGTGGCTCTTCCTGAAAGATAACTCTGCGTACCTCAACCACTTTCTCAAGCTGTATATGCATTTTGTCCTCATGAAAGATGACATCATGGTTGCGGATCACTTTTCGCACCTGTGGATCCCATAGAAGGTAACCCATCTCTCCTGCATCTCCATAGCCAATGAAAATGCATTTGACACTTTTAGGATCCAGCTTATTGCATTTGTCCTTGGGCACATGGCAGAATGCCTCACATCCAAAGACACACAAATGATCATAAGAGGGGGGACTTGCTTGCCCATACCTCCTTTGAAACCTGAAAGTCTATGCCATTGCTAGGCGATGTGTTAATGAGATGCACTGTAGTAGTAACTACCTCAGCCCAAAAGTGCTGCAGTAAGCCTACATGGCTAAGCATGCTAGGGACTGTTTCCTGAATGATCATATTCATGCGTTCAGCCATACCATTCTGGGGTGGGGTGTAAGGGGTGGTCAACTGACGCTTAATACCCCGCTCATCACAAAAGTGTTCAAAAGCACGTGAGACATACTCACCCCCATTATCTGACCTTAGGTATTTGAGCCTTTTCCCAGACTAGTTCTCTTCCAATGCAAGCCAATGTTGAAATGTGTCTAAGACATTGGATTTTCTCTTTATGGGATAAGCCTAAAACTTACGTGAGTAATCATCTATGAAAGTAACAAAGTACTTTGCCCCACCAAGTGACTAACAAGGCATGGACCCACATACGTTTGAGTGCACAAGAGCCAAGGGCTCACCCATGTGTTTCTTACCAGACTTTTTATGTGTATTTCTAGTCTACCTACCATACAAACAATGATCATAAGAATCAAAATGCAAAGAGTCAAAAGGCAGAAGATACTGCAAAGCACGGAGCATTTTCATTCCTTTAAGATACATATGCCCCAAATGAGCATGCCAAAGGGATACATGGGGAACAGAACCCACAAACAAAACATGATCCAATGTAGCTCCTGATACAAGTAAGGGATAGAGACTGCCAGACTTGGCACCTCTTGCAAGTACAAGCCTGCCACGAGTAATCTTCCATGTAGAGGCTCCAAAAGACACAAAATACTCTGCATCATCAAGATGTCCAGTTGATATAAGTTGTGAGTCAACATAGGTACATGGCATACATCATGCAAAATAAAAGAATTGCCATAAGGAAACTGCAGCCTAACATCTCCAATGCCCACAATGTTAAGAGACCTATCATCACCAAGGTGCACAAAACCAGACATGGTACAATAGGTATGAAACCAATCTCGACAGGGTGTCACATGAAAGGGCGCACCCAAATCCAAGAGCCATCACTGCACATACATAGAATGTATCTCAGAAGCCTGTAAGGAATCGCATGAAGAAGCTACAAGTATGTAATCATCATCTGAATCAATGGCCTGCATAACATTAACCTCTTCTATCTTTACACTGGACTTTGTAGGTACAATACTGCGATCAGAAGACTTTTTATGCACTTTTTCTTTTCCATTTTCCTTGCACTAATCATCACGCATTTTATGGCACTGCAGCCTAATATGTTATGCTTTCCCATAATAATGACAAGTAAGATCAGACTTCCATCCATGGGGCTTACTGCGACCACGTGACTTGGACCTAGACTTCTGAGAGTCTCTGCCCTTATGATCATTATCATGCCTGCCATTTTTGCCACCTCTAACGGTCAATGCATGTGAAGAGTGGGAAGCATCATTGTTTCTCCTATTGATTCCCTTTGTCAATAAAGCACTCTCAACATCTTTGATTTTCAGCCCATCAAGCTTGTTCGTGCATATGGCAGTACGGAATACATCCCATGATTCAGGCAAGGTGCCAAGTAGAAACAACAAGTGCAAGTTGTCTTTGAACTCAATACCCTGTGACAACAGACTCTTCATGATAGCATGAAACTGACTGAAATGAGATGAAAGGGAGGTCCCCTCCTTCATGCGAAGGTCCATTAACTGCTTTAGCCAATACATATGTGATGCAAGACTCTGCTGCGCATAAAGCTCATGAATCTTCTCCCATAAATCCCATGCACTCTGATTCTCATCTTCAATAACATTATGATGGACCTCTTCTGTGAGTGACAAAATAATGGTAAACTTGCATAGCTCATCAATTTCCATCCAAACATCATCATCCATATTCTTAGGTTTAACACCCTTGAAACACAAGGGTTTAATCTGCAACTTCTATACCAAAACCTGCCATATTTGGGACTTCCAATACCCATAGTTTGTACCATCCAACTTGGCAATGTTAAAGAGAGCTATGTCTTTCAAATGACCAGCCATATTGTCCCAAATCAAAGCAAAAAAGTAAAATTGTAGGTTATTGTAATTAGCAGAAAATGTACTAAAACCACTACTAAAATTGGCTGAAAGGGTGGATTTCACCAAGAGAAGAACTTGTCCACCAAATATGACCAAGATAACATCAAATAGTAAGCATTACCCTTATAGAAGTGCTCAAAATCTGCAGATTTTAGCTTGCTGTAATAAATGACAACAATATGTAAAGCTGTCCCAAAATAAATCAATCACTGATACATATGTCACTGCAATTGCCAGGTAACAAGATACATCAAACAATGAGTTTCCAGGGGCAAAAAGGTACTAAGAACTGTCAAACCAATAACCTGTCAGGCAAGAGACATCTCTCATAGGTCCAGAAGTCATGCATGTAATGTGTCTCGCGGTGAGAGAAGAGACCAAGCACAAGCACAAATGATAGAGCAAGAAGCTCAATACATAACCATCCAAGATGCATACAAAACTGACAAACCTGTGATAGAGATAGGTGCCTGCCTCAGTAGTCGTATCAAATCAACCCACTATAGACAAATTGCAGACATAAAGCTCTCAAGAGAGTAAATGCATGTAACTGTCCCACAAGCTCAAGCTCATATGTAAATAAGACTCTATGTACATCTGAATATACCAAGAGGCTCCCACTGGAAGTGAAGTCAGATGCAAAGAGAGCAAGCAACACTCTAATACATCAAATACATAGCATCAGACATGCCAAATCCCAGTAGGGTACATTCGGAGTATAAATCCCAAGCTATCTCAGACTCGTAAAGCATAAGCTTGAAAGCATTCAAAGATCATGTAACTGACAACCAAATGTAATGCCAGTAGATCCAAAATTCTCAAATACACCTGAAGATGAAGCTCCAAGTAATTGTCAAGCATGGGCAAACCAAGAGGCATCCATATCTGACCAAAGCATAAATGCAAGAGGCCTAAATGTCAAGCATTGACAATAGGCATAGACCGGTCCAAAGCATGCTAGCTGAAGCCAAATGCTAGTGAAGAACAACCAAGTCAGAGTTTAATACAAGCTCAAAAGCATTCCGGAACCAAAGACAAGCTTGATGTCGTACCCCGAAGGTCAATACTTGATTGCATATCCCAAAGACATAGCCCGAAACCAATATGCATAACCAAACGTGAGATAATAGGCTTCAGGCCATTGCGGTACAACACTGATTTACTGTTTAAAAATGAGTATTTTTAGCAAGAAAATCAATCCAAAATGATGGCATAACATGTGCCTTGCATCCCCAAACAATCGGGCATCAATAGGTACCAAACCGGTTAAGTAGAAGTGCCCAAACAAGCATAGCATTAGATGCCAATGTTACTTCTACATAACATGACTGTGGAACTGATATAAATAGTCTTGGGAATGTACAAATCAGACCCAAAACTAATGCTAATGATCAAGGAGGCTTCAACCAAAGTTAGAGACCATTGCTAAGTGCATTGCCAAGCCCGAAGAAGCATGACATAGCCATCAATGAGGAGTAGGTGAATTGCTGTAGTGTGTTGTATAGAACACCCAAAAAAATGGTGCAAATTTGTTGATCCCTTCTTCTGCTCTTGTGCATCCACATGGCCTCAATGGTAGTGGTTGGAGGCTCCGGGGGTGCCCAGGGAGGCCCACAACAAGCCTCAAGTGCCAAAATGCAAGAGGGAGAAAGATCCAAGCTCCAAGGGTTTGAGCTATGGCTGCCTTGTTTGACTGCAACTTGAGAACTGAAGAAAAAAACTAAAAGAAAACTTCCATACCTCTATAGCAATGCCCTGAGGGCACCTCAATAGGCCGAGAAGGTGCTCGGGAAGACGGGGAGTGACGGAAGCTCGGGAAGGTTGGCTATGGCTACTGGGAAGGAGACCCAATGCTGTAGGTATTTGAATGGAAGCTAAAAATGCCACGAACCAAGCTTGGGAAGTTGGGAAGCCTTGCTCTGATACCAGTTGAAAGGTGAGAAGGATTGAAGCTTGCTTGGAAGTGAGCTATGGCGGAGAGCAAGAGCAAGAAGAGAGAGAGACACAAATGGGAACTCCAACAACCACAATGTGTGGTTGGGCCTTCCTTTATTTAAACTGTCACTAAAAGAATAAAGAATAAGTGACTGTGACGAGCGCTCGCCACCTGCAGTGTGTAGTGGCGGGTACTGTCAGTGTAGTAATACACGGGCGGCTAGGCGGAGGCGCCTTTACCCACCAACAGAGGTTGCATTCTAATGTGATTAATATTTACATATTTTTTGAGTCCCGAATACACATACTAATTCTAGTCGATCAATTGCTTATTTACAAGAATAAGGGCTTCTGAGTCTTTGATTTTGAAGAACCAAAAGACTTCAACCAAGTTATGCTATTTAAGAATCTAAGCTCTTAGTATATCATTCTCAATGTGCTTGATCCTCTCAATATCCACTAGGTAATTTCCATTACAAAATTTTCAACTTTCCTCTTGGATTGTTGGACAATCCAATCTAAGGATAATCTTGAAAGTAATGAAGTGCACATTGTGCCTGAATAAAAAAGTACTAGATTCACAAGCCATGGTATACATTTTTCGAAACATCTCATGGCTCAAAAGTTGGTTAAGAAATCCCTTTAAAAAATATTACAAGCTTTAGTCAATTGATTATAGCATTGACCTTTTTACTCTAAAAATACATATTTGATAGACAAGCTCATAATATCAATAGAGCATTAAAATTTACATTCTGATACCAAATAAAACATACCCAACCCTAAATTATGGAGGCAATACTATGGTACTTGTATAAGGACTCAATCTTGATCACCACTATCCATGCTTACTCTGAGTATGCATATTTAGGTAATTAGGTGTTCCCTAGGTCTACATTGCAAGCAAAGCATCTAGCTTCATCCCACAAGGATGGACCTACAAGTTCCTAAAGACAACTATAGTCTCTAGTAGCATTGTAGCATCAAGCCAAGATGATCACATTTTATGAGATATCAATGACTCAAGGCAGGTAAGAATTGCACATGGTTCGATAAGAGTGACAAATGAGGGGGAGCCAAGCATCAACCTCTCTACCCATAAGGCACAGTCTCACATTGCCCCCCTAAAACAAGATGCTTAACTCATTCTAGGACTAACATTAAGAGGTCACACTTGTTGGCTCTTTTCAAAACTTTGGGGAAAGCCACCCAACACCTGATCATAGGACGGTGTTGAGGGATATCATGTTTAGCTATGACTCGTTGGGGATCACTCAGACAAGACATGAAAGAAAACACTAAAGTGATACCAATAATCTCTTTGTATTATGTATGAGTTGGGGGCAAGAGGCAACTCAATCTTGCAAGAAACACTTCTTAATCTCGGCTTCTGAATACATTTACTTTGTCTTCTTGAAGGTTTGAACAAGTGGATTTTACCATTATTTGTAGTCTTCTCATCCCTATAATGGACTACTTTATCCTGTCAAAAGCTCTTTTGCCTTTAGGCTTTCCTTCATGCATTTGAGTATAGGCATTCTATGCCCTAAGTCCATGCTTTTCAATTGTGGATACATTTGTCAATCTTTTTTTGTGAGTGATTTTCCTCAAAACCATATTACTAATGCTTAAGCTTTAAGCTTTAAAGCTTAAGCTTTGCACCTCCTTTCAAAACATAGCATAGTTGCTCTAGATCAATCGTCATATCATCTTCATAGTCAAAATTTGCATGCTTGGTCTCCACGATTCTTGACCTTTGTGGTCTTTTATGCCCTCTTTCTATATCTTATTGGGCTTGTGACCTTGCATGTGACCTTGCCTTTTGTTAACCCTTGTCTTGCTTGTTCTAGCTTCCTTTCACGGCCTTTCATCTTGGCTGGTTTTGACCTTAGCCTCCCTAAGCTAGTGATGGTGCTATTCATATTAATTTATTGGTTTCTCTCTTGGGGGGACTACATTAGCCTTAGGAGAATATAATAATAATTTAGATTTAGATGGGAGTGGTGATGCCATATTCCCATCCATGATTGAGATAACCTTTAGTCAACCTACCAACTTCTCCTTCTTCAATGCTGATAGCTTAGAGTTCTTCATCCTGCAACTCAATTCCAGAGACCACCTATTTGGATTTTCTTTAATAATTGAGTTTAACTACTTTGATGCATTTAGACTAAAACTAGTTCCTTCCAATGAACTAGCTCAAATTTTAAAGTGTTCACACTCCTTATTTGTTGAACAGGTTCAAGGAAACTAGTTCCCATTTTAATATTTTCATACTCTCTTGCAATGAATTGGATATTTTGAAGCCTAAAGAGGCTAGTTCACATTCCTCTTCTCAAATTTACTTGTCAAAGACTCGGTTTCTTTGTGTCCCTTCAATCACCCCCCCTTGTTTCTTTGTTTAATCATTGTCTACTCTTTATGAAATTATTCCTTGGCATCCTTTTCCTATTTTATTGCTAACACACTCACATTCAAACATGTACCAAAAGGTGGGTTCATGCATGAAAAAACACACAAGTGGGTTTATATACAATGGCTAATTTGAATAAACTTGGTGGATATACATATATTGACTTTAACAGAAAATAAATAAGGACGAGAAATGATTCAAATACACTATGCAAGAAAGGAAATCCCTAAAGTATGGGTTCACATGAAAATACATGAGAGATAAATCACAAACAAAAGACATTGATGAAGACATATTGGGGTCTTGCTATTTGGCATTCCTCTTGGGTTCTTTGCGATTGGACACCTAGCACCATGACATCCACCCCCTGTGAACTTGCACATCCTTCGGATGGGCCACTATTACCCATTTTCATCTCCATTGAGATCCACAAATAACTTGATCTCTTCAACCTCTACATCATGTCTATCTGCTATATCATTTATTGAATCATCAATGTCCTCCTTATCTCATGCTACATATCTATCATGCATCTCATCCTCCCAAAACTCTTCAATTGCATAGGTCTCATGCGTTCTCCTCCTAAAGGTCTTTATCCTTTTCCCTATAGTAGGTACTTGCAACATTGTCCATCAAGTTTGGCCAATTCATAGGTAGCATTGTAAATATGCTTCACCACATATGACCTAAACCACCTCTTCACATCTTGTGGATGGCACTATATTGATTATCTAGGATGTTGTCATATACCAACACCCAATCAACCTCTACTATAGCTCTAGGCCATAGACATTGCCCACTATCAAATCTATCTTTATTCCTCAATCTAGCTACCTTCAATTTCTCCACTTCCAATTGCACATCTTTCTGGTCTTTGTTCTAGTTGTCTAATGGGAAAAGCTAGAAGCTCTTCTCCAAACAAGTCCTCTTGCCAAGGCAACATACTCCAATTCAAGGCACAAGTCTCAATGGGCATAGCTGGTCTCTATCCATACATCAATTCTATTGGCATAAATATTGTAGTTACACTGTGAGTCATATGTTCAACCCATAATGCAAAATGTAGCAACCTCAACCAATCTCCAATCCATCCACTACAAGCTTTAGCAAATACTTCACTATAGGTAGATGTCCTCTCTCACTCTTCCCATTTCCTTTGGATTATAAGCAGTGGTCAAAGCTAGTCTGATACCAAGTTTAGAGAAGAATTCTCTAACTTCTTTTACATCTAGTTTACTTCAATCTGTAGTAAATTTTCCAACACATTCATGCAGAAAATTTCTTTAGGAAGAAATTTGCATATGATAGTGGTAGTTTTAGTCCTTAATGCTCTGCTCTCTACTTGATTTGTAAGATCTTATTTGGCTAAAACTATATATCACATTTGCCAAAGACCCGTTGGCATAGTGACTAGGTCTCAACAGGTATGTAGGATGTAGCTCGTCCCTATGACATATTATTGAAGAATGCAATTAGTAGTCCCTGCAAGTCCCTACAAAATAAGAGATGTCTTTATACATGCCCTTCCACCAATACCTCTCCTTGATCTTCTCATATGTCACCCATACACCCCTATGGATACCCCATAGGCTCTTATGAAACTCTCTGATAATCTTTAGTGGTGGGTAGCCTTGTCATAGACTACATGCAAGGTTAGACCATCTCTCTTCTTAGGATGCTTCCAAAGCATTTCATCCCTCAAGAAATATCCATAGGCTTTTCTTCTCATTTTGCTAAATTTTGCATCTATCCATTCATTTCTCTTGATCAATGTACTAAGATACTACCCTATGTGCAACATCTCTCTAATGTAAAGTTCTTCTGAGGAAGGCCTCAATGGTTGAAACATAATAGACATGATCAAGTATGGTAGTTGAAATCTCTGCATCTTCCTCATTTGCAAGCAATGACTCCTCATCCTTATACCTGGCTCTAGAAAGCATATCTGCAAACCAAGTTCTCCTTTCCTACTATGTGCCTAAAATCTAGATTTAATGACTTGATGTAAGTTATCCATCTCGATATAGCTATGTCTAGGGTAGAGAAATTGGTAATCATGCCTAGCAAAGGCAAGCAATTTGTTTCAACCATGACTAGGGCTCTAATAAAATATTGCTTGTCATACTTAAGAGCTATAACAACTCCCCATAACTCCTCCCTCTAGATATGCGGATACCGTCTTTGTCTCTTGTTTAGGATCTTCACCCCAATTGAATGGCATACCTATGACCCTCCTCATCATCTTGACCAACAACCCAACCTACACTTAGGAATAGTGTCAGCAGTCAATATAATAGGTCTTTCACAAGTGTAGTTTGCTTTCCCAAGAGTAGGAGCAACTCAAATTGTAGCAATCTCTTCAACTTCTACATGGCTGTAGTATGTCTTTCATTCCATAATATTATTTTCCCTTTTCACAATAGCTAGTATAGAACATCTGCAGTGTGTGAAAAATGGGGTATCCAAATCATATAAGACACATATCATATCCAAATGTGTGCAAAATGGGGTATCTAAATCATATAAGACACATAAGCACTAGTGAATCTTCTGATCTTTGATGTAATAGAACAATACTTTGCAATCTTTCCAATGGCATCCACCTTCCCAAGCAAAGGTCTCTTGCCATAATGGCCACACATGTGCCCAACAATGATGACCTCATTCACACTAAAGATGGATTTTTGTCTTGAGTGCCAAGTTCATTTCCTCAAGCCTAGTCAAAATCTTCTCACAATCTATAATGTGCTCTACAACAAAGAGTCTACATCCCTACTCATTCAAATTCTCATCCTTCTCTTCTTTTGCTCTTTATGGGTACATCATCTAAGAAAGGCATGGAAGCTGAGGGATATACTTGTATGAGTCCTTGTGCATATCATTCATTATAAGAACAATAGAATTAATAGCACCTTAAGGCAAGGTACACATCCTAACAAGGTCTATCGGAGTCCGCATTAGTGGTAAGATCTCTACTTTCCAAGGCAAGTTGGAATTTGTTGAGTGTTGAAATGACCTATTTTTTGGCTGATTTTTATTGTTTTTGAGAGCTGAATGGTTGATTTTATGAGATGATTGATTGGTTTGGAAGTGTTTTGAGAGTGTTTTGGATAGGTTGGAATGGTTTTATTAAGCTCATGATGTTTATTAGTAGAGATGTGAAGTTTTGATGATGTTCTGATATGTTATGTTTGGTCCTGATAGCTTTTGTTGAGCTTCCGTTTTGTTCTGTTTTCTCTCTGTAAGGAAGGATGGAGTATTGATTGATAGGGTTTGAGATTTTTTGAAATATTATTGAGTGATTTTTGATGGTTTGGAATGGTTTTGGTATGAGTTATGTGGTTCTGATGCTTTCTGTTGACCTTCTATAACTCTCTGTTGAGCTTCTGTAAGCTTTTGTAGACCTTC
This sequence comes from Lygodium microphyllum, assembly GCF_053477565.2. Classification (NCBI taxonomy): domain Eukaryota; kingdom Viridiplantae; phylum Streptophyta; class Polypodiopsida; order Schizaeales; family Lygodiaceae; genus Lygodium; species Lygodium microphyllum. Next base: position 17,451,379 of record NC_141148.1, on the reverse strand, counting down.
TACATGCCTCTATATGTGTTCTGTTGGATGAGAGTGTAGCTTGGGAAAGTTTTCTAGCCTTGGAAAGAGGTGAATACAAGTGCAAAAGAGCTAAAAGAAGTCAAAGAAGTAGCTGCTGAAGACTGAAGAGAAGACTAAGTAACAGTGACAGTGGTGAGCTATGAAAAGACATTGTAGTGGCTCTGGTGCCTCTTCATATCAGACATACCTCTTGGGAGGTTCATCCACGACCTAAGAAGGATTATTGAGGGTTATTATTGAGTGATTGTAGTGAGGATATGATGTACTATTGATGGAGAGAGAGAGAGAGAGTCAGAGATAGTCAAATCTATCAAAACAGTGCAATTGTATATGAGAGATTGAGAGAGAAAACTATGAAGACATTGAAGATGAATAATATGTGATGTATTTCCATTCAAAGATGGTGTATTCCTTTGTGTTCTTTGTTATATTGATGGATTTTATGAAGATGTTGAAGAATATGGTTGATTCTATCAAATCAGTGGGAGATATCTACTATGGTGCTGCGTGAAGATTTGGTGTTTTCTTTGTTTTGATGATCAAAAGAATGAAATAAAAGCTTGTTGATGTTACAAGATAGATTTTCTTGCAAGAGAATTCCATTTTCCTTTGGTGTTTCTCTTGGGTCTCCATGTTTTTAGTGCGCAGCCGGGGAAACTTGCCATCAACAAGTACTAGAAGAGGTTGAAAATGAAGGAAATGGCATTGCCAAGAAGAGAGGAATTCAATGGATGTTTGTAAAGTTCCTTCTTCCCCTGAAGAGTTGGAATTTCTCATAATCAAAGCCACTTTCCACAAGAAGTTCATCCCACAATGGCGGAAACATATCACCATCATGATGCATGCTCTATGTGTTGGACAGTTTCCTCTTTCTGTTGAAGTAGCAGAAACTTGCATCTTGGTGGCAAACTGTTTGGAAATAAACTGAAGAGCAGAAACAGAGAGAATGACCATCTATGGAAGATTTGGCATTCATTGAGAAGTTTCCGGACATCATCAAGTGGGAGATTGTGAATAAGCTTCAGGAGTCGTGGTCTGTAGAGGTTCACGAAGACAAGAAGGAAAAAAGTCAGAATTTGTTCGTGGATGCTCAACAACAAGATACATGGGATGCTTGGTGTACTGATAATCTTCTGTTTGTTCAATTGTCAACACATTGGAAGTTGGTAGATAGAGTGTTTTTCACAACATACACTGTTGAAACCATCAGAAGCTAGCATTACTATGATGATGGCACCACCACAATGCTCAGACGTATGCATTTTGACACCTTCAGAACCGAATACCTTCCTCTGTGCAGTGGCATGAAAGCAGAATTCAGAGACGTTGAAAAGGAAGAAGTAGAAGAAATGTTGGCAAGAGAGTCCTCCAGAGATTGAAGCCTTCTGTTATCCCTCTGTGGAGCATTGACAACATAGTGGAGCCAACCCCCTGATAAATGACGCAATAAAGAGGCAAGCATTAGAATGAGTCTAGAGGTACGTGAGAAGAGAGAAAGCAAAAATCAAAGCTGAGAACGAGCTCGCAGGAGAAGCCGCCTTTGACGCCCTTGCGGAACTCTTTATAGAAGTCCCAATGGCACATCAAGCCCTTCCTCCTCCTGCTGGAGGTCCACTTCCAAGCTAGATCCGTCCTGGAAATAGTGATGACAGGCCAACGAATGTAGTTCCATTGCCAATTTTTAAGGGAGAGTACAATGAAGACCCTGATCTTCATGTAGCAGAGTTTATGGTAGCATGTGTGGCTAACAATGCTAGAACCCCTGAGCATTGGTTAGCAATATTCCCCGCCACTTTCAAGGGCGCGACCTTTCAGTGGTATGAGAAACAAGTAGCAGGAACTTTTGGCACATGGGACGACCTGAAGTTGGCCTTCCTCACTAAATTCAGGCGTGAAGGTTTTGAAGAGCGGATGCGAGAGAAATTTATGAATTTAAGTCAGTCCTCTGGAGAAAGAGTAGAAGCTTATGTCTCACGAATGGAATCCATCCTGAAGAGATGGACTAACCATAATCTAGATGATGGCATTCAGAAGGGGGTGTTTCTCAGAGGATTACAACTAGAAGTCGGTAAGTTTGTGGAGCTGCAAAGACGAGCCACACTGCAAGTTGCAACAGAAGGTGCAAGACTGTACGATGAAGTGGAAGCTAGATTGGCGATGAATCCAGAAAGAGGAATCCTACCTCCTCTGATGCCAGGAATGATGTACGCACCAAATGCAGACCCAGGGATAGTCCCCTACCCCTACCAACAAATGCCCCCAGTATCACAGTACAGTGCACCAAATCTACAGTGGCCAAATCAATGCCTCAAATGATGGTTCAACCACAACAACAATGGTCCCAACCAATTTTCCCAATGTCAAATCAGTAGCAACAGTGGAACCCTACCAACTAGAGCCAATAGCCAACAGTTCAAACAGGAGCTCTGAATCAGAATCAGAACAAAAACCCCTCTGTACTATCCAACCTGTTTATGCAGTGATTACAGAGACTCCTCAAAACCCTACTGCCAGTACCTCAGGAGGAGAAAGCTTGAAGGATTATTTATCCAACTCAGTTGCAAATATCAAAAAGGAGTTGATGGATGTGATTACAGAGCAGCTACAGACGCTGAAAGTGAATACCGCTAGCATATCCAACGTGGCAGGAGTAGGAAGAGATGTGATGCAGTCAAATACTTGGTGTGGTAAGTGTCATCAAGCGGGCCATTTAGCCACTGAATGTACACGAAAAACAACCATTCCTGGAGCTTTTTGTTCCTACTGTTTGCGGAAGAACCATATAGAGGATATTTGCTCTTTGAAGGAGATGTATGATAGGAGAAGGAAGGAAGAAGATGCAAGATTCAACTTGCTAGAATCTAAAATGACAACACAGGACATTGGACCAAAGCCTAGAGAGTTTGGTCCTAATTTCGGTCCAAGGAGGTTTCCCTCTCAAAGTTACAGAGGAAGACAGTCTGGCCGTACAGAGCACTACAATGCCACAGAGAGTCACACAGACAGTTCCAGAGACAGGACCAGAGGTCTAGGAGATAGAAGAGGAGGAGGTGCCACAAGTGGCAGAAGAAGTCCCCACGATGCCCCTGTTGGAAGAAAAAAGGAAAATGAAAATGGGTGTTGCCCCATTCCCTAACTGGTTAGAGAAGCCAGTGGATCCTATTAAGGAATACGATCTGGTAAGAGATCTAGATATCTTTAAACCAAACCTCACATTCCGACAATTATTGATGTTGTCTCCCAGTTGTTGAAAAAGGTTCAAAAGTATACTGACAAGAAGACGTGGATTAAGGATTGCTCCCTCAACAGCAACAAAGTCCAACAAAGCTCCAGACCCTGTAAAAGAAGTGGACGTGGCTAATGCCTTCCTAGATTCGGGTACCCCAGAGACTGGCGTCTTGATAGAAGACTGCTTTATTGCAAATGCACTGATTGATGGTGGTTCATCAGTGAACATTATGATGGATGTGACAATGAAGGATCTAGGCCTACAAGGTGTGCAACCAACCCAATGGCTCATCAGATTGGCGGATCAGAGCAGAATCAAGCCTTTGGGCATTCTCCCATATGTGAAGACTACAGTGGTTGGAAAAGATTATTGGCTAACCTATCTGGTGGTGAAGCCAAACTCTTATGGTATATCCTACCCTCTGTTACTGGGTAGACCATGGCTTTTTGAAGCCAGAGCAAGGATGGATTGGTTCAAAGGAACCTTGACCTTGGGTAGAGGACTCAATAAAGTGGTGCTGAACTTATATGGTGCTCAAAAAGGACATGGATCCACCTCCTTGGAATTATCTTCTGACTCCCCTAATGAGGCTACAGATGGAACATCAGCAGACGAAGATGTTGTCAAACAGATCCTTCCCAAGAAAACAGTGGCACGTTCCTTAACAGTGGATACTGTAAGCCAACTCCTGAAAGATGCAAAGCCCTTGACAATGGGTGAATACTTCCTACCTGAACCAGGAACGATTTCCGAAATCACTTCTGACAGTGAGATAGAAGCATGGATGTACTGCTCTCCCTGTTACATGGCCATAGCAGAGCCAGAAGATTAAACAGAGAACCTGTTCTTCTCTTACCGAGCTCCTATAGAGACAGAGACAGAGATAGAGACAGAATCAGAGACCGAAGAAGATGGAGATGATATTGAAGAAGAAGGTTATGAAAGTGAGATGGAAGAATCTATCCCACCCAAAGAGGATATATATGAAGAAGAAGTTCCAGAAGCATCAAAAGCTGACAAGCTCATGCTGTGGGATAGAATGGTGATGGTACCATTTGGTCTGGTAAATGGATCTTCTCATATGCAAAATCTTTATAAGAAATGGATAAAGAAGACCAAGCCATTTTTCAGTAGTGGCTCATACCACCCTCACCCACCTTTGCCAATAAAAGATGATGATGATGCACTGTGCCAACAAGCACCAGTCTTACGATTCCGACAGGCATTAGAGGGTCCCTGTTATGTGATGTTCCTGGACGTGTCATCAGAAGATGAGTCTTCAAGCCAAGAGATAACTAATCTTGAAACCAAACCCGAAACGGCTCTAATCCCATTTCAACATCTCAAGGAGCAACCTAAGTCTCCATCAAAAGAAGAAGTTGGGTCTAGTGGGACATCAAAAGAGGACACCACCCCCTTGAAGGAGTCGGATCTATATCCAGAAGCAGTCCGTGGGACCTTCATCCGTGAAGTAGAAGGTGAAAGGTAGTTAACTTTTGTGGATGCGGATGGCACTGAACGCCACTTGAAGGTGGGTAGCTGCCTACCAGCAAAGGAGTTGTCAACTTTGTACAACTTGTTGAAAGAGAATTTGGACGTGTTTGCATGGTCCTACAAAGAACTAAAGGGGATTGATCCCACAATATGTCAACATCATATTGATTTGTGAAAGGTGAGAAGGATCCAAACTTGCACACGAGCTATGGCAGGAGAGCAAGAGCAAGAAAGAGAGAGACAAGAAATGGGAACTCCAACAGTCACAATGTGTGACCGGGCCTTCCTTTATTTACTAGTCACTAAAATGAATGTAAAGAATAAAGTGACATGACGGGCGCCCGCCACCTGCAGTGTGCAGTGGCAGGTACTGTCAGTGTAGTAATACACAGGGCGGCACGGCAGAGGCGCCTTTACCCCAACAACCTCCCACTTAAAGGCGAATCTACCCCAGTGAGAGAGAAAAGAAAAGAAAAAGATAGTACAATTGTACATAGGTACAAGGGATGAGGAAAGGCAACATCTCATCCAATGTCCATCAATCTCCTGAGGAAGGCAAAGCGCTCAGTAGTGAGGCTTTACGTGAGCAGATCTACAGGATTCTCATCAGTGGAGATCTTGACAAGGTCAATAGACTTGTCCTCCACGACACCACGTATGAAGTGATGCCTCACCTCAATGTGTTTTTTCTTCGCATGGAAGATGGGATTCTTAGCCAATTGAATGGCACTCATAGAATTCGAATGCAGTGTAGGTATAGCAGCAATCCCAAGGTCAGCAACTAGACGGCCTAGCCATATGGCCTCCTTGCAAGCCTCAGTGGTTGCAACATACTCGGCCTCAGTGGTAGACAAAGCCACACACTTCTGAACCCTGGACATCCAAGAGACAGCACCTCCAGCATAGGTGAATACATAGCCAGAGGTGGACTTCCTACTATTTGCATGCCCTGCATAATCGGAGTCAATGTACCCCACGACCCCTGTATCCTGGCTGCCATAGCAAATACACATATCTGTTATGCCCTTCAGGTACCTCATGATACCCTTCACGGCATCCCAATGTTTCCTGCCAGGTGTAGCCATATAGTGTGCCACAACACCAACTGCAAAGGCAATATCTGGACGAGTGGCTATCATGGCATACATCAAACTACCCACGGCTGAAGCTTAAGGGATTTGGGCCATCTCGGCCCTCTGCTCATCTGTCTGCGGACAATCGGCCTACGATACCTTCACATAAGAAGGCAATGGACAGCCAATAGGCTTTACGTCCTGCATGCGGAAGCGCTCAAGAACTTTATGAATATGCTTCCTCTGTGACAAGTAGAGGAGTCCCTGATGCTTGTCGCATCTAATGCGCATACCAAGTATGTGAGAGGCCTATCCCAAATCCTTCATCTCAAAGCTCTTCTTTAGCTGAGATTTAAGAGCATCTAGCTCATCATGAGCTTTCCCTGCTATCAGCATATCATCCATATAGAGCACCAAAATAAGCAATGAACCATCACGGGCTTTCTTCGTGTAAAGACACGGATCCATAGCACTCCTGCTGTAGCCCTGTGACTGCATAAAGGCATCAAACTTATGATACCATTCCCTAGGTGCTTGCTTCAAGCCATAAAGACTATTCTTCAACTTGCACACTAGGTGCTCCCTGCCAGGTTCTGCAAAGCCCTTAGGCTGCTCCATATAGATCTCATCATGCAAGTCCCCATGTAAGAAAGCCATCTTGACATCCATCTGATATAGATCTAAGTCAAGCTGAGCAACCAAAGCCAAGACCAAGTGCAGGGTGGTCATCTTAACCACAGGAGAAAAGACCTCATCAAAGTCTACACCATGCTCTTGCTTAAAACCCTTTGCTAACAATCTAGCCTTGTATGCTGGCTTGGGGTGTCCAGGGGTACTTTTCAGCTTGTACACCCACTTGCATGGCAAAGCCTTCTTGCCCTTAGGCAAGGCAACCAAATCCTAAGTCTCATTTTTATGCAAGGAGTCAATCTCAGACTGCATAGCCCTCTCCCAGGAGTGACTGTCACCCCTGCGCATAGCCTCATCATAAGTGAAAGGCTCTTCTGCATCTATAACCAAAACATAATGCATAGAGGGCTGAAATCTATCAGGTGGACGTCTGTCTCTAGCAAACCGTCTCACTGCAGGCTCTGCTGCTTGCCCAGCTGCCTGTCCAACACCCTGACCATGAGCATCTGCTGTAGTTGTAGGCTGTCCAATTGGTTGTGCAGGAGCTCTAGGCTCCTCCTGAAAGATCACTCTACGGATCTCAACCACCTTCTCAGGCTGCCTGTGCATCTTGTCTTCATGGAAGACTACATCATGGCTGCGTACTATTTTCCGTGCCTGCGGATCCCATAGGCGATAGCCCATCTCTCTTGAATCACCATAACCAAGAAAGATGCATTTAATGCTCTTTGGATCCAACTTACTCCTCTTGTTCTTGGGCACATGGTAGAATGCCTCACATCCAAAGACACGGAGATGCGCATAAGAGGGTGGCTTACCAGCCCAAACTTCCTCTGTAACGTGGAAATCCAATCCACTAGAAGGCGATCGGTTTATGACATGCACTGCCGTACTAACTACCTTAGCCCAAAAGCTCTGTGGTAGGCCTGCATGGCTAAGCATAGAGCGGACATGCTCCTGAATAGCCCTGTTCATGCGCTCAGCCAAACCATTCTGGGCGGGGTTGTAAGGGGCGATCAACTGACGCTTAATACCCCTGTCATCACAAAACTGCTCAAAAGCATGTGAGACATATTCTCCCCCATTGTCAGTCCTAAGGCATTTCAGCCTATACCCAGTCTGGTTCTCAACAAGAGCAAGCCAACATTGAAAGACTACCAAGACATCGGACTTTTGCTTTATGGGATAAGCTCACACTTTCCTAGAAAAATCATCAATGAAGGTAACAAAGTACTTCGTGCCACCCATAGACATACACGACATGGGCCCACAAACATCTGAATGCACCAAAGCCAAGGGCTCACTCATGCATGGCCTACCCGATTTCTTATGCGTAGACCTATTCTGCTTACCATAAAGACAATGATCACACGAGTCAAAAGGTGCATAGTCCAAAGGCGGAAGATACTGCAAACCAGATAACATTTTCATTCCCTTCAAAGACATATGCCCCAAATGGGCATGCCAAAGTGATACATGTGGGATAGAGCCCACTGCCAAAACATGGTCTATAGAAGACCCAGATACAACAAGAGGATAGAGGCTGCCAGCCTTGGCGCCTCTAGCAAGCACAAGTCTGCCTCTGGTAATCTTCCAGGCAGAATCTCCAAAACATACATGAAACCCTGCATCATCCAACTGTCCTGCAGACATAAGACTGTGCGTAAGCACAGGTACATGATGTACATCCCTGAGCAAAAATGAACTGCTAGTGGAAAACTGCAACTGAATATCTCCACAGCCCACAATATCAAGAGACCTGTCATCTCCAAGTCTGACTGATCCAGATACAGTATGGTAAGAGTGAAACCACTCACGGTAAGGCGTCACATGGAAGGACGCACTTGAATCCAATAACCAGCACTGTGCATACATACTAGGTGTCTCAGTCAAGTGTGAGGCATCAGAAGAACTAGCTGCAAGTATGAACTCATCACTACCATCGGAATCCTCGGTCTGTGTGAAATTAATTTCTTCAATCTTGACGCTGGACTTCGCAGGTACTATGCTGCAATCAGAGGACTTCTCCTACACTTTCTCTTTCCCCTTATCCTTGCGCTTCTCATTGCGCAACTCATGACACTGTGGTCTAATATGGCCCTTTTTCCCACAATGATGACAAGTGACATTAGTGTTATGCCCATGCGACTTACTACGGGACTTTCCACGAGATTTAGACTGACCCTTCTGCGGGTCACGGCCACGGCCATGACCACGATCATTCCTGTCATTCCTGCCTGTAACTGTCAAAGCATGTGAAACATGAGAGGTTTCTAAGTTTTTGCAATTAACCTCTTCCTGCAGAAGAGCACTCTCAACATCATTTAGTTTCAGAGTAGCACTAGAGGCACATAGGGCAGTGCGGAATACATCCCATGATTCATTCAGAGTCCCAAGCAAGAAAAGAGGAGTTACTTCCTCTCCAAAGGTGATATCCTGTGCAAAGTCAGGTTCTTCAATATAGCATGGAATTGGCTCAAGTGAGCAGACATAGTCGCATTATCCTTCATGCGCAGATCCATAAGCTACTTCAACCAGCACATCTAACTCGCCGAACTTTTCTTATCATAAAGATTCTTGATCTTATTCCATAGATACCATGCACTCTGTGTTTCCTCAAATACATTATAATGTACTTGTTCAGTGAGAGACAATACAATCGTGGACTTGCGTAGCTCATCAAGTTCAAGCCAGTCGTCATTGTCCATAGTTTCAGGCTGCTCCCCGCTCAACCGAAGTGGCTTAATCTGAGATTTCTGCACCAAGACCTACCAAATTTGACTCTTCTAATAAGAGTAGTTGGTACCATTCAACTTGGTGATGTTAAATATGGCATTACCAGTCGAAGAGGATGCCATAATGCAGGCTGGAAATGCACAGACAATGTAAAATTGCTGGCTGTTTTATTGCAGAAAATGCTCAAAATTCGCTGAAATGAGCTCCAAATGGCGAGAAAAGTGTGCCAAAAGATGCTGCCTAGTTAGTACTAGGTGCGGTACACCAAATCAGGATATTTCAGCATAAAAAATACTACTCAGTCCACCAATAAATGCTTGTTGTAATAAATTTCAGAATTGCAATAATGAGAGCAAACTATCCCAAAACTGGATCTGATGTCAACTAAACAATGCTAGGTCCAAATCCGGCATAAAGAGGACAAAGTAAAGCCAAATGACAGTGAAAATACATGAGCATAACACCGAGAGATGTCAAATGGCATCTGCCAGTAAGAGGCACACCCCTAGACAATCCATGCAAAATGTACTTGCAAACTGCCAAAACCTGACACAAATAGGTGTCTGCTCAAAGGAAAGAGGATCCAAAATTGAGACTCAGCTCATAAGCATCCTGTGAACCAAGACATATACTCAATGCAACATCCAATTGTTGGAGTATAATCCCAAAGTCTCAATACATCTATAACTGCTCAATGACATAGACTGCTCCAATACATGTAACTGCTCCAATAGCATATAATCCCTGCTCAAGGTCAAGTGAGCATGCAAGATTCTCCCACTGGCACAAAAGGCGTACAAACGAGCTCAAGGGCTCAAGCAACCCAAGACAAAGTACCGGTGACAAGTGACCAAGTCAATGCATCATACGCATCCCAAGAGCATGACATACATGAAGCAACTGATGGAAGCAACCAAGTAAATGATCAAAATGAGTTGAAAATGCTCAAATACATCTAAGGTGAAGCTCCCAATGTCGGTAAAGCATAGATGAACCAAGCGGCATATTTCACGAACCAAAGCATGTAATGTATGAAGCCTAACTGTCAAGCATAGACATGAGGCATAAGTGGTCCAAGAGCATGCCAAGTCGGTCCAAATGCCAGTGAATACCAACCAAGACGGAGCTTATTCGTAGCTCAAATACATTCCATAGATTCAAACATGACCTCAAAGTTGTCCCCAAATGTCAGATACATGATGGAAAATCCCAAAGCATACATCCGGTACCAATAGGTAAGTGACAAAGCATCCAAAGTACCTTCAGCCCACTGTTATTACAGCCAAGTTTGACTGTCAAAACTGAGAAATTTCAGCCAATATTTCAGGCCAAAATCATGGCATAATCATGTGCATACATTTCCAAGGCACTAGGCATCAGGTAGGCCGCATACAGGCATCAAACAAGGTAACCGGAGTAGAGTATAAGCATCAAATGCCAATGCCAAGTGTGGCTGCCCTGTTTCCATCATTGTATAACAGTAAATGATAGTCCCAAATCAGCCAATATTTCAGGCCAAAATCATGGCATAATCATGTGCATACATTCCCAAGGCATTCGAGCATCAAGTAGGCCGCATACGGGCATCAAATAGCACAACCAGAATGGAGTGTAAGCAACAAATGCTAATGCCAATGGTGCTGCCCTGTTTTCAGCCTGTTATGACAGTTTATGACAATCCCAAATCTGAAGAAATCAGCCCCGAATGATCAAGACCAATGCCCAAAGCTTGAATGACATCAAACATGAAATCTAATAGCCCTCTTGATCAAGGTAGAGAGCAAGAAGCAATGGCCAAGTGTGGAGCTGAAGTAGACGAGTGCTAACAACTTGGAAAAAATGGCACAATCTGCCCTGTTGGTGCTGAACTTGCTGCTGCTCCACATGGGCTGAAAGGGGGTAATGGGGGGCTCAAGAAGGGCCTATCAAAGGCCTATGACAAGCCTCTTTGAGCCTTGATAAGTGTAAGGCACAATATGAGGGGAATAAGCTTCAAGGGTTTGAAGCCATGGCTACCCTTGCTGTTTGCAACCTATAGACTGAAATAAAACCTGAAAGAATGATCAAATACCTCAGTACCAATGCCTTGAAGGTGCCTCAATAGGCCGGGAAGGTGCTCGGGACACCAGAGAGTGACGGGAGCTCGGGGAGATCGGATATGGCTACTGGGATGGAGATCCAATGTGTGAAGGGAGTCGATGCGAAGGTAGAGAAGCACCGAGTTGAGCTCAAGAAAGAGGAAGCCAAGCTCTAATTCCAGTTGAAAGGTGAGAAGGATCGAAGCTTGCACGTGAGCTATGGTGGGAGAGCAAGAGCAAGAAAGAGAGAGACAAGAAATGGGAACTCCAACAGTCACAATGTGTGATCGGGCCTTCCTTTATTTACTAGTCACTAAAATGAATGTAAAGAATAAAGTGACGTGACGGGAGCCCGCCACCTGCAGTGTGCAGTGGCGGGTACTGTCAGTGTAGTAATACACGGGGCGGCACGGCGGAGGCGCCTTTACCCTAACAATTTGGAGCCTGATGCCAAGCCAGTACGGCAACGACAGAGGCGAATGAACCCGAATTATTCCACATTGGTGAAAGCAGAGTTGCTGAAGCTTCTGGAAGCTGAGTTCATCTATCCAGTGGCAAATAGTGAATGGGTCTCACCCATCGTGGTTGTACCCAAGAAGAATGGCAAGCTTCGTATATGTGTGGATTTCCGCAAGTTGAATTCCAAGACAAAGAAGGATCACTTTCCTATCCCTTTCACAGACCAACTATTGGACATAGTGGCAGGACATGAGCTTTATTCCCTTTTGGATACCTCACTCAAGACCCTACAATCCTGGATCTCTACGCTTCCCATCAATACAACCCTGACTTCTTCAATTGGTTTGGCCAAGCTTACCTGACAAGAATCCTAGACTATCTCTTGGTTCTACATTAGAGTCACCCAAACCTCTTGACCAAGAGAAAAATATCTCTAAACACAACACTTGCACTGATAAGAAGCAATGGAGGCATGTTCCAAGGGGTAAGGACAAAAGTCTAGAGCATATGTCCAACCAGGAGCAACTACCAATGCAATCGGATGAGGGGCTAAATGAAAGAGAATTGGCTAAAGAGCTAAACTCTCCACAAGAGAGGCATTTGTACCCTCAAAACCTACCAAGGCTATCCAACAGGCTGTGGCTATGTCTCATGAGGAAACACCAAAGAAAGAGAAGGCTGAGGCCCAACCAAGCACATCAATGGTTGACCTAGTTTAGGGTCTTGAGTCTTTAAGGGATACACCTCCATTGCCCAAGAAAAAGAGAAGAAAGAAATGGCAATTAGAAGTGGTTGTAGACACCGAGAAGTTTGAGACTAAGAGCTTTGAAGAGCTTGGGAATAAAGCATCGAGTCCACCCACTAAGGAAACCATTGCCATCTCTCCTAACAGTGGTGAAAAGTCAGACACATCCGTGCGTTCTGATAAATCAAAGCACCCATTACCATCAACGATTTCTTGCAACACTCAATCCACCGACAACAGAACTTACATTGACCAATCAAGAGTGGATACAACATTGTCACAATAGGTTGACGAAGCTATATCAATCACATTTGAGGAGAACCATGACACAATAGCAACAAAGCCTTAGGAGAAACATGAAAAACCCGAACAGGAGCAATCCTAGCTTTGACCAATCTTGCTCATCTAGGCTTGATCCCCTAGCTATGCTAAAGCCTAGGGAAACTCCCAGGACCTTGCATGAAATAGCAACCGAGCAAGCTTTCATAGAATATAGAAGTGTCATAGAGTGCTTGACTGAGTTGGATGCTAAACTCAAATTATTCACATGTGTTTACATCCTTGCAGACACAGGCATACTCCCTAGGGAGTAGCTTGAGGAATACTTACTATACCTGCTATCCTAGGAAGAGCAAGAATATCTCAATGAGCAATATGACAAGCTCCTACATGAACACGTGCAACTCATCTCTGACGAGGAGGCCGACGAACTACGCTTAACTGTGACTTCAATGAAGTGCTTTGCCAACCAAATCTCTTAGAGATAGAGCAACTAAAGCAACAATTAGAGGGTCGAAGTCAATTGGTTTGAAAATTGTGCTACAATGGCCGAACTTGGATCCTAGATTATGACAATATCAGAGGAGTGATTGGCCAAATGGCGGTCTCAAAGAGACCCAATCTACATGGCACCATTTTCCCTTCGAGTACTGATTGTTGTTCGAGGTATGGACTTAGCCGAAACTAGCCAAGAAAACTCTCTGATTGATAAAATTCTCATTGAGGAGGAGCTACATATTGCCAGTACTCAGATAAGGTACCATGCTACTCGATGTTGCAAAATATATGTTGTTATTGAGTAGGTTGCCAATGTGTGTGCCACATCCAGTACAATCCCGAGTTCTACAATTGGTTTTTATCCTCATGAAGTGATGGATTTATAAATGTGTATATAAATAAACAATGAGTTTTTGACTGTGTATATATAATACAAAAAAAAAACAAAAACAACACACACACAAGCAATGATAATCAAGTGCAGGTGATATGCATCAAAGTCAACACCAGGGGATTTAGATAAGTGATATCTCTTTGAGCTACACATGTCCATTATAATTGAAGCATATGACTTGCATGTACTCTCATGAGTTGCCAAGTGAATGCAGATTGACACATGTCTCGATACGAAAGTGTTCAATGTCCAAGTCACCCCAAGACCACCAACCCCACAAAGAACCATTATGGAGAAAGAAACAAAAATACCAAGAATAAAGAGCCATGACGGAAGCCTTGCTTGTTGGAAGAGAAAATCAACCATGCAGAAAGCACACAATGCATTTGAGCATGTCCCAAAGCATAGTCATTGGCTACTCTTTCTTTCTTGGCCAAACTCAACATCTGGGTAGGAGCCATGCTCTCAACAATGACAAACATTTCTTCGTCTACCAAGATGCAATTCACCACCAGATGCTCTATCCCTTGTCCATGCATAGCTCAGTATAGTCACTACCTCAATTGTATCGATGTCTCACATGTTACAAAGAGGTTTGCAAAATCTCAAGTGTATCTCTCCATCTCAACAACTGTTCCTCTAGCATCGAGGCTAGTAACACAATCATCCTTGTAATATCCATTTTTCAAAGCCTTTAGATCTTGACATTTCTCACTCCAAATGAAAGACTGATGGCCTCAACGTATTGCAATGGTTTATTTTCGAAAAAAGAGAGAGAAGAAAAAGGAAAAACAAAAAGAAAGGACAATAAAATAAAAGAATGAATGAATGAATGAAAGAAAAATGAAAAAAGCACTCACAATCATAGCACAACACCTAGGGGTCCTCAAATTAGGTGCGTCTAGTGACCTTGGTCGGATGGTTTCGTCCCTAGTACCCTAACCCTTTTCACATTCCCCCATAATTGTTCAGGGCACATCAAGGGCAGGAAACACCTAGGGAGCTTGTCTTGCCTATGGTTAGACTTGTCACCCTGACCCATTTGAACGATTCCTTTTTTGCACTCCACTTCAATATTATTGCAATAGATCGTGGTAAGCAACACACGAATGATCATGGGAAGTCCACCGTACTCGTTGAGCAAGAAAAGTAGCTACCATACCAAAAATTAAGATATCGATGAGTTCAATTATGCTACATTGTGTTGTCATAGTGCAAAGGATGTCTCATACACCTTCATGTGTACTTCTCCTCAACATTGACAACTTTGCTTCATCCACACGTTGCTATGCGGCACCAGACCAACAGTCTTTTACCTACGTAATATCTAAGTATCCATGTGCACTCACATAATATCTGCACCACAATATATACACAGTTTGGGTCCTCAAGTGCAGGACAATACTCTCAGCTTTCGACCTGTCTCCCAAACAAATCAAACTATGTCTTGTGCACGATAAGAAGACTAGCACTACCCTTAGGGAGAGTCCACCTATAAAGGTTTTCAATTGCAAGTATTGCAGATTCCAACGAAATTACCGTCAGCCCTTCATCAACACTCAACTTTGAATTCTTATCCTTTATCATCATGCAAGCCCACCAAAGAATTGTCATGTGCAGAATCCCCAAAAAGCAACACCTGTGCCAGTCATTAGTGCAATTTCCAACAAAGAACAACACTTGTGCCAGCCATTAGTGCAATTTCCAACAAAGAACAACCCTATCACCAACTCCAACAACCCTATCACCAGCCACCCAGGCCAACAACATGCCCCCAACGACCTTTATCCGCACCACCACCAAAACTCCTCCAAGGCAAACCATAGATGTCCCTTCCACTCACATCTTTGGTGCATGCGAAAGCCTACTACCTACGGCGGTGAGTGCCATGGGACTGGCACTCATCTAGGAGGGGGGTAATATTAATCCTAAAACAAACAAGGTGGAAAATCTAAAGTAGAAGACAAGGCTAAGGCAAAAGCAAAACGGAAGACGAATGCGCACCAAGAAAAATATGGAAACACAAGAAGTGCAGAAAAGTCCTAAATCAAGGAGAAAGGTGCACAAGAAAAAGCATAAGTCAATACTCTTGTAAAAGAGTGCAAGGCGCACTAAGATTTATTTTAAGAGTGCCAGGCTCTCACTCGTGCAAATTATAAAGGTAGATGGGTAGTGGAAAGGAAGCTAGAAAGATAGGAGGACAATGGGAAAATGGGCCTAGGTCACGGCCGGCCATGTAAAAAAGGTGATAAGGGGATGACCATCCAAAAAGGAATAGGGTGTTGTATATAAAGTTGAAAAGTGAATGAGAGGCTCATTCTTGTGTGTGGCCAAAAGTAGCTCTCCTCTTCTTCTTCTTCTCCTTGTTCTTGCTTGCTTGAGCTTGTGCTTGAGAGAGGGAGTGTGAGAGTGTGAGGGTGAGGGACCATGGTGGAGAAGCTCTCCATCTTCTCCTTTCTTCTTCTATTCTCTTCTCTTCTCTTCTCTTGCTCACGGCAATGGAACTTAGAGCATGGAGCTTGAGGATGGATCTTGCTTGAAGCTTGCACTTGGATTGTAGAGCTATCGGAGTGCTCTGGAGAGGAGGTAACTCGATCGGGCATAGAGATAAGCTTACTACACCCATAGAGATGGATGGCGCGTCGGCTATGTGAGAGGTAGCCATTAGTGCTCAACTTGGAATGCTTGAAATAATAAGTGGTTCGTGGGTATTGACGGTTGATCGCCTCTATACATGGGGGAATGATGACCAAGAAATGTGTGCAAATAAAGGCACAAAAATATGCTCAAGATGTGAACATGTTTTGAAAATCATGCATTTTTCTTTTGTACCATCTTGTTAAAAAAATCAAATATGAAGCAATGTAAAATGTGGGTCCAAAGCTCACATGATAAAAATAAACAACTTTTGTCTCATGCTAAAATGAAAGGGTCTTCAGACCTTAGCCAAGATGTTTGCAAGTTCAATTTTATATATCAAGAAAGGAAAAGGAAGAGGCTTGTTAGGTGATTTGAGGAGATGGGAGGTTGAGGTGGTTACAACCTCTCTCTTTCTTTATCCTCTCTTTTCACGCTTTATTTCTCTCCCTCATTTGGCACAACTCTTGGACTTTCTCTCTTGTGCTTTCTTGCTTTATCTCTTCCATGGAAGAAGAGAGTGAGAGTGAGGATGGTGATAAGGACAAATCTTGGTGTCTTCTTCCTTCTTATGTGTTTTGAGAGACGAGTTATTGGTGAGAAGGAGTGTTTTCTTGTGGGATTTCATGGCCAGCAAGCATATTTGTAGCCTCTCTTGGCTGGTTTATGGCTCATTTTATGCCGTGGTAGGGTGCTATTCACCTAGCCTTATGCATGCTAACAAAATCATCTACATTATGCTTAATTTTATATACCTACTTACAACCAATATCTTTCTTGCCCTTAGGCAATGGTCCTAGAGCCCAAGTCTTATTGGCTTCTAATGGAGCCATCTCCTCATCAATTGTTACATTTCAACGAGCACGACCAACAACATTGTCAAATCAAGTGGGCTCAATATCCTCGATCACCTTTACTATATAAGCATAATAGTGAGTTGCATAACCTTCAAAGAAAAATATTTTAATAAGGCATTTGACCTTGCTAGACTCGCATGCCACTAGATCACTCAATGGAGCCTTTGCATTACTATTTGTACACATGATGTTTTGATTGAAGGAATACCAAGCTCATCATCCAAACTCTTTGGACCATTGGATTGTCCATCATATCCCAAATGACTAGTAGATGTATCATTATCATCTAACACTTTCTTATTTCCTTTGTCTTTACTTGTAACACTTATAGATGCACCTAAATATGTGGGCTACATCTTAGTCACCCAGACCAAGGGGGGCTAACTATAGATGTGGTACTAGATGATGTTTTTTGTCCACTAAGGCTACGTGATTCTTGCTTTTCTTTATGCGCATAATTATCATAATCATCATTATCATTCAATATATCACCACTAGATGTATACCAACTGCTCATCTCATAAAAAATAATATTCTTGCTCACTATGAACTCACTTGTGATAGGGTTATAATAGTGCAATCCTTTTTTCTCTAAAGAGTACCCAATAAAAATATATTTTTTAGCCCTTAGATAAAGCTTTTTTGTAGGTCATCTAGCACATAAACATATGCAATACAACCAAGCACTTTCAAGTGTGATACATCAGACTTCTTTCCTGTAAAGCATTCTTTGGGAGTCATCACATGAACTGTAGCAATATGAATAGCTTTAGAACATTTTTTTTTGGTAAATTCTTTTCGGCCACTATCAATGCTTGTGTAACTTCTGTAATATATCTATTTGTTCTTTTTTGCAATCCCATTTTGTTGTGGATATATTTGTAACAATCTCTTTATCCCATATGACCTCAAGAAGTCATTGAACTCATCGAACATGTATTCTCCCCCTCTGTTTGACTTCAAGCACTTAGCTTTCAAGCTTGTTTTTATTTCAACAGTAGCCTTGAAAGTTTTGAAGTATTGAAATACATCACTCTTTTCATTCATAAAATATATCCACATATTTCTTGAATAATCATTGATAAATGTGACAAAATGTATGATGCTACCAATAGATATCTTTTTTCAAGCACCTAAACATCTGCATGCAGAATATCAATTATATTCCTTCTTACATCTCTATCATGTGAAAAAGGTTGTCTTGCCTGCTCATCAAACTGAATGCTTTACACACTTCATGAAATTTTGTAATTTATAAGCAAGCAACCTTGTAACAACATTTCATCGAACTACTGATTTAAGATGTTTTGCTGGTTATCACTAGCACATCTTATACCATGGCCTCTTAAAGAGGATCTACCACATCCTCTTATTAAACTTGAATAACATGCTTGGACCTATTCACCACCTTTTTCAAATGATTGCATGTTGATATTTTCAAGGATCTGAGAAAGACCAACTCATCAAAAATTAAAAACGACTTCTCTATATACATAGAATGACAAATAATTTCCAAGCCTTCTCATTATTAAGGCCACCCAAGGTAAATAAAACTAAATCATTGTCATTAAATTGATTGCTTATTATGTATTCTCTATTTAATAAATTTATGTCAATAAATTAATGACTCACTTTTCTTTAAGTGTTGATGATGATCTAGCATGGCCATGAGACCATTTAGAGACCAGTATTTCTAGTGCATCACTTAATGGGGTGATCAGAGCATAGTGACGGGGATATTTGGTACATGCAGTACAAGCTATGAAGGAAAAAAGAAGTGTTTGCCAAGTGTAAGAGTGTACATAAGAACCAAGGAGTTACATGTAAATGAAGATGGATTGAGTTCTAAGAAGAGGAAGTGCATTGGCATTGTGTATATGTATTTATGTGTGCATCCAGGGACGCTTGGGAATGTTTACTTGTGTGTAATGAGCATTGCATTCATTTGGGGTCATCCTCTCCCCTATAAGTCAAGGTTTAAGGTCTTTTCTTTCATTAAGAAAGACGAGCGAGGGAATTCTCTCACTAAGAAAGACGAGAGACGTGATTCTCTAGAAGTGAGGAGAAAAGTGATTTTCTCTTTCTAAGGTCTAAAATGATACAAGCTTTTGTGTGGAATTCAATCTTAAGGTTGAGGCCCAAGGCAATCTAATAAACTCTCCTTATCTATGTCTCAAGGTGGTTGCATGGAGCACAAGTTAAGAGTACAGTTTAAAAAGCTATTTTTTGAAAAATCCATTTTTTAAATATCTCGAAATAGAAAAAGGATCTCTAAAAACGGGTCGCGAAGGTTATTGGAAACAATGAGATCTACATCTTTTGTGTTGGATGTTTTTTCATCCAAACAATGCGCAAAGAGATATCTTGAAATTAGTGCTGCATAGTGGAACAACCACATCTTGCATGAAGATCAACTCAACTCTCTCTCCAAGAAGAGAAGCTCTTGAAAGCCTATAAAAGAGGAGGCTCTCCTTGGGTGTAAGAGGAAGGTGAAGGAAGCATCACTTTGCATGTATCCAAGAGGAGAAGAGAAGGTGCAAGTGCTGCAGAAGCCCTGCTGAAATCAAGTGTTGTGGAAGCTTTGCTAAAATCAAGTGCTGCGAAAGTTTTGTTGAAATCAAGCTCCAAGCGGAGAGCCCTACACATATTGTGTAGGAGAGAAGGAGACTCAAGAAGGATCGAAAGGTGCCAACTTTCAAGTTGTGCAAGTGTTAGCCGGTTGTATATCGTGCAAGGAACCGTGATCTTGTTCCCAAGATCTACAAGTAAGAACTAGCTTATGTGTAATGGAGGAGCTTGCTCCTTATCAATAATATAACTCCACAAGGGGGGGGACTAGCCCATCTTCCAGTCCCTGGTGTGTTGTCAACCTCTCTATCTCTATCTCTCTCTCTCTCTCTCTCTACATCTTTCTTTTCTCTCATATGTTCTCTCTCTGTGCTAGTACAATATTTACCATATATCTTTTAAGTATATAAGAAAGTCGAGCATGTATCTTTGTAATGTGTCCGCTCATCCACTTGTGGGACACGCCTTAGCAGCCCATTGGGAGGAGGGTCTAGAAGGCTCCGCTTGGCACTCACAAGGAATGACATAGGGTTTGCGATCTAGGTCTTCCCGAGTTTGCCCCGAGCAGAAGTGTCCTACCGTTCCCACTTGGGATCAACCTGAGGTCAGGGTTCCTTTCCTATCCGCAAAGTCTCTAGGAAGAAGCTAGCGTCGAGCTCCAGATGAACCACTTTGTGTAGAAACAATAGAGTCGAAGAGGATTCATGTTGCACTTGGTTCATGGAGAATGGGAATCGAGAGGGATGCGAAGTTCGACCTCTTTGCCATATGGCATAGTCCCATTCCTTTCCCCTAAAATAGAATAAATTGGGATTCTACATCTACTGACACTAGATCTTCATAGTTTGTTATCTCATCATTTGAGAAAAGTTTCTAGCTAACCGGGACCATCCTTCCGTAGGACGAACCTAAGTCATGTCACCCGCACTTTTCTCAGTTTCCTTTAGTTATCTAATTACCTACCACATTATGTTTTGACATGAAAAAGCAGCTTCCTTAATTAATCAAATTAATCACGGGTTCCTTTACGCAACTTAGGCACTGACACAAAAACATTGTCAAGCAAGTTCCTTTTTCTCCAATATGTGTTCTTTATTTATCATAATCTTGGAGTACATCCAATATCATGCCCGAAGGCTATCCTAGCAATCTACAGGATTGCTGCTCCAAGTTCCGCCCGTTGATTAGTACACAGGCCTCGAGATCCCATCTCAAGTCACGTCGGCCTCTTGTGCGGGATCCGGAGGCAAGGGATTTACAGCCAGAGCCTCGCCTGGCACCCCAACGTCCTCTCACTCCAAGCAGCACCCATGGAGAGACCTTTCACGGCGGGTTAGGTCCATATAGCTGGCGCGGCTCTAACAATCCCCTTGGATAGGGCCAAGCAGATAGTCGAAGGTAACTGTTCGTGCCTCTCCCTCCAGGCTTTAAACCTAAAGCATTAAGTGTTTTTCCTTGAATTAATTCTTTGAGCAAGGAAATCAAATAACGTACCTAAGTACAAGCACGAACATTTCGGAGGTCGTTTGTACAATCGATTGCTAAGGTGTGACTCCCTTTTTTCTGGATGCTCCCAGCATTCGATCCTGCATCTTTTTCCTAGATGCTCTTGGCATCCGATCCTGGATCGTTCGTGACTTGGCGAGATCCCAATAGTCTCAAACAAGATTATGCAAGCAAATGTTCTTCCTTATGGTATCTTAAACCTAACTTAGGCATTAGTTGGTCAATCAAGGCAACTGACATGCTTTATTCGCAACCCAACCAAGGGTCTTTTAATCTTCCAGTTCCAACCAAGTTTAGTTAACATACTTGGCAACATAGGACTCTTCATTTAGGCCTTCAAGATACAGTCTAGATGCATGCGCTCCTTCCATTTCTCTTAGTGCGGTTCCATGCAGAATTTTCCAATCAACCTTATCCATCATGCACATGGTGCATTTAGTATAGTTGTACATCATAAATGACCTTTATCTCTCTTCATTCCTAGCAACCAATAATTATCCCTAATGCATTGGATCACATGTGACTTGCGTATATGAAGGTCTAGGTCTTTATCCAACGGTGCAAATGTATCTCATGAATGAAAACCAACATTTCATGTGTTTCTTTTAATCAAGATTGCAAAACAGGAATTCAAAATGACTATTTATGCACTGAACTGGTTTAAAAGCTATTATTTTATGTGAAATAATGCAAAAACCTTATCATTTTATGTGTGTAAAAGCTATCATTTTGTGCATATAAACTTATGCGAACTCCATACTCTACCATTTCATGCATGCAACCTAGCGCTTAGAGTAAACAAAAATCCTAAGACTTGTTCTTATTCCAAGCACGTAGCTAACCCCTTCATTTCTTCCACGAGAAATAGTACATAATTAATTATAAAGCTTAAAGAACCAAGGTTTGATTTGTGATCATAGGGGCATTTGTCACGTTGGTCGCTCTGCTTGCCTCTCCTGCATTATTGGTACCAACGGTAGCTTTGGCACCTACGCTTCCCGCGACTTTCTTCTTGGGAGCCATTTGCCCCGTGGAGATTGGATAGTCTGGACCTTGACGGATTTCAAGACGATAGGCTCGGGTAGGAAAGGTCATTAGATGGGGGTCCTTCGCCAAAAGGATGGCTTCACGAACGCGACTCCTTGAGGCTACACACCGACTCTCACTCCCTCTCTTTCTTTCTCTCTCTCTCTCTCTTCTTCTTCTTTTCCTCTTCTTCTCTCTCTCTCTCTCTCTTCTTCCTCTTCTACTTTTTTCTCTCCTTCTCCTTCTTCTCTTCTGTCATGAAGGAAAATACAACATTAATATTTGCACCTTGGATTAATTCCAGCCTTTGTAAATTTAGCTTTAGCCTATATGTACATGTGTGAATAGCCCTTAAGTTTGGAAGAGGGTTAGAATAAAAGGGACTAGAGGCCAAAGGCAAGACATCTTTTTTGGATCATTCAATAATCTTGGCTTTACCATTTTCTTGGAGTTAGCTTCTTTCTAGCCTATGAAGCACTCAGCCATGGCCGTCATGTATTTTTGAATCTCCAACCATTAATACATGTTGAGGATGTCTTGGTGCAATAGATTTGTTAATTCTTTGTTGCAGCTTAGTTAATTTTCAATTTCAGTTAGATTTCATTCCATGGTTGATTGCTTTCATTACATTGGTATCAGAGCAGTAGCTTAGATCCTTGCAGAAGTCATTTTCAAGTACTAGATTCAGTTTCCTAGGCTAGAGAGAGCAAACCATAGTTAGGAATTTGAGTGACAGGACTTGACAGGACATGAAGATTTCAAACCGGAGTTATATGTGAAGGTCTGCTACAAACAAGGATGAAGATGGTGATTCTTGGCATTACCAAGGGAAGAAATGGAAGGCTCCAGCCAAAATAGCAGGACATGATCAAGATTGAGCCAAAATTTGGGGTAAGTGTACAAACAAATGGTTGCAGGACATTTTAACCGTGGTTACTTTTGAGAAGAAAGGGTTTCTTCTTCCCTTTCCTCATTTCTTCAAGCTTTCCACAAGAATCCATGGCCAAGACCACATCAGATCTTCTTCTTCTCACTTCTATCATGAGAATGGGTTGGATGACCTCTTTCCCTGCCTCAAGAGCTTCAAGAGGAGTAGCTTATGTAGCTACTTGGCACCATTGCTGATTTCCAGGACGTGAGTATGCACTCACGCTGTTTGCACCATCTGAACATACTCCTATACTGTGGGAGAAATTCAGGGTGATGATCCTCTTGATGCATTGCTATTGATTCCGGCCTTGGCTCCTTGCTCCTGGAACGCTTGTCTGTAGACTACGGCAAGAAATCAAAGCTAAGGTTTACTGTGTACCTTTCCCCTCAAGTGTCTACTTCCGTTGTGGAGCCCTGCAACAGCGTCTTGTCCACTCACTTTCTTCTCGAGCATACTGATGTGTCTGTGCTGCTTGACAATGAAGCCATATACGACATTTGCAGACGCTCCTTGGACATTGAGCGTCCTACCTACACTAATTTGAATCGACTCGTATCTCAGGTTATTTCCTCCCTTACGGCCTCGCTTCGCTTTGACGGTGCCTTGAACGTAGATGTTACCGAGTTCTACGTTTCTGTAGAGGTCTTGTGAATCTGGAGCTTGCAAGCAAGCTCTAGGACGGCGACCCGGCCCTGAAAGCGCACTAATACTTTCCACAGTTCCATTGCGGTTGTTCTTCTATCGGCACAGATCATCCTTACACAGCGGCCGTTCCAGTGAATCCCAAGCCCTTCTTGAACAACTTGACTGGCAAGCTCGTCATCGGGAATGGAATACAAAGGTTACCTGGCATCTGTGGATTCTTACATGAACTTACAATTGGGTAGCACAGAAGAATATATCGATGGGCAATTCACAGGAAATCTTGGTGAAGTACTGATAAGATCTCCACCTTGAGCACCATCCGTCTGTCCTGTTCACAAAGTAGTTCAATTGGAACTTCTGTTTAAGTAAACCCTGGGATCTCAGCCAATTGTGCATCATGAGACGGGGCTTGATTCACAATTCAAGGTTGTAGACCATGATGGCTGCACGCTTCAGGAAATCTTCCACTGAAAAGTCGTAGTCTACCTTTGCAAAGAGCTCCTCAGTCTACCTTTGCAAAGAGCTCCTTAGTCTACCTTTGCGGAGAACTCCTCAGGGCTCTGCTACAGAACAGAAGGCTGGTGCCTTAAAAGGCTTTACGCCTAATCATGAGAGAGGCCCAGGTTAGTGAGCAGGGTAATGGTGGCCTCAATTTCCTGCAAGCTGTTGTGCAGGATGCATGTGAGGACCTTCGTTAATTCAACAGATCCTTTCTCGAAACCGGCCTTCACCAGGCAATAAATCAATGGCTGGGAGATGTGTTTGCTGCGGCGACAGAGAAACTTGAAGGAGATCTGCAAAAATTTGGCAGAGAACCCATGGATTTGAGCTGTGGCTCAGGGACTGGTTGCATACGACCATTTTTACCAAACCATTGCTGTGAAAGTAAAGAGAGCTTTGACAACTCTATATCTTCTGCTTCAGCTGAAGCTTATCAAGGAAGGGATTATCCTTGAATATTGAAGATCTCTTGGACTGATTTTAGTTGGATTATCAAGCTCAGCCCACCTATGTCAAGCATTATGGATTGAAGGTCATTCCATCAACAATGCTCTTCTCCAATCAATCAAATGAGGTACTCTAATCACTCTTAATTTCTCTTTACATCCAATTGTTGCTGATCTCATTTCCAATTGCTGAAGAGAAATAAGAGGATTAAATGAAGCTTTCATTCATAGCCTAATGCATTACATGAAGCCTATAGGTTATCTCAGTCATTTTCTTTACTAAACCTCTTCAATTTTACTGAAATGGCCATCTCTAAATGTCTCAAACTCTTCCATAATGAATGAGCATTACCCATCTATTTCCATTCACTGAAATCAGTAATTTCTTGAGCTTCATTACTCAATCTTTTATTGCCTAACCCTGACATGAAATTGATTGCCTATTTTGCCTCTTGATCATAAGAAAATCATTACCCAATTGGTAAGTGAGAAAAAACTTTGTAAGCAGTGAGTCACTGCTGAGGTAAATACCTCTCCACTTCTCATTTACATTTCAGCCTTTTCAATTCCAATCTTGCATATCATGAAAAAGGGCAAATGAAAGGCAATTGTATTTCCTTCCTATTCCATGCATATCATACTGATTTTTAGAGCTAGAATTCACTTGCCATGTACTTGCCCACGAGGAAAAAGTGGATGCCGGGTGAGTCGGTAGGACAATAGTGAGGTGACCCTCCCCTACCGACGAGGACCCTGAAGGGGAGCGCAACCCGGCCCGAGAGGGAACTTTGCAAACCCCTCGGGTCTCGGATCCCACGCATTTTCAAGTTTAGGTGCAGGTACAAATCTCAAAGGCATTTGAAATCAGCCTACAGCATGAGGATGGACAGTGAGCTCTTGTGATATTGGCAAATGTATGGTATGGCAAATGTATGAAGACATATGGCTACAGTAAAATGTATACATCCTATGGTAAAGACACTATGGTTCAGTCTGAAAGATTGGAACAGAGTATGTATACATACCCTCATTAAAGATTGCAGTCTACTTTGAGTCAGACAGCCATTTTACTGGTTACTGAGGTCATTTCCAGTATGGGCAGACGTATGAGACTCTCCTACAAGGTTATGAAGTTGGTACATGCTGGGTATTGATGGTACAAGCCATTAATTGACTAGAACAGGGTATTCACTGCCTGCAGGAATTTTCAGACAGCAACAGAAAATTCCTTACAGAAATTTCTGTACTCATCCATTTTCTGCATTTGATAGATCATTGGATAGAGGGCTCTTCAAGCTTTAAACAGAGCCAGAGACCTCGTAATTTGGAGCTCTAGAAGTAAAGATAATCAAGTTTTTCTACTACAGAAATTCAGGACAGAAATCAACCCATGGCTAGAAATAAGAAGAGAGACCCTGTTTTGGATACTATCAATGAAGAATTGAAGGAATATCAGCAGGATAGGGATGAACATCAACAGGAAAGGGGTGAACATCATGACACTTCTCAAGATGCCATTTATCGAATGCATTATGAGAACGATGAGGTCGATGCAAGCTCCACTCATTCCCCTACCAATCAACCCATAGAGACGTCTCATATCTCAATGAATTCAAACAGTTTTCAGCAATTGTCAAATGATATAAAGGATATGAAATCAGGTTTCGAAGGTATGAGGTTGGGTATTGACAAGCTTGTAGCACTTCTTGGTGAGAAAATGTTGCCTACAGCTGGTCTTAATATCCCACACCCGCATAGGGCTGAAGAACCACCTAAACCACTTACTCCTAAGGTGGTAGGTCAATTTGAAGTTGGAGAATCATCTAAAGCTAAGGATTTTGCTCGTCCCACTTCACTTCAGCCACAATTCCATCAACAAAAGGGTCACTTTCAGCCACATGGGCAGGATTTTCAAGAAAGAGTGCAAACAAACTCAAAGCATGATGAAGACATCCATGGGTGCAACTCTTTCTACAAGCAATTTTACCCTCAAGCAAATGTTGGTGGTTATGAGCAAGTCCATATTAATTCAACCCCAAACTCTTATGGGCAGCCACATGGACATGTGAATTCAGCCCCAAATGCTTTTGGACAGCCACAACAAAATTTCTCTCCTCAAGTGCAGGTCAATAGGCCAAGTCCCATGTCAAATCATGGTTGGAATCAGCAAAATAATGGGCAGCAACCACCTTTCAATTCACCGATGCATGGACAACCTCCTAATGTGAGCAATACATACTTTCATCCTCAAGGACATTGTTTCCAGCCACAAAGTCATGGTATGCATTATGGACAGCAAACTCCTTATGCACAAGGGCATGGAAATAATGAATATCCTAGGCAAGGACCTTTTGGCAATTCTTTTGGGCCACAAAACCATAGTGGGCAGCAGCACCCTAATGGACAACCTCCTCAATATGAGAGAGAGTACAAGGAGAAAATAATTATCTCAAACTTCAAGGGAGAGAATCCTTCACCCACGGAGTTGGAGGAGTGGTTTGACAAGTTAGAGATGTATTTTTCTCTTTACCCAAGGCCCGAGAATGCCAAAGTAAAATTCGCAGCCCTTCATCTAGAAGGCTATGCTCACACTTGGTGGAGATATATGGTGAGGATGGGACATGACTTCTTGTCTTGGGATGCATTGAAAAATGCTATGATTGAAGTCTTTGTTTCCCCTATTGAAAAAGAGAGGTTAGAGAAAAAGTGGTATGCTCTTGAGCAACGTGGTCTCTCGGTTAGAGAGTACTCAAATCAGTTTTTGAACCTCTCGATGTATGTTCATGGGGTCTCCGATAGTGCCAAGTTGAATAAATACATATTTGGTTTGGAACCTATTATTTCTTCTGAAGTTGGAGCCATGAATCCTACATCCCTACAAGCTGCCATTCAATTGGCTGAACGTTATGGGCAGAAATACAAGGGTTTTCAGCCAAAAACAGGGCATTCTTTTCAGCCTACGTAGCTCTCAAGGACATCAGGCCATTATGGGCATGCTAAAACTGATTTTCAGCATATTGGGAAGCCATCAAATACTTACAGCAATACCTACAGCAAGATACCCACTTTTCCTACTGTGTTTGGGTCAAAACAAAGCAGTAATTTCAGACCTAATGCTGAAAATAGATTTGATGGAAAGAGGACTGATATAAATGCCAAAACTTCAGTCCCTACTCAAGGCAAACATGTATCGAATGATAAGCTCAAAGATATGTATGCTAAAGGTCTATGCTACAAATGTGGAGAGAAATGGTCACCTGATCATAAGTCCAAATGCAAGGCCAAAAATATGAAGATTAGCATGATCATCGAGGATGATTCCGATGGTGAATCTATTGAAGGAAGCTTGGCTCAGCTTGATGTCACAACATCTCAAGAAGAGGCGCATGGAAATGAAGAGAATGGCCATGAAGAGTTCTATGATCCGATGGATGGGTTTCCTTTCGACCCGGGTGGTCATTATTTGGATGATTCATGGACTGATTTACATCCATCGCTATGTGCCATATCAAGTGATGCATGGAGTGGTTCAAGAGGGGATAATACCCTACGCCTTAAAGGTCAAATCAAGGGAAGGACCGCTCATATACTCATAGATACGAGAAGTACACATAGCTTCATTAATGCTAAGTCACTCAATGGGTTGAAATTGAATACGCATGAAATGCCTACATCACTCAAAATCCAAGTGGCAAATGGAAATTTTGAGATGAGCAATCAATGCTGTCCAAATGTACCTATCACCTTTTCTCCATTGTGCACTACATCAGTGAGTCTAATTGCATTAGAAATGGGTCCCATTGATATAATACTTGGCTGCAACTGGCTGAAATCTTTGGGCAGATTTACCATGGATCTCAACAACATGGAAATGGAGTTTAAATGGTGTGGACAACAAGTAACACTACATGGAGCTGAAAAGAAAAGAATGGAGATGATCAGTCCCAAGAAGGTTAAGAAAGAGATAAATGCAAAGGCATGTATGTTCACCATTCTTCTTTCCAAGATTGAAGAGGATCAGCCCTCTTCTCCTACCAACAATATGGACCCATGTCTTTGTAATTTGCTGAAAGAATATGATGATATTTTCCAGCCACCTATCTCTCTTCCTCCCAAAAGAGAAGTGGATCATCCCATTGACTTGCTGCCCAATACAAAGCCCATCAACAAACCACCATATCGCCTCTCCAAAGTGGAAAGAGAAGAGGTAGAACGCCAAGTCAAAGAGCTTTTGGAAATGGGTCTCATTAAGGCAAGCCAATCACCTTTTGCTTCTCCAGTCCTTCTTGTGAAGAAGAAAGATGGCTCCTTTCGAATGTGCATTGATTACCGCGATCTCAACAAGGTCACTATCAAGAATAGGTATCCCATACCTAGAATAGATGATCTCTTAGATGAATTGAAGGATGCCAAGGTGTTTTCAAAAATTGACTTGAGATCGGGATATCATCAAATACGCATGAAGGAAGGGGATGAATTCAAAACAGCCTTCAGGACGGAGAGGGGTCTTTATCAGTTTATGGTTATGCCTTTTGGGTTGTCAAATGCTCCAGCCACATTCCAGTCTCTCATGAATAAGATACTTCAACCATTGCTCTTTAAAACAGTTTTGGTATTCTTTGATGACATTTTGATCTATAGCAAGAATAAAGAAGACCATTTGCAGCATGTAAAAGAGGTCTTTGACATATTGAGGATACACAAACTGTTTGCCAAGGCCACTAAATGCTCTTTTATGACAAAGGAAGTGGAGTACTTGGGTCATATAGTGGGAGAAGATGGAATCAAAGTGGATCCTAAGAAGGTTCAGTGCGTCAAAGAATGGCCTACACCAACCAATGCCACTTCATTAAGAGGGTTCCTTGGTTTGTCATCCTTTTACCGACGGTTTATGAAAAACTATGCTCATATTGCAGCTCCTCTTACCGATCGGCTGAAAAAGGAGGCCTTCTTTTGGGATGAGATCGCGGACAAGAGCTTTAATGAGCTAAAAGAATTGCTTGTTTCAGCACCCATACTAGTTTGCCCTGATTTCTCCAAGACTTTTACCATTTATGCAGATGCCAGTGGTAGAGGTTTGGGAGCAGTTTTGGTACAGGAGCATGGTGTCATTGCATTTGAGAGCAGAAAATTTGATGACAAAGAGAGAGAGATGCATGTTTATGAGCAGGAGATGCTTGCTATTTTACATGCAATCAAGAAATGGCACCACTACCTCTATGGGACACACTTCAAAGTCAAAAGCGATCATAGGGTCTTGAGATATTTTCTCTCGCAGCCCAATCTTTCTCCCAAGCAAAAGAGATGGTTGGCTACTTTGCAATCATATGATTTTGAAATATCATACATGGTTGGTAAGGATAATGTGGTGGCTGATGCGTTATCAAGAATGTGGGCATGTAGTCTATCTACTGTGTCCACCATCTATAAGGAGTGGATTGAAGACATTCAAGAGGAATATGTGCTTGATGAGCATGCTGCCCATATTTTACAGAAATTACAGCAAAGGTGTGATGCTGAATTTCCAAATTTTAAAGTGCATAATGGCCTCTTATGGTTTAAAGGTAAAGTGTACTTGATTCCTAGCAGTAAATTCAAGCTGAAGGTGCTTCAAGAGATGCATTCATCGCCAATGGCTGGTCACTTGGGCCTTTTTAAGACGTTTGATAGAGTTCATCAAAGTTTTTATTGGAAAGGTCTATGGAAAGATGTTAAAGAGTATGTATCTCAATGCTTGGAGTGTCAGCAAAATAAGGATTCCACTCTATTACCAGCTGGCTTACTTCAGCCTTTACCTATACCTACGGGCAAATGGACAGATATTTCCATGGACTTCATAACGGGATTGCCTACTACCAGTCATGGATGGAATAGTATCTATGTGGTAGTTGATAGATTGACCAAATCAGCCCACTTTATCCCAACTAAAGTCCAATATTCAGCAAGACAAGTCGCCGAGCAATTTATGGAAGGTGTGTTCAAACTACATGGTATGCCTATGAGAATAGTATCAGACCGTGATTCGAAGTTTATGGGCAACTTTTGGAAAAGTCTATTCTCTTCTATGGGTACTTTCCTCACTCCTAGCATGGCCTATCATCCTCAGACTGATGGGCAAACGGAGAGAGTCAATCATTGGGTGGAAGTGTACCTTAGGCATTATTGTCATGACACACAAGCTTCATGGGATCGTTGGATCCACCTTGCTGAATTTTGCTATAATAACACGCATCACATGAGCATTGGGATGTCTCCGTTTGAAGCTCTTTATGGGTATAAAGTTCAACTTCCATCAGTTTTATTTCATGAAGACATCAACCCACAAGCAAAGGAAGAGTTGGAAAGAATGGAGTTGCTCATGAGGCAATGCAAGGACAGCATAAGGAAAGAACAAGACGTAATGAAGGTCTATGCTGATGAGAAAAGAAGACATTTAGACTTCAAGGTTGGAGATTGGGTATTTCTCAAAGTGCCCAAGGCGCATTATGCTTCACTAAAGGGTGGGAATAATAAGCTTGCTCATAGGTTTTATGGACCATATTTGATTCTAGACAAAATTGGAGAGCTTGCTTATAAACTTCAGCTACCATCCTCCACTAGAATACATGATGTATTCCATATTTCACAGCTGAAGAAGTATGTTGGGCCCGATGTACAAGTATTGGAAGAGTTACCACCATTGGATGAGGCAGGACTGATCATATATGAACCTGAAAGCATTATTGGAAAGAGAGAGAAAGTTCTCAGAAATCGTACTCTCATTGAGTATCTTATTAAGTGGAAGAATTTGCCCATTGAAGAGTCTTCTTGGCAACCATCCACTTATGTCAGTAACTTTCCTTGGCTATTACAGGATGATATATGATGCAGTATGTAGTGACTGTGCAGAGACAGCTTGCTGTATGAAATTTCTGCAGACAATAAAACTGTCCTGACTTCATCAAAATTTGATTATGATGTTATGGGGTGATGCTTGGGAGTGTATACTTCGTTTCCACACCTCGTATGCCATATTTGGACCAATATATCAAAAGTTATGGCAGTTTTAGTGAATCAGCCCTGTTTGGACAGCAGCCAGTTTTCTCACAGTTTGGTATGCAAAAGGTCTTCTTTTCATGGACAGTGCTTTCTTATCATTTGGAAGATGAATGGGCATGATTACTATTATTCTTGACTTGGATATAGGCCCTTACTTCTTGGTTTTGAGGACAAAACCATCTTCAGGAAGGGATGGTTTGTCATGAAGGAAAATACAACATTAATATTTGCACCTTGGATTAATTCCAGCCTTTGTAAATTTAGCTTTAGCCTATATGTACATGTGTGAATAGCCCTTAAGTTTGGAAGAGGGTTAGAATAAAAGGGACTAGAGGCCAAAGGCAAGACATCTTTTTTGGATCATTCAATAATCTTGGCTTTACCATTTTCTTGGAGTTAGCTTCTTTCTAGCCTATGAAGCACTCAGCCATGGCCGTCATGTATTTTTGAATCTCCAACCATTAATACATGTTGAGGATGTCTTGGTGCAATAGATTTGTTAATTCTTTGTTGCAGCTTAGTTAATTTTCAATTTCAGTTAGATTTCATTCCATGGTTGATTGCTTTCATTACATCTTCTTCTTCTCCTTCTCTCTCACATCTTCTCTTCTTCTTCTTTTCTCTTCTTCTCTTCCTCTCCTTCTTCTTTCCCACTTCTCCTTCTCTCTTCTCTCCTTCTACCTCTTCTTCTTCCACTTCTTCTTCTTCTCTCTTCTTCTTCTACCTCTTCTTCTTCCACTTCTTCTTCCCTCCCTCTTCTTCTCTTCTCTCTCCCTCTCCTTCTTCTCTCCTTCTCCTTCTCTCCCTTCTCTCTCTCCTTCTCTTCTTCTCTCTCACTTCTTCTCTTCCTCTTCTCTCTCTCCTTCACTTCTTCTCTCCTTCACTCTCTCTCCCTCTTTTCTACTCATAGCCACAACGTCTGGTGGTCGAGGGGGGTGGCCTGAGTTGTAAGCCCCAGGGGCGCTATTGCAGCAGGTCGGGGGGAGGGGGGGCTCAATTGGAAGGCCCAAGGGGCCACGCAGTTGACTGGCGGAGGGGAAGGAAGGTGACACAGCAGGGAGGGGGGCGCTCTCTCTGTCTGTGGTCGAGGGAGGGGAGGAGCCTCCCCTTTCATAGGAGGGGGAGGAGGTGGGTGGCATGGCCACCCCTCGCACCTAGGGGGTTGCATGCCCCCCATTACACCACATCACTCCCTCTCTCTCTCTCCCCCGACGTACTGTCGGTGGGGAGAGAGAGAGGGAGTTTAAAAAATGTAAATTGATAATATTAATAATTTTTTTTAAATTTAAGGGGGGAGTTCCTATGGGGGGGGAGCACGGGCATGTTACATCCTCTCCCCCTTAGAGGACTCATCTTGAGAGGACTTGGGGGAATTGTTGGTTGAGAGTGTCTTTGTCCATCCAGGTGGCATCCTCTTTGGGATAATCTTTCCACTGGATGAGGTATTATCTCAAGGTCCTTCACCTCAATTTCCTCTCCCTGACATCTAGGACTCTATCGTAGCTCAAGGACTCCTTGGCTAGGCATTACAATTTGCTGATCATCAAGTACATGGTTCGGATTAGGTAGATATTTTTTCAATAGGCTAATGTGGAATACATTATGAATCCTTACGATTGCAGGCAGTTGTAGTTTGTAAGCATTAGGTCCTAGGCACTTAGTGATCTTATAAGGTCCACAATACCTCGGACTTAGCTTCTTATATTTTCCCAAGGACAGTGAACTCTTTTTAGGGCATACACGGATGAAGACCATATCATGTTCAATGAAGGATCTGTCTTGCCGTTTCAAGTCAGCGTAAGCCTTCTGTCTATCCTTGGCACCTTGGATGTCTTGCCTTATTGACTTGGTTTGATCATCCATGTCTTTCAGCATCTGCCTTGAAGCTTCTACCCTCAAAGTTAGATCCGAGAAGCTCAAAGGGGTACGACAATCGTGCCCATACAATGCTTGAAAAGGGGTCATCTGAATACTGTGTTGGTAAGAAGCATTGTAGGCAAACTCAACCAGTGGAAAATATTGAATCCACTTTTTGGGTATGTGATAGCAGTATGCTCTAAGCATATCTTCAATGACTTTATTGACTCATTTCATTTGACCATCAGTTTGGGGATGGTAAGCTGTACTGAAACATAGTTGAGTTCTAATAGCCTCAAAGATAGCCCTCTAGAAGTGTGATGTGAATAGAGAGTCACGATCATTAATGATTCTTTTGGGTAACCCATGCACTTTGACTATTTTCTTAATGAATAGTCTTGCGATGTCTGAAGCTTTATAGTTTGTCTTGACAGGGATGAGATGTGCGACCTTGATGAGCATATCTATTACAACCATAATAGAGTTGTATCCTCCCTGAACTTGGGGTAGGCCAACAATGAAGTCCATACTAATAAACTCCCATTTCATTTGGGGAATGTCAAGTGGTTGCAATTTCCTCGGCATTTTGACATGTTCTGCCTTAATGTGTTGACAAGACAAACATTCCGTGACATATCTGAGAACATCACCCTTGAGCCTATCCCAATAATAGCTCTTCCTAACTGCATTAAGGGACTTGGCATAGCCAGGATGTCTTGAGAAAGGGGAGTCATGGGCTTCCCAAAGAATCGTCTGCTTGAGAGTATGGCTTGCAGAGATACATAATCTTGTCCTAAAGTAGTTAAGTCTACTACTGACAGAGAAATCTTGATACTTAGTCTTTAGCTTTGGGTCTTGATCCTTGATGGGGATCTCCCTTAGCAATTTCTGATAGACAGGGTCATGATATGGCTCTTCTTTAGCTAGCTCAAGAATTGGGTTGTTTGGCATTGATACCTTTGTGGCTAGAGATCTTGCTGTTGATGGATCTTGCAAAATAACAGAGTTTAGAAATGCCTTGCGGGCTGAGTGCATCGACAACTACATTCTCTTTTTCAGGCCTGTATTTGATTTCAAAGTCATATTCTTCCAGCACTTCGATCCATCGATGTTGCCTCATATTGAGCTCATTCTGGGTGAAGATCCATTTAAGACTCTTGTGGTCTGCCACTAAGGAAAAATTGTTACCTAGCAAGTAATGCCTCCAAAATTTGAGAGCATGGATGACAGCCAACAGCTCCAAGTCATGGGTAGCATAATTCCTTTCACGGCTCTTCAATTTCCTTGAAGAATATGTTACGGGATGACCTTCTTGCATAAGCACACATCCTAAAGCAAGTGTGCTAGCATTAGTTACCACTTCAAACTCCTTACTAAGATCATGAAGTTTCAGGATGGGTGCTGATACTAAGCTTTTCTTTAGTTTGTCAAAGCTGGTCTGTTCGGCAAGTGGCTATACAATTGCTACTTGCTTCTTTAGTAGATCAGTCCAGAGGTGCTGCAATTAAAGCATAATCTTTGATGAAAATCCTGTACCATCCTGTCAATCCAAGAAAACTACATATTTCCTTGACAAAAGTTGGTGTTGGCCATTCCAGAACGTCTCTAACCTTAGCTGGATCTACTGAAATTCCTTCCGTTGATACAATGAATCCCAGATATTCAATCTGTCGCTTGAAAAATGCAAACTTCTTCTTCTTGGCATAAAGCTTGTGTGCTCTCATTGTTTCAAGAACAATGCAAAGCTAGGGTTCATAATCTTTTTCTTGTTTAGAGTAGACT
This sequence comes from Lygodium microphyllum, assembly GCF_053477565.2. NCBI lineage: Eukaryota > Viridiplantae > Streptophyta > Polypodiopsida > Schizaeales > Lygodiaceae > Lygodium > Lygodium microphyllum. The sequence continues at coordinate 17,415,949 of NC_141148.1, read as the reverse complement.
AGGGTAGCGTTGAAGAAGACGAGTACTTTTCATAGGGCCTAAAGAAATCTTGCATTAACCTATTGAAGGTAGCAGGAGCATTTGTTAGCCCGAATGACATCACTAGGAATTCAAAGTGTCCATACCTTGTGCTGAATGCAGTCTTCGAGATATCTTCTTCCTTGATCCTTATCTGATAATATCCAGATCTGATATCTATCTTGGAGAAGATCTTCGCTCCTTGAAGATGGTCAAGTAATTCATCTATTCTTGGAATGGGGTATTTATTTTTAATGGTTGATTGATTCAACCCTCTGTAGTCAATGCATAGGCGAAGCGTTCCATCTTTCTTCTTTTGGAATAGCACTGGAGCTCCCCATGGCGAACTGCTAGGATGGATGTATCCTTGGTCTAACAGTTGCTTGAGTTGCTCTTTCAGTTCAATAGCTTCTAGAATGGACATCTTATATGGCCTCTTTGTTGACTGGTGCAACTCCTGGTGTGCCAGTATGATTTCGTGGTCGACTTCCCTTTGAGGAGGATGTTCTGTCAGATCTTTAGGAAATACGTCTGCATATTCCTTTTAACCATGAAGGCTCTTCTCTAGATTCCTGATTCTAATCTAGCTTATTCAGTTTAATGAGATAGACAGGTAGGCCCTTTCTAACACCTTTTATTATCTGGGTTGCTTTTGCCAGCTGTATTTTTGGCTTACCAGCCTCTCCTTGAGTTGTGACTAGTTCCCCTTCAGAATTTCGGAAGGAGACTTGGCCCTTTCCACAGTGGATGTGGGCATCATTGGGTATTAGCCAATCCATTCCCAGTAAACTTTCGTGGACACCTAGGTTCATTACCCTGAATCTCACCGAAGTTAGTTTTCCACCCAGTAGGAATTTCACCTTAGCAGTTTGCCTAGTACAAGAGACCTCACGACCATTTGCCAATTCCACAAGTAAAGTAGGTGCATCTATTGTGGCTATCCCTAATCTTTTTGCATAGATCGGTGAAATGAAGGAATGTGTACTGCCACAATCAATTAGGGTTTTGAAGATTTTACCTTCATAATCTGATGGAGTTTGAATCATTGAGAATTGGTGATTCGGACCCTTCTTGTGAAGAGCGGCATGAACCGTTGCCCTCTCAATATCAGCATCCATGGATGGATCTTCTTCATCGCCCAGCTCCTTGTTGGAAACACGGGAGGTTCTCCCTCTTGCCATGACGGTGGTTCCTTGGCCATGGGCAGCTCCTTGGAATTGCCCTTGGCGATGTCCTCTGCTAAGCTTGGGACACTGCCTCTTGAAGTGTCCAGGCTCATTGCAATGAAAGCAACGTGGGTTGCGGTCATTACTTTGTGTAGGAACAAAGTTGTTGACAGCATTGGCCCTAGCTTTCTTTCTTTGGCCCTGATTCTGACCCTACCTCTCTTGGTCTGAGCCTTAAACATACCCTTGTTATGATCCTTGTAAGGCCAAGTCCTGTTATTCTTGGTTTGGTCTGCACCTCCTGTATTATTGGAGCAACTCGAATGAGTGCATCTTGTAGGTCCGTTGGGCGCATGGATTCCAATCGGGTGTTTATGGGTGGATTCAACCTAGCACAAAATTTTGACACCTATTGTGTCATATCCATTGGAGGTGCGCACTTTAGGAGTGAAACGAACTTTGAATAGTATGCATCAAGGGATAATCCTAGCTGCTTCAAATCATAGAATTCATTCATCTTTTGTGTGCGGTAGGTAGGTGGTAGATACCTCCCTCGCACAGCTTCCTTAAGCTTCTCCCAAGTGACTGTCGCTTCCGAGATCGCTTGGTCTCTGCACCACTGTTTCCACCAAAGTCTCGCTTCGCCTGTAAGCTTAAGTTTTGGCAAGCATGGCTTGGTTAGCAAGTGCAATTCATGCTGCCTCAAAGTAGTCCTCCATAGACTCAATCCAGATCTTGGCATCGGCTTGAACATTCCTTCTCTTGCCATCAACCTCAGTTGGCTTAATTTGTTTGAGAAGGAACTTCTTCTCTTGAATCACAGCTGAACTTAGTGTAGGAGTCAGACTTGGAACCTGCACTTGGGGTTGCGTTTGGACAATAATATTCTTTATATTAACAACTTATCAAACGTTTCCCATATTACATTAATACGACTAGCACAGCTTTTAGCCAAGTGATTTAATCGCTTAACATCTTAGCTAACATTTACAATCAAGATAGACGATAGTAAAAAGTCTTGTTCATTCATGAGGGCATAACCCTTTGAGTACATTTATTTTGGGTAAGTAGAACAAGCTGATTGATACATCAGTTTGGGGAAAATAGGATTGTGTTACAATCGGATACAGGGATGGAATAATAATATGGAGTGGGTCATGGATTTTCAAGAAACGATAAGTCATAGGAAGCTTGGGGCATCCCTTCCTTTGATATCCGTTCTTCTCATAGTGCCCTAACACTTTGATCCTGTCTCGACAGGGATTACCCAGGTCACTTCTTCATAGACATACGTGTTCTGCTTGACTTGCCGACCGCCAACATGCAAAGTTGCATTTGCATGAGCTTCGACAAAGAGGAACAACTTCACAATCTTTAAATCCTCCATCCACTTGATTCTCTTCAAGTTGGTCTGAAGGTACGCGAGTCGGTGGGCCGCTATGTAGTATATTCTTGATTCTCTCGTTCATCTCCGTTCCGCATACAGGGGTGAAGGATTATAGATGTGATCTAGAATATTCATCTTGCTTAGCCTCTAACGATAATCTGAAGCATGCATTGTAGTCATAAACATGACTTGGAACACCAAGAACTTGCTCCATGCTTCGTGACTTTGCAACCCAACATCCATAAGTGAGTAAAGAAATGTTTTCAATCAAAAAACACTGCTCTATTCCACTTACCTTCCCTTGACTGTCCCCTTATTCCCTTTATTTTCCTCCATTAAGTTCCCTTGTAATCTTAGATCCCATTGGTTCACTCTGATACCAACTGTAACATGTCTGCTCGTTCGCTTGTGGGACACGTCTTAGCAGCCCATTAGGAGGAGGGTCTAGAAGGCTCTGCCTGGCACTCGCAAGGAATGGCATAGGGTTTGTGATCTAGGTCTTCTGCTCAGGGAAAACTCGGGAAGACCTAGATCGCAAACCCTGTGTCATTCCTTGCGAGTGCCAGGCGGAGCCTTCTAGACCCTCCTCCCGATGGGCTGCTAAGACGTGTCCCACAAGCGGACGAGTGGACACGTTACAATCTCGAATTCTATAACAGTGGTATCAGAGTAGGTCTCTTTGATTTTCTCAAAGTAAAGGCAATCCTTGCAAGAAGAAGGTAAAGATGGCAACTGATGAAGCACCTACAAGTTAGCAATTACAAGCTCAATCGATAGAGTATCATAGCTTGTTGGAGATTCCGAAAGTATGTCAATTGATTGATAGCTTAAGGGCAATGGAAGAAGCTACTTATGAAGGAACGAATCCTCTAAAAGATGGTGATACTAGAGGAAACACCATTTCACCAATTGATGTTGAAGATACAAAGCATCCAATTGTTGAGATGGTTCCTAGAAGGAAGAAGGATTCTCGGGTCAAGAAGAGTAAAAAGACCTCACCTCGAGTGAGGCAGATAAGGAGGGAGTCATCTGCCTCAGCAACCAACTACTCCCCTGATTACTCAAGTTCCTCCTCCTCCTCCTCCTCATCTTCTAATTTCTACTCTCTTGGTTCTAAGTCTCATGCAATCCGCAAACGGACAAAGAGGGACCATAAGAGGAGCAAGCTTAAGAAGACTAAGACTTTCAAGTTTGGGGGGACATAAAGTTTGACTCTTACTCCGGTAAGAGAGATCCTACTAAGGCATTAGCCTTTGTCAAGCAAATTGAAGTTGCTTTCTCTAATGGTAATTTCTCAGAAGAGTCCAAGCTCAGGCATGTAGGTATGCACTTAAAAGACACCGCTAGCAATTGGTGGTTGACTCTCATTTTGGAGGGAATGAAACCTATGACTTGGAAAAAGTTCAAGAAGAAGTTTTATGCTTAGTTTTTGCCTCCTGATTTTGAGAATGATGTCAAGAAGGAGTGGGATTGGCTAGGCCAAAAAGAGCATGAAAAGGTCACTAGTTATGTGGACAAGTTTTGGTCTACTCTTCTCAAGGTTACTCCTTTCATGGAGATCAGCGCGATGAAGAGAAGAAAATGAAGTTTGAAGCTGGCCTACTCCCTCATTTACACAGAACCATGAAGGTGTATCCACATGAAACCTTATCTCGCATGATGGAGTCTGCTATCATAGCTGAAAGTTTGCATACACTTGGTACATCTCGAAAGTTGGAGATGAGTTCTTATAGAGCTAGACAAGAGCAGCTCTATGATCAACCAAGAGACATGACTAATCGAAGAAGATCTACTTTTACCCATGACCAATATTCAAAGCCAGAGGGTAACAAGAAGAAGCGCAAGTATCTCTTGCCCTTTGAGATACAAAAATACAAAGAGGAAGGAAGGTGCTTTCTTTGTGGTGAGTTAGGGCATATGAAGCCTGATTGTCCTCACAAAAGGAAGTGAGCAAATGTGGTTAAAGATCCTCCTCCACCATCCTCAAATTCTGTTCTGGATGTGCAAGATAACACTCATTCAAATGAGAAGAAAAGACAAATCTTAAAGGGTTGGGGGACACTCGACAATCAACGAGTTTTGATACTCTTTGATCCAGGGTCCACAGATAATTTTGTGTCAGCATATACTGTTGAAAGGCTACAAATTCCACTGGATCGATTGGGAACACCAATTGGATCAAGTTCTCGGCATTTGAAGGACTTACAACCAATTCTACTCCTATTCAAGGGAAGTTGAATCTTAGAATTGGGGATTACCATGACCAAGAATCTTTTCTACTTGCACACATAGGTAACTATGATGTTATCTTAGGCATGCCTTGGCATTACAATATTAGACCTCTTCCCGATTTTGTTAAGAAGACCCTTGCATTTCAATTCAAGGGTCGGAACATAGTATGCATTGCTGATGCTAGAGATTGGCATGTGCCAATGGTTAGTCATGTTAGCATTTCTAAAGAAATGAAGAAAGCTATTTTTGTGTACATGATTTTTGCGAGAGAGTCAAAAGAAACTAATGATTCAAGGGCACGGTGTGCCTCTAATGAACACACAATACCAACTAATGCTTTTAAGTCTTAGACTTTAAAATAACCCCTCTCTTTAATTGATCAAGCTAGACATGATTTTGTAAAACAATATGAAGATTGTTTTAGTGATTCACTCCCGGGAGAGTTACCTCCTAAGCACTCGAAATATCACACAATTGATCTTATCCCAGGCAGTTCACCACCTAACCAACTGCCTTATCGAGTAAGTGCAAGTCAGAAAGAGGAGATCCTAACACAAGTTAAATGAATTGTTGGAAAAAGGGTTAGTTCAACCTAGCTCTTCTCCATACTACTCTCCAGTCTTGTTCAAAAGAAAGACAGCTCTTTCTGTATGTGCATAGACTACAGATCTTTGAACAAGATCACAATCAATAATCGTTTTCCTATCCCAAGGATAGATGATATCTTGGATAAGTTGCAAGGGGCTAGTATCTTTAGTCACATTGATCTCAAGAGTGGCTATCACCAGATACGAATAGCACCTAAAGATGTTTATAAGACAAATTTTCGTATGACATTTGGACTATACGAGTTCTTAGTCATGCTATTTGGTTTGACTAATGCACCCGTCACATTCAATTGAATGATGGAGAGAATTTTCAGACCTCACTCAAAGTTCACATGTGTCTTCTTTGATGACATTCTAATATTTTCACGGTCTAAAGGAGAGCATAGAAAACATATACCTATTGTTTTTCAAGAGCTTCGCAAGCATAGACTACAGGTCAATGCTAAGAAGAGTGAATTTTTCCTTTCGGAAATTCATTACTTAGGCCATATTGTTTCTCACAATTTGGTGAGAATGGATCCTGAGAAGATTTGAACCATTGTTGAATGGCCTACACCTACTTCTGTACATGAAGTTAGAAGTTTATTGGGCCTATGTTCATACTATAGGAGGTTCATACGAGGTTTTGCGTATGTTGCATCTCCTCTACATGACCTTACTAAGAAGCGAATGCCTTTTGCTGGCGATCAAAGCAACTACAAGCCTTTGAAAGAATTAAATTCCTTGTGACTCAAGAACCAGTTCTCATAGTTTCGGATCTTCAAAAACCTTTTGAAGTTCAATGTGATGCTTCTGGGGATTGCATTGGAGTTGTGCTTAACCAAGAGTATCATGCAGTAGCATTTGAGAGCCAATGCCTCAAGGACCATGAGCTACATGCTCAAGTATATGAGAAAGAGCTTATGGTAGTGGTACATGCTCTTCAAGTATGGAAACACTATTTACTTGGTGCAGATTTTGTTATTAAAATAGATCACCAAAGTCTAAGATACTTCCTCACTCAGAAGAAGCTCTTAGAGAAACAGATGTGTTGGGTAAATTTCTTATCTATGTTTCATTTTCAAATCCTTCACACATCTGGAACTAAGAATGTGGTAGTAGATGCTCTATCACGGTGACCTCGAGTGAATGCAATCACAACTGTTTACCATAACGAGTTCATGGATTTATCCAAAATGTATGCAATTGATTCAGACTTCTCAACCATATGGGATCAACTTAACTTAGGTCAGTCAATTACGCCTTACTCGATTTGAGATGGTTATTTGTATCATCTTCAAGAAATTTGTGTAGCATTACCATTGTGACACAAGGTAATGGATGAAGCATATGCATCTCCATATGCTGGATATAGGGGTATTCTACCCACTATTCAAGCATTGGAAAGATATTTCTTTTGGCCCACTTTTAGAGCTAACATTGAAAGATATGTCCGTGAGTGCAAGATATGCCAAAAAGTAAAGTATGACAGGCATAAACCACCTGGTCTACTAAAGCCATTACCTATTCCCAATGAGCCTTGGAAAAGTATAGCCATGGACTTTATCATGGAGCTTCCTCACACACAAGCAGGCAATGATGCAATCTGGACTATCATTGATAGATTCAGTAAGCAAGCTCACTTTATACATGTGCGAAACACAATCAAAGCCGATCATATGGCTAAGCTATTCATTGCTCATATTTTCAAGCATCATGGCATGCCTAAGTCCATTATAAGTGATCAAGATCCCCGCATGACCAGCCTCTTTTGGCAAGCTCTCTTCGAGAACCTCGAGACAAAGTTAACATTTTCATCCTCTTATTATCCTCAGACGGATGGGCAAAGTGAAAGTGCTAATTCTACTATTTTGGACCTTTTGAAATCATGTGTCTCTGATAATCAAAGAGAATGGAAAAAGTATTTGCCTTTACTAGAGTTTGCATACAATAATACGGTGTACTCTAGTACTGGTAAGGCACCCTTTGAGATCATCTATGGTAAGCCTCATTTACCACCCATTCTTCTTATGAAGGATAAGATCTTTGCACCAGATGAGTTTGTTAGAGACATTGATACAAATTTTACTCAAGTAAAAGCTGCTATCCAAAGGACACAAGAGAAGCATAAACACGAAGCAGATAAGTATTGTCGTAAGCTAGATCTCAAGTTGGAACAATATGTTCTTCTTAAGTTTGAGAAGGGTCGCTTGAAGAAGCAGAAAGGTCAAAAGGGTAAAGTGGTTAAGCTTTCTAATTGCTATTATGGCCCTTTCAAGATCACAAATAAGATAAACGATGTGACTTTTTGTTTGGATCTACCAAGTCATTGAAACATTCATAATGCTTTCCATATCAGTTTGTTACGTCCCTATATTGGAGAACCTCCAATGGAACCAATCAAGGAAGATTTACCTGGCATAGAAGAAACATAAGAGTTCCTTGTGCACCCAAAAGAATTTTACACCATCAAGACAATACTCTAAGGTCGAGTAAGGTATTAAGGAAGTGTTTGGTTAAGTTTAAGAATTATCCCCTTAGTTTATGACTGAGAGAGAACTACAAGACTTTCCAAATCTTCTTAAGGACTATGTATCCCCTCTACAGTTGAGGTCAACTGTTTAGAAGCCAGAGGGATGTCACTAAATTGATTGCTTACTATGCATTCTCTATTTAATAAATTTATGTCAATAAATTAATGACTCACTTTTCTTTAAGTGTTGATGATGATCTAGCATGGCCATGAAACCATTTAGAGACTAGTTATCCTAGTGCGTTACTTAATAGGGTGATCAGAGCACAGTGACGAGGATATCTCGTACATGTAGTACAAGTTATGAAGGGGGAAAAAAGTGTCTGCCAAGTGTAAGAATGTACACAAGAACCAAGGAGTTACACATAAATGAAGATGGATTGAGTTCAAAGAAGAGGAAGTGCATTAGCATTGTGAGGTTTAAGGTCTTTTCTTTCATTAAGAAAGACGAGAGAGGAAATTCTCTCACTAAGAAAGACGAGAGACATGATTCTTTGGAAGTAAGGAGAGAAGTGATTTTCTCTTTCTAAGGTCTAAAATGATACAAGATTTTGTGTGGAATTCAATCTTAAGTTGAGGCCCAAGGCAATCTAATTAACTCTCCTTATCTATGACTCAAGGTGGTTGTATGGACCACAAGTTAAGAGTATAGTTTAAAAAGCTATTTTTTGGAAAATCCATTTTTAAAATATCTCGCAATAGGAATAGGATCTCTAAAAATGGGCTGCGTGGGTTATCGAAAACAACGAGATCTATAAATTTTGTGTTGGACATTTTTTCATCCAAACAACGCACAAAGAGATATCTTGAAATTAGTGCTACAGAGTGGAACAACCACATCTTGCATGAAGATCAACTTACCTCTCTCTCCAAGAAGAGAAGCTCTTGAAAGCCTATAAAAGAGGAGGCTCTTCTTGGGTGTAAGGGGGAGGTGAAGGAAGCATCACTTTGCATGTATCCAAGAGGAGAAGAGAAGGTGCAAGTGCTGCAGAAGCCCTGCTGAAATCAAGTGCTACGGAAGCTCTGCTAAAATCAAGCTCTAAGAGGAGAGCCCTACACATATTGTGTAGGAGAGAAGGAGACTCAAGAAGGATCGAAAGGTGCTAACTTCCAAGTTGTGCAAGTGTTAGCCGGTTGTATACCTTGCAAGGAACCGTGATCTTGTTTCCAAGATCTCCAAGTAAGAACTGGCTTATGTGTAATGGAGGAGCTTGCTCCTTGTCAATAATATAACTCCACAAGGGGGGAGATTGGCCCATCTTCCAGTCCCTAGTGTGTTGTCAATCTCTCTCTCTCTCTCTCTCTCTCTCTCTCTCTCTCTCTCTCTCTCTCTCTCTACATCTTTCTTTTCTCTCATATGTTCTCTCTCTATGCTAGTGTAATATTTACCATATATCTTTTAAGTATATAAGAAAGTCGAGCGTGTATCTCGGATTCTATAACAATCATTATCATCTGGCATTGCATCAATAGCTACTAAGGAATTTGCAATGCTTCTCACTTTTAAAACATATGTGTTTACAGATATCTTTCCTTTCTTAAAAGTGTTCAACTCTTTCTTGAGTTGAATCTTCCGTGCCTTTGTATTTATTGAAAACACGTTCTCAAATTTTTTTCAAGATGCATATGAAGTATTTACATATTGAAGATGTTCTAACATAGTATTATCATTGACTGTAGATAGCCAATACATTTCCTTTTTGTCTTTTACATTCTATTCTTTCCATGCCTTTAATTTTTCTGCAGTCACAAGATTACTTAACTCTAGTTTCTTTTCTTCACCAAAAATAAACTCTTAGAGGCATTTTTAATAAGAAATATGTCAAATGAAACTTCCATAATGGGTAGTTATTATTGTCTAGCTTCTCAATGATGGGGTTTTTACAGTTCTTTGCCATTAGGACAAAATTAATACAAAATATCAAGCACGTCTTTTGAAACCTTTATAAGTACATAGTAATACACTAAGCAATTGTTTTCATTGATTATTGAGTAGTATATGAATTTACCCTAAAACAATTGTGCACAACCTTGGGGTTTGAAATGGGGCTTAAAACAGCCTCCTCAGATGGCCAAAAGGTCAACGAGAAAGTGCTTTTCTCACACACCAAATCTCATAGCAACATGCGATTGTCTCCATAGGTACTATCCAAGAAAAAGAGTGGAAGAGTGGGAGAGCTTCTTACCCATTGCTTTCTTGCTCGAATACTTGCTTCTTCTCCTTTACTTTAGCCTTTAAAACTAGACTCCCTCAGTGGTGCCGCTCTAATACCATGTCACAAATTGCATAGTTGGGGCTTTCTTAAGCTACTGCACCAAACACACACCATATATACAAGAGGAAGCTCACTCAACAATACAAGAAGAGAGATAAAGGCTAAAAAATTTTCTAGTTGGTTTTTTCTTCTTCTTTTATCCACAATACAACGCACACAAAGAATAGACAAGATACAATATAAAGAAAAGTGGCCTACTAAGTCAAACAATGCATAACTAACTATACTAATCGATTGATACTATAACTATGCCATCTATAGGTAGGTACAATAAACCAAATATAATAAATAATAAGCTAGTGACCATGTGAGGATCATAATGACCACTGATGTGCTAAGTGTAGATATGCAGATCCATCTAACCAAGCAGTCTATCATCAATGTCCGCAGGTGTTGAGCTTGCCATGTCAATAGATTAGCCTTGTTTGCAAGAGATCTCTCCATAGGAAGGATGTCATATTAGGAGGCAATAAGGATACCAAGGGGCTCTAGCCATAAATTCCTTATATGCTTACAACTTGCATAATCCCTATGAGACCAAGATGATCTTCTTAGAAGGTGTTCCTACTAATTAAGATGTATTATACTTTTAGATTCGTCCTTATGGATGATAAACATATTGTAAAAAAATAAACCTTCAAAATGAATAAATGAATATTTTATAAGAATTACTTTACTTATTTTAGTGTTATGATTTTAATTTACATGAACAAATTCTATGTTTAACGATTAATTAAGAAAGCTACTTTGACATATTATCATAAATATGCTAGATAGTTAGATAACTAAAGAATTTCCAAAATAGAAGTTAGCACATTAACCAATTATAAAAGCTAGAAAAACCCTAAATTCATGACATCTTAGGGGACTGAAGTGAGAGTATGCCCTACGGACAGAGTGTTGAGATGGCAAACTCAATATGTGCAGACATTGATGATGGACCGCTTGGCTAGATGGATCCACATATCTACACATAGCACATCGATAGCCATTATGATCTTCACATGGCACTAACTTATCACTTATTATGTTTAGTTTGTTACACCTACCTATAGTTGACAAAGTTATAGCCTAGTCGATTAGTATAATTAATTATTCACTGTTTAACTTAATATGCCACTGTCCTTTATGTTGTATCTTATTTATACTTTGTGCACATTGTATTGTGTGTGGAAGAAGAAGAAGAAACAAGCAAGAAAATGTTTTGGCCTCCATCTCTCTTCTTGTGCTCTTGAGTGAGTTTTCTTTTGTGTGTATGGTGTGTGTTTAGCGCAACAACTCGAGCAATTCTCCCGACCACAAAATTCTTGACGTGGTATCAGAGCCAGTACCACTACGAGAGGCTAGTTTGAAAGTTGAAGTGAAGAAAAAGAAGGAAGGATTCGAGCAAGCAAACAACGTGTAAGAAGCTCTCCCATTCTTCTACTCTTTCTCTTGGATAGTGCATGTGGAGGCACTAGAAGCAGGGCCGGGCCAAAATCTCAGATTGCTATGAGATTTGATATGCGTGTAGAGCACTGTATATTTTGCAGATAAGCCCTTTAGGACTTGACCATTGCTTTTTTAGGCATCTGAGGCCATTTTGAGCCCCATTTTAGAGCCGCAAGGTTGTAGAAAATAGTTTCAAGGTATATTGCGATTTCGGCCATGTCAACCAAAAGTGGATGTACAAGTTGCAGATTTTGAATATATAAAATTTAAGGTATTTGCTAGGAAGCAAACATAAGTTTTATTAGTAAACATGTTTTAGATTACATGTATTATTGAGCAATAATAAGTGAAAGAGATCACTTCGTGTATTGCTGTGTACTTATTTTGAAACGTTGTAGAAGACTTGCTTGCTATTTTGTGTCTTTATTGTTTTGTGATAATGGTAGAGAATAATGAAAATTCCATCATTGAGAAGCTAGACAAGAACTTATTATGAAAGGTTGCAGAAGACTTGATTGTTGTTTTGTATCATTTTTGTGATAATAACAGAGAATAGTGGAAATCCCATCATTGAGAAGTTGGACTAGAACAACTACCCTTCATGAAAGTTCCATGTGACAAACTCCCTTATTGGAAAGGGCATTTATGATTTTATTTCACGTGAAGAAAAGGAGCCAAAGCTGAGTATCCCTATGATTGCAAATGAATTAAAGGAGTGTAAAGCATGGAATGAAAAGAAAAAAAAGGTGATGTATTGGCTATTTGCAGTCATTGTTGATAATACTATGTTGGGATGTATTAGGAATGCACAAACTTTACATGCAGCTTGGATAAATTTGGAGAACATATTTTCAGTAAATATAAAGGCAGGGAAGTTTAAGCTCAAGCAAGGGTTGAATACCTTGAAGAAAGGAAAAATGTTTGTTAATGAGCATACTTTAAAGGTAAGGAGCATTGCAGATGCTTTAGCAATTTTCAATGCAATGCTTGATAATGATGATTTGGTTTCATCTACTTTGAGTGGCCTTAATAATGAGAAGACTTGGAAATCATTTATCACTTCTGTATATATATGGAAGCCATTTCCAAATTTTGATGGGTTGATCTCTCTCTTAATTATTAAAGAGATCAATATGTAGGGTGATCCATCTGAAAGGTCCAAGCATTTTACTCAAGTTCAAGAAGGAGACATGGTAGATCCTCTTCGAGAGGCCGTGGTATGGGATGTGTTAGTGATAACCATCAAAATAGCTTAAATTAGCAATTTAGAAAAATGTACATTTCAGGAGGTTGTGGAAACTTTAGAGGCAAAGGGAGCTCTAGAGAAAGAGGTGGATGTTAGATCAAAGGTTCTAAAAATTCTACTATTGTTTACCATTATTATGGCAAAACATGTCATATTACAACCCATTCTTATGTTAAGAAGGATGATATATGCAGTGGTGGTAAATTGCAACAAGGAGACTATGTATCATCTTCATGGTAGAATGAATACAAAAATGAGCGTCTATTTGTTATGTAGCATATGATGAATGTTATTACAAGAAAGGAAACACATGATGATGCATGGTATGTTGATTCACATGTACCTAATCATATGATCAATCATGCTGAATGGTTTGGAGAGATGCAGTATTTATAAAATCTAGGTTATGTGCAAATAGGTGATGATTCATGCACCCAATTTCACACATTGAAAAGGTTTCATTGTCCTTGCATGATAGCTAGACAAAAAGTTTATTAGATGTAATACATGTGCCATCAATCACAAATAATTTAGTGTTTGTTGGCCAAATGGTAGAGCAAGGGTTGTAGGTTTGATCCAATGCAAAAGGTTGTTTTATAGAAGACTTTAATGATAAGCGTAGGTTGGTCACAAAAGGAAGTAGAGTCAGCCGCATGTTCACTTTAGATGTTGGAATTCCTACAATGAATGCTACTATATATGTTGAAGAAAAAGGAGTGGTTCAAGACATTGAGATATGGCATAAATATATTGGACATGAAAATGTGCAAAGGCTGAAATTAATGCAGTCCAAAGGATTGATTCCATGGTTGTCTACTTTTAAGTTGTAAAATTTCATAAAGTGTGTGAAGCATGTCAGTTTGGTAAACATGCAAGATAACTCTTTTTGCATGAAAGACATGTGAGTAAAAACATACTTGATGTTCTACATACAAATGTTTGGGAACCTACACATAACATATCTCGTGGTGGCAATAAATATTTTGTTACGTTCATCGATGATTGTTTAAGGAAGCTATGGGTATATTTCATGAAGGAAAAGAGTGATGTATTTGAGCATTTCAAAACTTTCAAGGCTACAATTGAAACATAAACATGCTTGAAAGTTAGGTGCTTGAGATTAGATAGAGGGGAAGAGTATCTCTTTAATGAGTTTAGTGCCTTCTTGAGGTCTCATGGGATAAAGAGACAGTTTACTTGTAGGTATACCCCACAACAAAACGGGATTGCAGAAATAAAAAATAAGCATATCTTAGAAGCTACATATACATTGATGGATAAAAAGAATATGTAAAAATATTTTTGGTCTAAATTTTTTCATACTGCTATCTATATTATGAACAAGACTCTTACATCTACAGTTCATGGGATATACGCAAGATGCTTTATATGCAAGACACTTTATACGCAAGACGCTTGATGTGCCACACTTGAAAGTATTTGGCTGTATTGCATATATTCATGTGCCAAATGAGCTATAAAAAGAGCTTGATCCAAAGGCTAATAAATATATTTTTATTGGATACTCTTTAGAGTAGAAAATGTATCGTTGTTAAAACCTTGTCACGGGTGAGTTCAGAGTGAGTAGGGATGCTATTTTTTATTAAATGAGCAGTTGGTATATATCTAGTGGTGATGCATTGGATGATGATGATGATCATGTTAGTTATGTGTAGAAAGAAAAGCAACAATCAGAGAGCCTTAATGGACCAAAATTTTTATCTAGTACTACATCTATAGTTAGCCCTTGGTTTGGAAGACTAAGGAGTAGCCCCACATCTTCAGGTGTATCTACAAGTGTTGTAGGTAAAGACAAAGGAAAGAAGAAAGTTAGATGGTAATGATACATCTACTAGTCATTTAATATTTGATGGAGATTCTAGTGGTTCAGAGAGTTTGGATGATGAGCTTGTATTCCTTTAGTCAAGACATGAGGAGTACAAAGAGCACATAGTAATGTAAAGGCTCTGTTGAGTGATCTAGTGGTATGCATATATAGTAGGGTCAGATACCCTGTTAAAAGATTTGGTTTTAAAGGTCATGCAACTTATCTTTGTGCTTATATGGTAAAGGTAGTTGAGGATGTAGAGCCCACTTGTTTTGAGGATGCTATTGGTTATGCTTATTGGGATGCAACAATAGATGAGAAGATGGTTGCATTAGAAGCCAATAAGATTGGATTTTGTACCCTTGCCTAAGGGCAAGAAAGCTATTGGTAGTAAGTGGATTTACAAAATCAAGCATAATGTAGATGGTTCAATTAGCAGGTATAAGGCTAGGCTGGTTATTACAAAAGGTTATACCCAAACATATGGCATAGATGATGAAGAGACATTCAATCCAGTTGCTAGGATGGCAATTGTTAGATGTGTGATGTTGCTTTGGCAATAACTAAAGGTTGGAATTTGTAGAAAATGGATTTTAAGAATACCTTCTTGCATGGTGAATTGCAAGAAGTGGTGTATATGGAGCAGCCAGCAGGTTATGAGAATTTAGAGCATCCCACATATGTGTGCAGGTTAAAGAAGGTGCTTTATGGGCTCTAAAGCAAGTACCTAGGGCATGGTTTGACAATATCAGAGAGTATCTTGTTAACATTGGTTTTTATATTTCTATCATGACCACTCACTTTATGTGAGAAAGGGAGATGAAAGCTTGGTCATTATAGTCATCCATGTGGATGACTTGATTATTACAGGTGATTATGACAGTGGGATTACTGAAGTTAAGGACTTTATGAAGAATAAGTTTGAGATGAAGGATTTGGATGAGCTAAGGTACTTTCTTGGTATTGAGATGATAAGATGTGATGATGGTATATGGCTATCCCAAAGGCAATATGGCTTAGATCTGTTATGTAAGTATGTATGACAATATGTAAGTCTTTTTTAGTACCATTGGAGCAAAATGTGAAGTTGAGTACTGATGTTGGGGATGCGATAGAAGACCCTACTATGTTTAGGAGGATAGTAGGAAGTTTGATTTACATGACTATCACAAGACTAGACTTGAGCTATGCCATTGGCCTTGTTAGTTAGTTTATGAAAATGCCTAGAAAGCCTCATTTGGATGCAGTTAGATACATATTGAGGTACATGAAGTCCACTTTACACTATGGACTCTTTTATGAGACAGGTAAGGATGTACAGGTGTTTGGATACACAAATGCAAATTGGTCTAGTATTATGTGAGACAGAAGATCTACTAGCAAATTTATGTTTTCCCTTGGTAGTACAGAAACCTATAGTTGCTTTATCGAGTACATAGGCTAAGTATAGAGGTGCTGCTATGGTAGCATGTGAGGTGGTATGGCTACAAAAGTTATTGGGTGATTTTGGATGTGCAAGAAAATGGCCCAGTTGTCATTCATTGTGACAACATGAGTAACATACAACTAACTAGGAATCCAATGTTTCATGCTAGGACAAAACACATTGAGGTGCACTACCACTTTGTGAGAGAGAATATACTTCCAGGAGAGATTGACTTGGTATATGTCAATATACAGGATCAAATAGCTGACATTTTCATAGAGGTATTGGATGTAGAGAAGCCTCCAAAGTT
This sequence comes from Lygodium microphyllum, assembly GCF_053477565.2. Taxonomy (NCBI): domain Eukaryota; kingdom Viridiplantae; phylum Streptophyta; class Polypodiopsida; order Schizaeales; family Lygodiaceae; genus Lygodium; species Lygodium microphyllum. The sequence continues at coordinate 17,399,509 of NC_141148.1, read as the reverse complement.
TTGAAGCTTACTTGGATTTGTAGAGATATTATTGAGCTTGAGGGGGAGTGTTGAGATGGCAATCTCAATATGTGCAAACATTGATGATGGAATGCCTAGCTAGATGGGTCTTTATGTCTACAATTAGCATGTCGGTGGTCATTATGATCCTCACATGGCCGCATGCTTATCACTTATTATATTTAGTTTGTTACACCTACTTATAACTGACATAATTATTGTGTGAGTCAATTAGTATAGTTAGTTATGCATTGTTTGACTTAGTAGGCCACTTTCCTTTATGTTGTATCTTATCTATACTTTGTGTACATTATATTGTGTGTGGAAGAAAAAAAGAAACCAACAAGAAAATGTTTTGGCCTCCATCTCTTCTTGTATTCTTGAGTGAGCTTCCTCTTGTTGTATGGTGTGTGTTTGGCACAACAACTCAAGCAAATCTCCCACCATGTGATTCTTAACATAGAGGGGTTGATGTGCCACAGTTCCCCTCATTTCTTACTCTCCTTGAACCAATTGTGACATGGGTCCACTTCAATTTTAGTGGATTTTCCCTAAGTAGACCCTCGAAGAGCAACACTGGTAGTTGGTTAGGTGACCTTAGTTTATGTATGGATAGGGTCCTTATGGGAATGTCTAGAAACTTCCCTTGCAATGTTGACTCTAGGCGACAAACTTCTAGTATTCCAGGGAGTCTTGGGCAACATTGCTTAGAGATATCTCTTGATGGACCACCAAAATTCATGCCACTGAGGAGTCTTCAATTGGGCATGTCATAAGTGGTATTAGAACTTAAATAAATGTAGAAATGTTTGCAAAATATATGAGAAGAATGGATAATCTAAGTTGGAGTTTTGGATGTTTTTTCACTAATAATGTGAAATGAACCTTGGTAGAGTGGTCAAGCTTGGGAATGTTTTTTGGTATTCCAAGCAATGTAGACATTGGTGATGCACTCTTTTGACATTGGGTGGAGAAGAGAAGTTATGGGCACCTTAGACCAACTATACGATCCTTCACTACTACACCAAGAAAGACAATGGTGGGTTTGGAATTGAAAGTTCTACAACTTTGACACCGATCATCTTCCTTACATATGTACCAACTTGAAGAGGATACAATGGATGGAGAACTTCAAGGATGTGAAGGCATTTAATATTTTGCAAGTCTAAAAGAAATCACACTTTGTTCATAAGTAGCCGGTAGATCCATCTGGATGGCTACATTCAGGACAACAAGGTGAAAAAAGTGATTCTAACAGAGAGAGTGTCCATGTAGGGTTGCTCTAGTCACCATGGCTATTACGTAAAGGGTCTCCCAACTTTCCCATTTGGTACAAACTCATGGATGTACATGGCAAATTTTCATCCTATTACACTATTGATGTATATGATTTTATCGTTCCTAAGTTCCTGTATGAGAAATGTAATATCTTAGGTTATGGAATTCAAAACATAGAAAGGGTCTACTTACTTGAACTAGTCGCCCCTACTTGACGTAATAAACCTAGCTAGCATTATCATAGATGTGAATAATGAAAAGAGTCTTTTTTTACTTTTTCAATTGTGTACTTATTGTACTACATTTATGTTCTTGAGCACAAATTATGGGAATCATATATTGTGAATGTTAAGTGAAAGATGCAATTTTAATATGCTATATATTTGATCATGTAAATTTTGTCAATCCTAGGGTATTGTGCCTACTCTTGGCCTTGTCAAAGTGCAAGAGAAGAAGTTCCTTCTCAAGCAAATCAAACCACTTGAGTTTGATGGCAAGGGAAATGATGTGAAATCCAAGGTAGAAATGTGAATCGAATCAATGGAAGACTACACTGCTATAGGAACTATCCCTTCCAATTGAGCAATGATCGCCAAATTAAAACCAGAGAATCTCCCCTATGGTGGAAACAATGGTGTAAAGACCAAGGAGTTTTTGAGTTACCCATCACTTGGGATAAATTGAAGGAAGCATGCACAAGAGATACGTTTCACCAACTTATTGGACCATGAAGATGAACAAATTCTTCATCTTACATAATCTAAATCTAAGCTTGGAAGCTTACTACTTGAAGTCTGTGTCACTTTTGAAGTATGCACCACCCATGCCTATCTCCTAGCAAATGTCAAATTTTTGGCATGGATGAGCTCTTCATTTGAGGTGATGTATTCATCTAATCTTCAAGACACATTGATCTAGGCGAGGGAAATTATTCAAAAGCTTCAACCAAAGTCTAGATAGAAATGGTAAATTTTGGGGACATGGTTCTCCATACAGAGGGCCATGTGGCTTCATCAAAGGAGTCCAAGGCCAATAAAAAAGTAATCAAAGCAAGAAGGACAATACAAATATAGTCGGCAATTTTGTGCCAATAGGGCAACAATGATATGTAAAGATGTTGCCATTGCAATGAGCTTGACTACTTCAAGAGACAATAACCGAAGCTTAACCAAAATTTTTGTAAGGGTAGATTCATGGTAAAAACTGATTTGCCATGGCTAGAGACAAAAGAAAAGTTTCTTGTGTGACTCATAGGGAATTGGAGAAAATGAAGACTCTATATTGGAGATAGAAATGGATTGAACAACTATTCATGCTACCCTCAACAAACAGGGGGACTAAATTGCCAATTTATAATGATTTCGACACTAGTGACTTGTTGAGGTAAACATTTCAAAATTTTGATTGATTGTGGAAGTATTCATTCATTAATTTCACCAAAGTGTGCAAGAAAGCTAGGGATAGACATTGCACCTACATCCAAACTTTTGGTAGAATTAGTCAGTGAAAAAGAAGTTATTTGTGTATAGCAACTTAGTGAAGTGGAATTTGACTTAGGAGGCAATCCTACTAACATGAGGTTCAAGGTTATTAACTTGGGAGCCTATGAGTGCTTACTAGGAATGGATTGGCTAATCCCATATGACATCCCCATTCATTGTGGAAAGGGCCAAATTACATTCCAAAACCTAAAGGAGAGTAAGTGACAATCCAAGGTGAGGCTGAATAATCTAGAATAAAATTGGTAAAAGCTTCTTGCATTGTTAAAGCATTAAGGAAATACCTACCTATGTACTTAATTAAACTTAATAAGATTAAACATAAAAATGAAGCCAAAGAAGGACCATCTTGGCTAAAGGAATACACACATGTATTTCCAAAGAAATTAATGGAACCCCCACTCCAAAGAGAGGTCGATCATGAGATTAAGTTAGTATTAGGAGTTGCTCTAGTTGCTAAGTGACCATATTGGATGTCCATTCCAAAAAGTATTGGGTTGAAGGAGCAACTTAAGAAACTTTTGGATCAAGGGTACATCAAACCAAGCAATTCAGCTTGGGGAGCCTTAATCCTATTTTTGAAGAGAAAAGAGGGAACCCTCCACCTTTGCATTGACTATCATGGGCTAAACCAAGTAACAGTCAAGAAGTATTGATGAGCTTCTTAATCAATTTGAAGGAGAAAAAGGCTTTTGCAACATTGATCTACAATCAAGTTTCTACAAAATAAGGATTAAGGAGGAAGAGATTCCCAAAATTGCTTTCAATAAAGATATGGTCATTTTATGAGCCAATTGTAATAATTTTTGGATTGATTAATGTCTTTGCTACTTTCAATAGATTAAGGCAAGATATCTTTCAACCCTATCTTGATGCTTTTATTCTTATCTTCTTTGATGACATCTTGACATACTCCAAGGATAATGAAGACCATGAATGGCAACTCTGCATCATCCTTGATAACGAGGACACAAAATCTATGTGTGAAGAAAAAGAAATGTGCATTCTCAAGATGCAAATTGAGTATCTCGAATTCATACTATCCAATGAAGAAATTGCGGTGGATCTTGCCAAGGTCAAAGATGTTCAAGAATGGGCACCTTCAACAACAGTTAAGAAGTGCAAAGCTTTTTTGGGTTAACTGGATATATATAGTTTTTATTAAGAATTATGCCTCGATTGTTTCATCTCTCATTGATTTGCTCAAGAAGCAAGTTGCTATCATATGGACTACCATTGATGATAATATCTATCCTAAAGCCACTCAACCTAATCCAAGAGTTGAAAGTTGTAATAGATACAAGCTCTCGTGTTGGATTGTGTGCTTATGGAGGAAGGTCATCTAATGGCTTACTCTTTGAGAAAAGTGCATACTCATGATAAGAATTATGCTAGTCATGATCTAGAGCTACTACCAATAATCCACGCTCTCAAGTTGTGGAGACATTATTTATTTGGAAACAAGTTCTCTCTAGTCACTAACCACAAATGTCTATTGTGGATCTTTACATAGTTGCATCTAAACATGAGGTAGTGTTGATGGATTGAGGATTTTTAAGAATATGATTTCCAAAAGAAGTACGGGCCAAGCAAAGAGAATGTATAAGTGGACACTTTAAGAAGCAAAGAATTTCTTAATGCTCTTTTCTTAAAGGAACCCTCTAAAGCAAGATCTCTAGCTGTTATGGTGTCAATGACCAAAAATCCTATTATAGATATGGTAAGAGAAAAATCAACTAAAGACTCAAGATATTGACAGATGCTAAGGGAGGTCCAAAAGCCAAAGTCTAACAAAACCCAAAGATCAAATTCAAGTATAAGAACTTCTCTATTGACGAAGGAATGGGCCTACTTCAAGACAAGGTTATACATATCTTTGAACCAAGAACTCAAGAAGAAGATACTTTTGAAAGCTCACAACTCCCCATTCTCAAGACACCCTAGCTATGCAAAAACTTTCAATTTCGTGAGGAAAAAATATCATTGGGAGAAGCTCAAAGGAAATGCACTTAAGTATATTATTAAATGCTTGAGTTGCTAGATGTCATGAAAGCTCTAGCCACTTGATATCCCTCAAATGAAATGAGAATGAATCAACATGGATTTTGTAGTTGGGTTACCCTTAGTTTAAGGAGGATGCAATTCAATCTTAATGATTGTGGATGTGCTAAAAAAAATTGTGCATCTTATGCTAGTCAAGACCAACTACAAGGCTTCAGATATGGCAATGCTCTTTATTGTTAAAGAGATACTTAGCCTTCATGGATTACCAAAGAGGATCATTAGTGACCATGATCCTCTCTTCACTGCTCATTTCTAAAAGATCTTATTTGAGACCATTGGAACACAACTTTGCTTTAGTACAACTTACCATCCCCAAATTGATGGCCAAATAGAGCAAGTAACTCAAGTCATTGAAGACATACTTTGAGCTTATTATTGCAAAGAACCTAAGCCATGGATATAATATCTACCCTTGATTGCATTTGCTTACAGTGCATCCTATCATCAAAGCATTTAGATGACTTTGTTTCAAGCATTGTATGGGCAAGATTTTCTTACACCACTCAAGTTTTTTGACCCTAAAGGTAGAAGATTCTAAGAAGATGCTACAAGAAATGGATGAGTAGGTTATAGCCATTAGATAATATATCTAAGCTGAGAAGGATTGGTAGAAAGAATATGTTGATCTAGAAAGACAAGAGTGGATATTTAAGGAAGGCAAAATGGTCTTTGTCCTTGTCCCCCCTAAGAAGAGTTTCTTATTCTTGGGACAATTCAAGAAGCAAAGCCCAAGATATTGCGAGCTATACGAGGTTATCAAGTACATAGAATCCAATGCATACAAGTTACAACTCCCTAAGCACTTGAAAGATCACAATGTGTTTCATTTTAGCCCATTGAAATGTTATGTAGCCAACCTTGATCATATTCTTGACGATCATAAAGTTGTAATGCCAAGCAGGAGTTCTTCAGCTTCAACCTGATAGGATGCTTAATGTAAAAGATAGAATCCTAAGGAACAAGACCCTTAAATAGTATCTCATCCAATAGAAGGATTATCCTTAAGAGGATGCTGAGGAAGCACTATCTAAATAGTATCCCCAATTTCTTTAAAGATGAGGATATCTTGAATTCATCTTAGGGAAAGAGGATGCATCCCCACCTTCATCATATGTGACAAGGGGATGGGGGGTAGAAAATTAACTTAAATTTAAAACTTTGAAATTAATCAAAAGGTAGATTAAAAACTTTAGTATTTATCACATACATATTGTTGACCTCACTATCACGCCATCACCACACAATCAATCCTCACCATGCAAAGAGGGGGAGGTTATCCCTCCTCTAAGGCTATAAACTCATTATTATTTTACCCCTTAGAATTGGTCTTTGGCCTAAGCTAGTATGCTACTCACATATATAAATATAAATAAATAAAAATATGGAGAGAGAAGTGGAGAGCATAGAGAATGATAGTGAGAGATGTAGGGATTGAAAGGAGGAAAGAGGATCACAGAAGCTTCTAAGTTCCATTGGAGGACCCCCTCTTCTTCATCAAGGTCCAAGTACTTTCCCCCTTCCTTTGAAATACATTGCGAAGGAAACTCCTAAAGCTACATCACTTCTATAGTCTCAATTTTCCATCGGTGATTCTTCTTTAAGACTACCAGAGCTAAGGAGCATTGCATGATGGCACCCAAGAGAACAAAGCTTAATAACTACAAGTGTGGGAGAGAGAAACATAGTAGCAAGCACTAACAACATGCCAATATGCCAAACGGACTCCAAGTTCTCCTATTGCGTGTAAGCCCTTGTAATTGAAAGTAATATTTTGATGCTCATTTCAAAAGATGAAGAAAGCTTTAGTTTAGAGAATGATTTTTTATTTATGAATTTGTAAGGCTTGGCTTAAATCAATCGAATAAATTAACTAGGATGATGAAACTCTATTAGACATAATATCTTTGGGTTACAAATCTATCGTCTCAACAATACTTGGAATTGTGTTTATCTCACATACATGGAGAATAACTATCCTCTCAAGATCCTTATGAGGATTAGAAGGTGAATGATTACTCAAGGAATAGAATTAGAAAAGGAAAAAGGGGTCTTGAGCTCCCAAGGAGTAAAATATCCATGGTCAGTTATTGTAGTTTTCTTAGAGAAAACGCAAAAGAGAAGGCTTTAATCCCCCTTTTTGTGACCCAATAGGCCATCATTAGAAGATTACCATCATCATGCCAAAGTTAAAGGAAGTAAGGAAACTTCTTTGAGTTTTCATCAATATGTAGGAGAAGATTAAAGGTAAAACTATGTGATGCTTGAGATCCATCAATCAAGGGATTGAAGCTTTAGAAGCTTGAAGAATCATAAGAGCATAACCCAAACTAGATGAGTAGTTTGGATATAAGTGAGATCAAAATGTGCGATTAATGAAAAACAAGATGAACATAAGAGAGAACCTTAGTTCTCTAGAAGGTTAGGAGAATTCAAGGCCTTGGAAACCCTAGGAAAAATCCCAAGGGAAAGAGTAAATCGAAGAAATATTGTACAGATTGCCTACTAGGGTAAATTCCACCCTAATTTGTGCATTTAAGGGATTGATTGATGCACTATGAAATGATATGTTTGTGTTTGTAGATTTAGGATTTGGATTAAATCTTAACAATAACAAGTTGATATGGTTGCATAAACCTCCCCCAAGACTAGTACCAGAAACCCTATATTAAGGATGTTTTTTTAATCATATTAGGAGCTAGGTTTGGCCCCCTTTGCGAGAGGTCTCTCTATAAGGTAGAAAATAGGTTAGGAGGCAATAAGGGTGGCATGGGGGATCTAGTCATAAATTCATCACACGCCTAGGATATGCCTAACTCCTATGAGCCTAGGATGGTCTTCTTGGAAGGCTCCATTACTAGTTATGGGTATGAACTTGGTGGATTATACTTTTAGATTCATCCTTATGGATAGGAAAGATATTGTGACAAAATAAACCCTCAAAATGAATAAAGGATTGTTTTACAAGAGTGGAAAAGAGAAGTCATGTGTATCTTGGGACACTATATGATCCTTTGCCACTCTATTGACAAAGACAATGTGTTTGGGATGGACAATTCTGCTACATTCATGTCGATCATATTCCCTACATTGGTAGTGACTTCAAGAGGATACAAAAGGTTGGCTTTGATATTCTGTAAATCTAGAAGAAATCCAACCTTGTTCACAAGCAGCTAATAGATTTGTTTGGACTGCTACATTTATGATGAGGTCACAAAAGTGATTCCAGTAGAGACAATGTTAGTGTAGGGCCGCTCTAGTCAGTACAGGTATTGTGTAGAAGAAGGTCTCCTTGACCTTCCCTTGTACAGACTCATGGATGTCCATGGTGAATCACCATCCTATTAAACTATTTATGCATTTGATTATCATTCCTAGATCCCTATATGACGAATGTAATGCCTTAGACTATGGAATTTGAAACATAGAGAGGGATTATTTTTCTACAAACTAGATAGAAATAATTCCCCCTACGTGACGTAATCAGTCTTGCTAGCATTATTGTAGCCATGAATAATGAAAAGAGTCTCATTTTTTTCAAAATTTGTACCCATTGTACTTACTTTAAGCACAAATTGTGGGAAACTTCTACCATGGATGTTAAGTAAAAAGAAAAATTTTAGTATGATGTACATTTGTTCATGTAAATTTTGTCAATCCCATGGTAGAGTGCCTACTCTTAGCCTTGTTTAACTGCAAAAGAAGAAGTTTCTTCTCAAGAAGATCAAACAACTCAAGTTCTATCACCCAGCCCTGTGGACAAGCATAAGCAGTGAAAATACAAAGAGAATGAAGTCAAAACGCAGTCAATAATTGCAATAAATGCAATTGTCCTACATAAAAATAGGTCGCCTCAGCTTGTTGTCCCTAAAACACAAACAATGGACTACAAAATACTCAAAAAAAGAGCAAAGACTAGACTAAAAATGAGTAGAAGATGGTCACCCATGCTGAAAAATCAATTCGCAATAATAAAAAATGAGTCCAATGAGCTGTAGAAAAGCCAAAATGCAAACTTGAAATTGTAGAAAACAGCAACACAAACTTGGATCCTAAAATTTGATACCATGTCAAAAGTGGATGTAGTAATGAAAGCATAAAGAGATGCTATTCATCTTTCTTCTCTTTTCATCAATCCCTAGTGGATTTGTGCCTAGACCTTTCCAACCCCTAACATTTGGTGAGCTTGATGTGAAAGGCCTAACTCAGAGTCTACAAGATGGGAGAACTAGCTAAAGATGAAGTTGTTGTCATTGCAATAAATGCTAGAGATTTTGTGAGGAATTATGAGTTGATTAAACATGAAGAGACTATTACCAAGGCTCTATAAGAAGTGATTGCAATAAAGATGAAGAAGTTTGATAGCATTTTTGAATGTTCTTTCTGAGTTCTCTTCTTTGTAGCATTCTTCTATGTTTTTTTCTCTTTTGTCCTTGTGTTCAGTAGTCGAAAAGAAACCCTTGCCAAAAATGTAAAATTTCAAGCTTGACTTGACTAGGCTGCCCATGAGCTAGTCTCCCAGGGAGCTTCTCTTAGTTGGAATCTAAGATTGGAAGCTTATTACTTGAAGTTTGTATCGCTTTTAAAGTATGCACCACCCATGGGTATCTCCTAGCACTTGTCAAAGTTTTGCTATGGATTGAGCTCTCCATTGAATACCCATCTTGAGGCAATGTGTCCATTTGGCCCTCAAGTTGCATTAATCTTGGCAAGGCCAATTATCCAAGGGCTTCAGTCAAAGCCCAAAAGTGGGATATTTTAGGAACAAGGTTATCCAAATAGAGGGCCATGTGGTTTCATCAATAGAGCCCAAGGTCAATACCAAAGTAACCAAAGGAAGAAGGTGAAGAAAAATGTAATTGGTTATTTTCTGCCAATGGATGGCAACAATAATATTCAAAGATGCTACCATTGCAATGAAACTGGACACCTCAGAAGAAAATTCCCAAAGCTTAACCAAACTTTTTGCTAGGGGCAGTTTCATGGTAAACTTTGATCTACTATAGATAGAGGCAAAGGAAAATTTGCCGGTGTGAATTATAGGAATTAGAGAAAGATGAAGACCCTACATTGAAGGTAGAAATAGAAAGAGCAACTATCCATGCCTCAACAAAAAGTTTGAAACCTTTACCTCAACAAACACGACTTACTGAGGTAAAGGTTTCAAACTTTTGATTGACTAGGGAAATACTCATTCATTCATTTCACCAAAGTATACAAGAAAATTAGGGATAGACATTGCATATACATTCAAAATTCTAGTAGAATTAGCCAATGGAAAAGAAGTTATTTGTGCATAGAAATTTAGTGAAGTGGAATCTAACCTAGGAGGAAATCCTACCAACATGAGGGTTAGTGCATGGATGCTAGGAATGGATTGACTTGTCCCCATTGATACCTACATTCATTGTGGAAAGGATCAAATTACATTTTGAAACTCAAAAGGGGAGCAAGTGACAACCCAAGGCAAGATTGAAAAACCTAGAATACAACTGGCAAAAACTTTATGTATTGTTAAAGGATTAAGGAAAGGCTTATCTATTTACTTAGTTAAACTTAATAAGTCTACCTATCAACTTAGTTAAACTTAACAAGGTTAAGCATGAAAATAAGAACAATCTGATGAAGCCATAGATCATGCTTTGAATCCATCAACACTCCTAATATAGTGCTGAAGGATTATATATGCTCTTCAAGTTCCTTATGAAGCGATCCTACCAGCCAAAATCAAGGGAATGCCTCATTGAGGTAAACATTGATTAAAATACCAAATTTTTTTGCCAATATTCATAGTTTTGAAAGGGATCTCACTAACTTGTTGGAGCGATTCATTTTTGCATCGAATGTTCTTTTAACAAGGTTACAACGAATCTTCCTATATATTAGTTTTATTCTTTTTGCTCTAGTACGAAATATGATGTGTCTCCTTGAGGCATCCTTGGCAACATGATTTAGTGGTCCTTCGAGATGATTCTTTCAAGGAAGTGCCACTCAATACTTCTTTGAATAACATGAGGTTTAATGTCTAGACACTCTAAGCTCCACTTTGGAACAAAAGGTCTTGGCCATTCCCACGAGAATCAACCTGAATTTTTCATTTTCTATGTAAACTAAGTCTCCTATTTGGAATTAGCTAGCATCAGTCTTTGAGCAATTGCTTATGCTAGATTACTTGAATCAAAGCTGACTTGTATCGCACTTGGTTCAAGGAGAGTGAGAAATGAGGGGGAGTATGAAAACATCAACCCCTCTACCCATAAGGTAAAGTCTCACTCCGTTTCCCTAAAATGGTATGGAGTCAAGGGTCCTAGTTGACTCAATGGTCAATTTCTCCTATACACTGACACAACGAATTTGTGAGAAGCTCTCGGCTTACTGAGGCTACCCTAACTTAGAGAAGATTTGTCAGGGATCATGCCCTTTTGCTTCCCTTGGTTGAGTAGTTTAGTTATTTACTTATTGAACACATTTAAATTGTACACAAAAAATCATCTTCCTTAATTAATCCTTTAAATTACAATGTTATTTTACATAAATTAAAATCACAGCACACAAACAATGAAAAAAACCATTTGAAAGACATGTTCTTTAATTAATAAGAATCCTTATACAAGTCTTCATCTTTCGCCCATATGGAAGAACGATGCGAAGGCCAATATTTACCCAAGATTTTCACCCCTGCATCAAGAAGCCCATCTCAAGTCACATAGGTATTTGGATGATTCCTAGGAGTCTAAGAGTTTATCAACTAGAGTCCCTTGGCACCCTCACTCCTCCTGCCCAAATAATTCCTATGGAGTGATCTCTCGCTATCAAAGTCGGTCCAAAACTCTTTAAGGCAGAAATCTATTTTCCCCTTGGGAAGGGACTTGCAACTAGCCTTGGGGGAGGTCTAGTGTGCTTTTCTTTTTATCCTATTGTAGACTTAGTGTATTAGGATTTTTCCATTATTCAATCTATTTCCTAAATGCATTGAGTCAAACTCATATGCATTGCTACAGACACAAGCGATTTCTTTCAAGTCATTTCTTAACAAAGGAGGCAATTGAGTAGGATCTTAACTTGGAGGCAACCCTTTCCTACTTGATTTTTCTTCTAACTCTTAAGTTTTCCTAATTTTCCTTCGGCTTTGATTTTCTAACTTTCCTTTCCCTTAACCCTGAATTAACTTTCCTCTTTATGATCATTTTCCTTGATTATTGTAGGTCTTTGAGTATAACCTTTCATTCATAATTCTTATCAATGATTGATCATTAATCCCATTAAGAATTTTAGAGATTATCCTAAATGGGGAGAAATTATTGGATTTTTATTTTTATAGTGGGCTTTTCTCCCTTAAGAAATACCCTAATTGATAATCTTGATAATCTATTTTATCCTTATTAATTCACTTAATAGAAGCGAAAGTTATTCTTCTTTATTTATAAATACTAATGGGATATATTTTTTCAATATTTAAGAATTTTGTAAGCATGAAGAGAAATGTAAAAACTAAAGAGACTATTATAAATGCAACTTTAGTTATCCTAGTTTTACATAATTTATAAACGTAAAATGATTTTTTTCTCAATGTAACTTTTATCTTTCCAATATTTTCATGCAAAAAGAGTTATTATCAGTGCAAGTTTTTATCTTTCAATGTTTTCATGCAAAAAGAAATTATTCTTAATGCAACTTTTTATCTTTCAATGTTTTCATGCAAAAAGAAATTATTCTCAATGCAACTATTCATCTATAAGGATCATAAGATAATTGTTCAATGAAATATTATACGATTTACCCTAGCTTTAAATTTTGACTTAATAATCCTTACAGTCTTTTTTTGGTTTCTAACCATGTATTTAACAAGCATCAATTTATGAAGGAACTTGATCTTATGCCGTGTGAGGTGGCATGTTGACCACACTTGTGACCATGTTAGTAGCTTCCACACTCTTTGCTTTTGGGACCCATTGCAAAAAGGCATCCACAATACTAGTTTTGAATTTGGGTGGTCTTGAGCTCCAGATAGATTTTACAATTCCTTGTGGGATCTCACTCTCTCTACTAGGGAGGAAGGACTTGTGTTGAAAATGTTGGAGTGGTACTCCTCTCGTGCTTTAGGGATGTCTTGTTTGTTCTCACTTCCCCTCTCTCTTTACTCTTCCTTCCCTCTATACTTCTTTACCTCCTCAACTCCCTCCCCTCTCTCCTTCTTCTCCTCGCCTCTTCTACTTTCCTCCTCTTCTTTTTCTCTACTCTCCTTTCTCCTCTCTCTCACCCCTCTATTCTTGCTCCTTCCTTCTTTCCTTTCTCTTCTCCTCTCCTCCTTTTCAATTCTTCTTTTCTCCCTCTCCCTTCTTTTTTCTTCACCCTTCACTTCATCCTCTCTCCTCCTTCTTTCTCCCCTTCCCTTCTCCTTCCACTTCTTCTTCTTCTTCTTCTTCTTCTTCTTCTTCTTCTTCTTCTTCTTCTTCTTCTTCTTCTTCTTCTTCTTCTTCTTCTTCTTCTTCTTCTTCTTCCCTCCCTCCATCTCTCTCTCTCTCTCTCTCTCTCCCTCCCCCTCTCTCTCTCTCTCTCTCTCTCTCTCTCTCTCTCTCTCTCTCTCTCTCAAAACACAATAGTCGCAATTGGGTGCATAGAAAAAGGCCAACTAGTCTTGCTTAGCATTAGGCTAAGGTACAAACAAGGACTATTCAAAGGAACAAACAAGAGTAAGAAATCAAGGTGTTTAGGGAAAATAATAACCTATTTAGCTAAACAAGAGTCTAGGAAATGTGCATATATTTGCATAGTGGCCTAGTGATCCAACCCTAAAAAAGGATAGGACTCCTAGCTTTGGATAACTGTTAGAGGAACTTGACATGATATTGATACCACCTGAGTTCTTGATTTGAGTGATAGAATCACCCAATTAATTTGACCAAGATAAGAAGACACATAAACAAAACCATGTCTAGGTTAGATTACTTGGGAGACATCCTAGAGGACCTTTGAGAGTTCCATGACATTTTCCACATGAATGCAAATTTATATCTTTCAAAGATAGCACCTAAGGAAATAGAACCAAGATTTATGATCCTAAAGGGTTAAGGTACAAGCATGTTCAACAAATTGTTGGCCTTACCATGGATGCATAGTAGTAGATGGTTGAGATGCAAGTAGACATAGACAATATTGATAGGATGCTTTTACATTTTGTGAGTTTGTATCAAACTTAGTACAAAGACAACTATTTTGATAACATTGGCATACCCAAGTTAGAATCCACATGGTCTGAACCATGTAAATGCAATAGGTCACACATCCAGGACTAGAGATCAAGCCAAAGTCTCCCTTTTCCCAAACAAGTAAAGAAGTATAGAGCAAGAGATTATCCTTACAACTTCATATAGAAGTTCAAGCATGTGTGAGGAACAGAACATAGAGAGAGAAGGAGGGAAGAGAAAGACTGCAACAAAAGAAGAGAATAAAAGAGAAAAATCTATGTTAAACTCTAAGTGAATGTTGAATAGAAGGAAAAATAATCAATCCCTACACATAGTCCAATGCATCAATGAGGACACTAGATCAAGCTAATGATGGAAGGTAGCATTGAATGACATAGAATGTCAAAGTGTGCTAAAGATCTATAGAATAATGATGAACATCCATTGTGGAATGGGTACAAATAGCCAAAGAATATTGAAACTAGTTAATTGCTACCATACAACTCAATAAATGTTATTCAACTAGCATCATGATTATTAACATAATAATAAAATGCTATCACCTATAGGGAATGCTAGTCACTCCATCTAGCTAGTGTTAATGCAACATTTAAACATGGAAAAAGAAATGCAAATGGTTGGAAAACTAGATTAGTCAGTATGAACACACCCAAATCCAACAAAAAAAGAAATGCATGCTCTCTATCAAAACACATGATATGATGGATAGACACAATGTCAATGTCCTTTGATTAAGACTGAGGCTCACTAGTAGGCGATGATTGTGTAGCCAGTTCATGGGTGAAAAGGGGAAAATATAGTTTATGGGCCTAGATGTCATTATGAAGTCATCCTTTGCCACTCTCAAGGACCTCTTCATTAACCAATTTTTGAATTGAAGAGAGTCCAAATGACAAAGCTATAACCAAAGCCTTCATCATGAGACTTTAGGATGAAAGGATCTATATGGTAGGCAACTCAGTTTTGGATTGATCCTATATTAAGAGAATACTAGATGAAGCCATTTGGATTGGTGATCTCCATAGAGAAATGGATAGTAATAAGAAAGGTACAGGGTCCCAATACGATCCTCAGCCAAGTAGAGTAAAGTTCAAGATAAATACAATCCAAGACTTCATGATAGATTTTAAGAAGCAATAACATGAGCTCTTGAAATTTATAGAAGCTCTAAAGTAATCATGACCTTATTGGCAAAATATGCAATACATACATTGTGACATAAATGATCTTTTATCATAATAATGTAGATAGACTCGAGCATGTACCCATTGTGAATGTGTTGGCCATAATGCAACATACTTCAAAGCCTTAAGAAGACCCTCTTATTCGACCCCGAATACAAATGTTTGCTATCGCTAGCTTGATAGAGGACTTCTTTGCCCAAATTACCAAAAATTGGCCTTACCTACTCCACCTGAACAAATGCTTGAAGCACCTAAACTTGACATCAATCCTTCTAGAACTCCTAGACCTTTAAGGCCGATTATTACTCATCCCCGTAGTGATTCTTCTTTGCACTACATAGAAGATTCCATAATAGATGAGGACTACAAGAATGCCTATGTCTCTTATTGACAAAGAGGGCAATCCCATCCTCATGGACTATTGCCCACTGTTTATCATGATGTTGGGATGTGGAAGGGAATGAGGATGTTTGGCATTGTGAGACCATAGCATGTTGGACATGTGGCTAGCTAGCTCATATACCCTCTAGATGTCCTCAAAAGTAGGTTCTCCCAAAGAGAATGAAGTAGAACAAATATTTTTTGAATGTGAAATCAACCATATGTATCCCTATTACCCTTAGCAAAGTAGAAGGTTAGGAAAAGCAAGGCAATTGTACCCTTAGTACCTTTGAGTCTTTTGGAGCCAAAATGTCAAAGACAAGGGTATTCTCCCAATCTCCATTAATGCTATTACATTGGTACAAAACAAAAAGGGGGATTCAACATTCTTGGATCGACTATTGCTAATGGAATGGTGATATGCAAGAATAGTGCAATAGAGAGAGGAAAGCATGTTGTAATTAAGTTGAAGAGTGAAGGACTAACCATACTCCAAGAACAAGTAGTGATTGCAAATGCAGAGAATGCCACTACTAGAAAAGAGTGAAGGACTAACCATACTCCAAGAACAAGTAGTCATTACAAGTGCAGAGAATGCCACTACTACACCTCATATAGAAAATTTTGACTACCACATCCAAAGTAGGTGAATGTCTTGACCTAGAGCAATAGCTGGCATTAAGCGATAAGGTAAAGAACTAGATTGAGGAGGAGCAAACTAAGCCACTAGAAGATGAAGCAATGGAGTCTATGAGCATGCTAGGTGTATCCAACATAGCACCTCTTTCCATCCCCATTGGTCCCCATAGCTTTGGGAAGTCTACTTTTGAGCCACATGTTTTAAGAGAGACTTTAGAATGGACCCATACAATCACAATGAGATAGTGTGAGGCCCATGAATTTCCATTTCAAAGACATAGATCCTAGTGTCGTTACAACCTTGGCCTCCATTAGGTGTCATTATCCCATCAAGAACATGATTCAAAGGAAGTTTAGTCATTTACATAATCTTTAAAGGCTAGATTGATGGAGTCAAAGTAGTTGAATAAACTATTCAAGAGCCTCAACAAGGTAATATACTCATCCTACTTCTTACTCCAACTCTAGAGCCCTAGATGTGAACACATATTGGGAAGGAGCTAAGCATCATATCATCCTTCATGTGGAAGCCTTAGGAGACTCTGTAATAAGAGGGATTATTGATACTAGAGTACCGATTAGTATTGTCAATCAAGAAGTTATAAAGTCTTGGGGAAACCCTCCAATTGAGCAAGTACATTTCAACTTGACCATCATTGATGGATTGAATATTTGCCCATTGGGAGTACTCAAATATTGACCGATCATGATTGTAGGAATCAAGTTTTCTATCAAATTTGTGGTTATGAAATGACTTGATTATGACCTAGTCCTTAGATGTCCTTGGATGTGAGATGAGATAATAATTTGACAATTGGGGCAATAGTCTAGTCTTCTTAGGCAAAAAGATGAAATTTAATGCAAATAGAGAGAAAATTTTGAAAAACCACTCCAATGGACTTTGATGTAATATCCAACATGCTATGTGGAGATACTAATTGTCCTATTACACATTAACCATCGAATTGATATATTCCTTGATAAATATTGAATGCACATTAAACTCATGAACAAAGGAGTAAGAAGGAATAGATAAACCCACTTTGTACATGCTTGAGCCTGGATAAAAACATTCTTAGTGCCAATACCTATCATGAACCTCATCCCAATGAAATAATCTAAACTAGGGGGCTACCACACCCCCTCTGATAGGCTAGAGACTAAAAAATACTCACACAATGGAATCCCTATTTCAAATTTTTTTGAATTAAGAGGCTGTCACACCCCCTTTGATAGACTAGAGATTCAAAAAATATTCACACAATAACATTCCTATTTTAAGGGCAAACCCGAAGCGAATCTACTCATCTTTGAAGAGTTGCTAGCTAGATACAACTAGTAATGGATTGAGCTACATAGACTAGTATAGTATGAGAGTGACAAAAGAGTTCATCAAGTATTATATAAAGGTATAATCATAGAAAAAGTATCAATTAACCCCAAGTCATCAAAGGCAAGAAGCTTGATTGTAGATACCAACATAGTTAGAGTGAAATTGGAACTTGAATGGCTAGAACATTTAGAGGTCTTAGATCATGAACAATCACCATACCAATCTATATAACTATTACTCACCTTTGAAATTATAAACTAAGAAAAGAGAGGATACAATCTTTGATGCTCCATGGAAGTCTAGTATCAAGCTTAAAATCAAAGGGTAGTGTAGATACTAATCCTAAGATTCCATAGATAGCATGGAAAGAAAAGAAAAATATTCCTATTCATTTGAGAAAAAGGTGGCTCAAGAAATCTCAAAAGGACCCATACTCTAGAATCAAGCCTTTAATAGAAGCCACAAGATGTTCCTAGTTGTTTTGCAAAATTTAAAAAAGGTGGGTCCAATCATTATGATGTTTGTTGGTGGAAAGACATAAGATGAATCCAACAAACCAATTGAGGGACCTATTAATGTAAAGGAGGTAAGCCTCGCACAGAGGAAAAGGAATTCCCTAGGCTTGTCTTTATTGCAAAGCACCTCATTGCTAAAAATAAGAGTAAGCTCGTCACCTTAGTCTAAGAATATTGAGATGTGTTAACTTGGAATTAAATCGACTTTAAAGGTGTATCACCTTAGGTACCTAACACGTAATATTCCATTAAACCATGATGTATCACCTTAGGTACTAAATCGGAATTAAATAGACAAAGGTGTATCACCTCATGTACTAATAGATGCTATTCCATCAAACCGTGAAGCCAAGAGAATCAACTTGTAGCCTTACACAATGAATCCTGCTATGCCCATCATGTTTGTGAGGAACTAGACAAATTATTGAAAGTAGGATTCATACATAAAAATGTTCAAATTCTTAAACGACTATAGAACCTTGAAATTCATGTACACATCTCCCAAGAACATGATCTATACCTTTCTTACACAACACACCATATATCTCCTAAAAGAACTTGCTGCATAGTTCTAACTTTTGGTGGTGCTAGTCTCTAATAGGATCACTAGGAATGATTCCATTAGTAATAAATTGCAACATTTGATCATAATATAAATTTGCATCAATAACTTGATCCTCAAATAATTCACATCAACTGGGTGATCATTGATTAGTTCTTTAGAATATTCTCCTTCCAACCTACTTAGAAAATATGCTATGGCATGCTCCCTTTGTAGTGTATGAATCACCCTATAATTGATTTCTTACTAGAGGTCTTCTTGTAAGTTAATCTTATCTAACCAAATAGAATAGAGCGTAATGATCTATACGAAACACACATGATTCTCCAACAAATAATGTCTAAACTTTTGCAAAGCATATACTATGCCCAATGCTTCTCATTTGTTACAATTCAATTCTTTTTTGTTGTAGCTCCTACTAGCATAATACACTATTTTAAACCATCCAAGAACCTTCTCTTGCATTAATACTACTTTGATAGAGCAACATTTCGAGAATCCACAAATACATTGGAAAGGCAAACCCCACTGTGGGGGTTGTAGTATCAAAGCTACTAAATTCTTCAACACATTAAAAGATTTAGTTTGATCATCCATCCATGAAAAATGTAGCCCCCTTCATTGTTAAAGTTACTAAAGGTTCACAAATATAAGATAGATACTTGAGATATTGGCCATGCCACTTAAATTGTCCCACAAACCCCATTTCTTCATGTACATTTCTTGACTCTTTGACATTTTGAAATACAAAAATGTTTCTTGGATCTATTGATATTCCTTCTTTTGATAATATATGTCCCAATAGTACTACTTTTTTATTAGCAAACATTGATGTGAAAGGATATGTTGAACTTACTGTATCTCTCAAAATATAATCTTAAATGTCTCGAATGATCATGCATCCTCACAAAGAAACAAAATTTGTCTAGGAATACTTTCTTAAAACTTGCCAAATATGGATCAATGTTTTTTGTGCTACTCCCTCAATTTTGGTAATCCATTCTTCAACCAAAAGTTGGTACTTATATTGAGAAATGCTCCCCATTTAGTTTTAAATCTTGTTTTATCAAGGTCTTCCAAGGCAAGCCATGTAGCATGAAAATCCATCCAAAAAGCTATATTGAGTTTCTTGATATAGTAGATTTGTAAAATGAGATAGGAAAGGGATCTATGATGGTGGCTACATCGAGTTTCTTATAGTCCACACAAACCCTGATCTTGCCATTCTTTTTGGATACCACCATAAGTATCACCAGAATTTGTTAATAACTACATCATCTCGTGCATCAGCTTAATGAAGTGTATTGTAACTACCTTGTCAATTTCTTTCTTAACCTCATTGGCATAATTTGGATGCATTTGTTATCTCCTTTGAATAATCAGCTTAACATCCTTCTTCAAATTGATTTGGCCTTGACACATCAACTAGTAAAATCCCTTCATATCTATGCACTCTTAAGAAAATATATCTTGAAATTTTTTGTATAATTCAACTACCTTCTACTTAAATGCTTGATCTACATGAAGAGTGACCTTTATAGGTTTTGTAATTGTCTTTAACAGTTAGGTTTACCTCCTAAACTTCATCCTCAAACACTTTGGCTAAATGAGTCATAGTGTACTCATACCTCCATTTAGCTTTGTTGGATTATCTCCTCTTGTAAACCTTTCATAATCTAACTCTTCCTTTATTGCATTTCTATTTTCTTAAATTCTTGACTATATCACCTTTTCTTGCATTGCCTACTTTCATATATTCATTTGTGTTTTAGCAAGAATTTGCATATAATATGAAGAGCTCTACCATTTTGAAGAAGTCTGCTTTGCTAAATTTTGGTCTTTGGCTCTATACTTCTGAATTTTTGAATTTTGTACATTTGTATCTCCTCATGCTCAGATTTTGTATCTCTGCATAATACCTTCCATATCTATTTCAAAAATTGGAATGATTGTGGGATTAGTTTGCATAAATTGCTCCTCCTTCTCATCTTCTACTTCATCTACCAAATTAATTGTTTTGGGGAAAATTTTGACCTCTATACTTTTGATTTGAGAGGATCTTATTAGTTGTACACAATCTAAACCATGGTCTTCCTAACATATACTATGATTCTTCAATATCATCCATCCTCAAAACTACAAGGTTCACTTTGAAAGTGATACCTACTACTCTAATTTGTAGATTCTTTAGAATCCCTGAGGATTTTAATCCCCTTTGATTAGCCATTTTCACTTGAAAAGGGGTTGGTATAGCTCAATTGAGATCTACTCCAAAGGTTAATTACAATGAGCATTTGTGTAAAACTTGAAATAATTCATGAGATCCATTGACTTCCTACATTCCCAATTGTCCTATGTCCACCCTTTTCTCACTTTATTTATCATCCTATATACACCTTTATCATGCTACAATATATTAGACCTAAGCCTTGGGAATGCTCCTTTTTGTATTTTAGTAACCTACTTAAGGGTGTCATTCCCATTGCAATTGATGTTTGCTTTGGCCTTAGATCTTGTGACATTGCATCCACTTCATCTTGACAATCTTCCACCACCATGCAATTAGAACAATCATACCTCTCATGCAAGCCATCCTTTAATTGCTAGTTTACCTCAACCTTTACAAACTATAGGTTTCACAAACCATAGTCACGGATATGCTATAGCCATCTCATCTTTTCCCTTCCCTTTCTTTGAAGGTAATTTTGCTAGAACTGCTTCAATTGGGAACAATCTATTTTATTGTTAATGTGCTCTATTTTTTGTGTGTCATTCTGGCTTCTTCTTACTAGCATTCCTCTCCTAGCTTTATGTTTCACCCACAATCCACAACTTGGTCCAATATAATGAGCTTGAATTATGCAATAATGACATGGTCCTGCTTGTACATCATGTTATTCTTTCATTCTATTCAGTGGGGAAATCTCCTTGGTTCCTAAAAATTACTTATTGTCTATTAGCATGAATTACTTAATTTAGTTGCACTAGCTCTCACGGTCTCATTGTTGGATATATAATGTGTAATGCTTAACTACTTTTGACATTTGTATTATATGAAAGGTGAGAAGGATCGGAGCTTGCACGAGAGAGCTATGGCAGGAGAGAGCAAGATCAAGAGAGAGAGAGAGAGTCACAATTTGGGAACTCCAACAATCACAATGTGCGACCGGCCTTCCCTTTATTCATGTGTCACTAAAAGAATAAAGAATAAAGTGATAGTGACGGACGTCCGCCACCTGCAATGTGCAGGCATGAGTACTATCAATGTAGTAATACATGGGTGGCTAGGGAGAGGTGCCTGTAACCCCAACAACCTCCCACTTAAAGGCGAATTTGCCCCAGTGAGGAGTGAAAAGAAAAAGAAAAGACAGTACAACATGTACACATGTACAATAGGATGAGGAAAGACGTCATGTCATCCCATGCCCATCAATCTCCTGAGGAAGGCAAAGCGCTCCGAAGAGAGGCTTTTGGTGAGCACATCTGTGGGATTTTGGTCAGTCGAGATCTTGACAAGGTCAATAGACTTGTCCTCAATGATCCCAAATATGAAGTGATACCTCACCTCAATGTGTTTCATCTTCTCATGGAAGATCAGATTCTTGGCTAACAGAATAACACTCATAAAATCCGAATGCAGTGTAGGGATAGCATCAATACCAAGGTCATGAACCAAACGGCCTAACCATATGGCCTCCTTGCAAGCCTCAGTGGCTGCAACATACTCGGCCTCAATGGTGGAAAGAGTCGTATACTTCTGCACCTTGGATATCCAAGAGACAACATACTTGGCCTCAGTGGTAGCTGCAACATACTCGACCTTAGTCGTGGTGTGGGAGCTTTCACTCAACCGCGAAGACCCATGGACCGCTTATTGTTTCAAGCGTTCCAAGCCGAGCACTAATGGCTACCTCTCACATAACCGACGCGCCATCCATATCTACGGGTGTAGTGAGCTTACCTCAGTGCCGCTCGAGTTACCTCCTCTCCCGTGCACTCCGGTAGCTCCACGATCCAAGTGCAAGCTTCAAGCAAGCTCCATCCTCAAGCTCCATGCTCCAAGCTCCATTGCCGCGAGCAAGACAAGAGAAGAGAAGAGAAGAGAAGAAGAGAGGAGAAGATGGCGAGCTTCTCCTCCTCAGTCCCTCACCCTCACATACTCACTCCCTCACACTCTCGTACTTCTCTCAAGCACAAGCTCAAGCAAGCAAGAACAAGAAGAAGATGAGAGCTACTTTTGGCCACACACAAGAATGAGCTTCTCATTCACTTTTCAACTTTATATACAAAACCCTAAATCCCTTTTGGGCGGTCATCCCCTTTTCCCCTTTTTTACATGGCCGGCCGTAGCCTAGGCCCTTTTTCCCATTGTCCTTCTATCTTACTAGATTCCTTTCCACTACCCGTCTACATTTACAAATTGCACGGGTGAGAGCCCGACGCTCTTTTACAAGATTCCAGGGTGCGCCTTTTTATTTTAAAATACGCCTTTCCCCTTTTGTATTTGCCTTGGACTTTTAAGGTTGCCCTTGCGCTTTTGGCCTTTTCTCCTATTCTTTCTTCAGTCGGGCTACATTTTTTCCGCCTTTGCCCTACGTCTTTTCTATTTCCTTTTGCTTTCTTCGTGTTGGGGTTAACATTACCCCCCTCCTAGACGAGTGCCAGTCCCATGGCACTCACCGTCGTAGGTAGCAAGCTGTAGCATGCACCGAAGACATGGGTGACAAGGACGCTTGTGGTTTCCGTGGAGGAGTGTTTGTGGTGGTGTGGTGGAAGGTCCTGGGGGTCTGTTTGTGGCCAAGGTGGCTGGTGGAAGGTTGTTGGAGTTGGTGGTAGGGCTATTCTGTGTTGGGGATTGCATTGATGGCCAGCACAAGTGTTGGTTCGTTGGAGATTCTGCACAGGACGATTCTTTGCGGACTTGTCGGATGGTAAGGGATAAGCATTCAGAGTTGGGTGTTGATAAAGAGCGAACAACACTTTCGTTGGAGTCTTCAACACCTGCAATTGAAAACCTCTCATGTGGTCTCTTCCTAAGGGTAGTGCTAGTCTTCTCTATTGTGCACAAGACATAGTGCAATTAGTTTGGGAGACAGGTCGAACTCTAAGCAAGTTGAGAGTATTATCGTGCACTTGAGGACCCAAACTGTGTATATACTTTGGTGCAGGTATTATGTGAGTGCTTGGGCATACTTAGATATTACTTAGTTAGAAGACTGTCGGCATGGTGCCTTGTATAGCAATGGGTTAGTGAAGCAAGGGGCTAAGTTGAGGGAAGATATTATCGATGAAGACAGGGAGTACACTTGAAGATTGCTTGAGAAATCATTATGGTCTTGTCAAGGCCATGTAGTGTAATTGAGCTCCTTGATGTCTAGCTCTTGGTAGCCAGTGACTACTTGTAGTGCTTGAAAAGTATGGTGTACTTTTCCATTGTCTTTCATGCCTTGCTTACCATTATTGATTGTAATGGCATTGAGATGAGTGCAAAAGAATTGTGCAAGTGGTTCAGGGTGACAGGTCTAAACATAGGCGAGGTGAGCTCCCGAGGTATGTCCTGCCCTTGATATGCCCTGAACAATGGTAGGGGATGTACAAAGGGCTAGGGGATTAGGGATGGAGTGAGCCGACCAAGGTCACTGGACGTACCTAATTTGAGGACCCCTAGGTGCGCTGCTGTGATTGTGTGTGTGTTTTTCTTTTTCTTTTCTTTTCTTTTCTTTTCTTTTCTTTTCTTTTCTTTCCTTTCTTTTTTTTCCTTTTTTTTTCTTTCTTTTTTTTTCTCTTTTTTTGTGTGGTGGAAAAATGAATACAATCAATGCCATACTTTGAGGCTGTTAGCCTTTCATTTGGATTTGAGAAATGTTGGGATCCAAAGGCTATGAAGAATGGATATTACAAAGATGATTGTGTCACTAGCCTTGATGCTAAAGGAACTGTTGTTGAGATGAAGAGATATACTTGAGATTTTGCAAACCTCTTTGTAACATGTGAGACATTGAACAATTGAGGTAGCACTTGAAGTGAGCTGTGCATGGACAAGGGTAGAGCATCTTGCGAATTGAATCATGGATGATGAAGAGATGTTTGCCCTTGTTGAGAGCGTGGCTCCTGCCCGAACATAGAGTTTGGCCAAGAAGGAGGGGGCAATCGATGATTATGCTTTGGCCATGCTCAGTTGCAATATGTTCGTTATCTGCAAAGGTGTACTTGGGTTCTCATCCAATGGCGTTTCCGTCATGGCTTTGGTTTCTTGGTATGTTTGTCACTTCCTCCATAATGGTTCTTTGTGGGGTTAGTGGTCTTGTGGTGACTTGGATATTAAACGCTTCTAGACCTTGACCTGTGTCATTCTGCATCCACTTGTCACTTCGTGAGAGTATATGCTTGCTTGTGTTAAGTGCATCGAACCAATGTAATCATGATAAGACATACTTTTTTAGAATTTTATGATGTTTATTGGGATGCCTATTTCATTGCATGTTAAGGTCGCATACATTAACAAGAAGTAACAAGAATGTGTACAAGTGGGGATCTTGCCCCTTTACTCATCAAAAAACAAAATGTTATGGCATGTTGACTTGTCGAGCTACTTGTACATCATAGGGATTTAGTCGATAGGTACAAGGCGGGGTGAGTCCGATTGGCTAGGCGACTGGGGCGGTGCTAGTGTGGGGCTCCCGTGAGGCTGGGCAGGGAACATGTCGACTGGGACATGAATGGTGTAGTCCCAGGCTGCGACCGTTTCCAAAATGTCCTTAAATAGTTTATTAAATTCTTCCCTGTCCCGGGCCGCCTTTTCTACCCTTGAGCATCTGGTGCCTGAGCGTACGTTGGGGGTTTGTGTCACTGGCGTTGCCACCTGCTGCGCGTTTCTTTGAGTCTCGACTTTCTTGACTCGAGGATTCTTTGGTCTTCGTCCGGGACGGTGTCGCTTAGGGCCTCACTTCTTGGCATAACTCTTGAGGGTGGGCACATAGCGCTCCGGTGGAGGGGCACATGCCACATGCTCCCGTCGTCTGTGAAGAGCGTCTTTGTATGCCAGATGTCCATGGTTCCCCATGTGTTCCATCTGGAAGCCTGCAAGATGCAATCCAAGGGTTAGACTTGATACAGGATACAACTGTTTGCATGGAAGGGATTTTAGTGTGGTTTATCAAGTGCATATGACAAGAAGGGGAGGGGTGAGGCATGCAGTGTTTGTCGTAAAGGGATAGCCCCCATGATGATGTTCGTTTTGCCTCCATCCATTAGTCGATATTGGCTTATGCTAAGTTGTGTGGACTGGTTGTCATGGAGTGGGATAGGGCACATCCTCGGAAGGATAGACCAAAAAGGGAAGAAGGTGTATAGAAAGGGGCTGCACCCTGTCTACACCATCAGTGTTGTTGGTCAAGGCTTCCTATGGCGGTAATGTGGGTTGCATGCCCTTCACTTGGAGGTGGGGATGGTCACACGGCTTTTAAATGTGTGATGAGAGGAGGACTTGAGGAGCTTAGCTTGTCAGACCCAACTCTTCTCCCTGCGCTTGACTATCATTACTTGTGTGTGTTGGTATTGTTTATACAAGGTGACACAAGAATCGGTGCTTATTTATATACATAATGTCACTTCACAAGGATAAGAACCAATTGTAGAACTCGGGGTTGTACTGGAGCGTGGCACACGCATCCAGCACTCGTGGTAACTTGTCCGAGACTACTGGAAACATGTAAATCCTCCTCTGTGAGAACCTTATCAAACAGAGAAGCCATGCAGACCTACCCCAGCACTAATAGATATTTTGCCACATTGAGCAGCATGGACCCTTGTCCGAGTCTACTGGAAACATGTAAATCCTCCTCTATGAGAACCTTATCAAACAGAGAAGCCATGCAGACCTACCCCAGCACTTTTGAACTGAGGCAGTTATTATGATTGCCGTGCATATCGTTAATAGATCGCTTTGTAGTGCCATTGATTTCCAAGTTGCAGAGGAGGTATGGACAGGAAAGCCTCTCTCTTATGCGCATTTACGTGTCTTTATATATGAGGTATTTTTCCATGTGCCCAAGGATAAGTGTAACACGCTAGATCCTAAGAGTGTTAAATGCATATTCTTTGGTAATGGAGATGCAAGAGAGATGGGTTATCGTCTATGGGATCCACAGGCAGGGAAAGTCATCAGCAATCATGATGTAGTCTTCCATGAAGACAAGATTCATAGGCAGCCTGAGAAGATAGTGGAGATACACATGGTTATATTTTAGGAGGAGCCATGAGCTCCCGTACAACCAATTGGACAGCCTGCAGTAGCATATACTCATGGTTAGGGTGTTGGACAGAATGTTTGGCAGTAGGCAGCATAGCCTACAGTGTGGTGCTCTGCTAGAGATAGACGCCCACCTAACAGATTTGAGCCCTCCATACACTATGTCTTGGTTACAAATGCAGGAGAGCCTCTCACCTATAATGAGGCTATGCGTAGGGGTGACAGTCACTCCTAGGAGAGGGTTATGCGATCTGAGATAGAATTTTTGCATAAAAATATGACTTGGGATTTGGTTTCCTCACCTGCTTGCAGTAAGAAGGCTCTGCCATGCAAGTGGATGTACAAGCTGAAAAGTACCCATGAACACCCCAAGTTGACATAGAAGGCTAGATTGGTAGCAAAGGGTTTTAAGAAGGAGCATGGTGTTGACTTTGATAAGGTCTTCTCTCCTATGGTTAAGATGACCACCTTGCGCTTAGTCTTGGCTTTTGTTGCATAGCTTGACTTGGACTTGTACCAGATGGATGTCAAGATGGCATTTTTACATGGGGATTCGCATGATGAGATTTACATGGAGTAGCCTAAGGGCTTTGCAGAGCTTGGCAAGGAGCACCTAGTGTGCAAGTTGAAGAAAAGTCTTTATGGCTTGAAGCATGCACCTAGGGAATGGAAGCATGGAAAGCTCATGATGAGCTAGATACTCTTAAGGCTCAGCTCAAGAAGAGCTTTGAGATGAAGGATGTGGTACAAGCCTCTCACATACTTGGTATGTGCATTAGACGCGACGGGCATCAAGGACTCCTCTACTTGTCACAAAGTCCTTGAGTACATTCATAAAGTCCTTGAGTACTTTCACAAAGGGAGTGCATTCATAAAGTCCTTTAGTACTTCTACATATAGGAAGTAAAGCCTATTGGCTGTCCATTGCCTTCGTATGTGAAGGTATCATAAGTCAATTGTCGCAAAGATGAGTAGAGGATTGAGATGGCAAAGATTCCCTATGCATCCGCAACAGGCAGTCTTATGTATGCCATGATAGCCATCGTCCAGATATTGCCTTTGCAGTTGGTGTTGTGGCACACTATATGGCTAAACCTGGTAAAAGAAGCATTGGGATGCCATGAAGGGTATCATGAGGTACCTGAAGGGCATTGCAGATATGTGCATATGCTATGGTAGCTAGGATACAGGAGTCATGGGGTACACTGACTTTGATTATATAGGATGTGCAGATAGTAGAAAGTTCACTTCTGGCTATGTGTTCACCTATGCTGGAGGTGCTATCTCTTGGATGTCCAGGGTGCAGAAGTGAAAGCTCTTTCCACCTGTTAATCCCAACACGAAGAAAGCAAAAGGACATAGAAAAGATGCAGGGCAAAGGCGGAAAAAAGGTAGCCCGACTGAAGAAAGAATAGGAGAAAAGGTCAAAAGCGTAAGGGCAACCTTAAAAGTCCAAGGCAAATACAAAAGGGGAAATGCACATTTTAAAATAAAAAGGCGCACCCTGGAATCTTGTAAAAGAGTGCCGGGCTCTCACCCGTGCAATTTGTAAATGTAGATGGGCGGTGGAAAGGAATCTAGTAAGATAGAAGGACAATGGGAAAAAGGACGTAGGCTACGGCCAGCCATGTAAAAAAGGGAAAAAGGGGATGACCGCCCAAAAGGGATTTAGGGTTTTGTATATAAAGTTGAAAAGTGAATGAGAAGCTCATTCTTGTGTGTGGCCAAAATTAGCTCTCATTTTCTTCTTCTTCTTCTTCTTCTTGCTTGCTTGAGCTTGTGCTTGAGAGAGGGAGTGTGGGAGTGTGAGAGAGTGAGTGTGTGAGGGTGAGGGACCGAGGAGGAGAAGCTCTCCATCTTCTCCTCTCTTATTCTCTTCTCTTCTCTTCTCTTCTCTTCTCTTGCTCGCGGCAATGGAGCTTGG
The DNA here is from genome assembly GCF_053477565.2 of Lygodium microphyllum. Classification (NCBI taxonomy): domain Eukaryota; kingdom Viridiplantae; phylum Streptophyta; class Polypodiopsida; order Schizaeales; family Lygodiaceae; genus Lygodium; species Lygodium microphyllum. The sequence goes on along the minus strand of NC_141148.1, from coordinate 17,370,673 downwards.
AGCGTGGAGCTTGAGGATGGAGCTTGATTGAAGCTTGCACTTGGATCGTGGAGCTACCAGAGTGCGCGGGAGAGGAGGTAACTCGGGCGGCACAGAGGTAAGCTCACTACACCCGTAGATATGGATGGCACGTCGGTTATGTGAGGGATAGCCATTAGTGCTTGGCTTGGAACGCTTGAAACAATAAGCGATCCGTGGGTCTTGGCGGTTGCGTGAAAGCTCCCACATTTTGGTTCCGTTGCCGGGACCAACGGATTCAAGCCTTGAGCGCTTGCGCGCTTCGAATCGAGCATTGGAGTAGGGTTTTCCCCGAACCGGTGCTTGAGGTAGATAGGTAGGAAACGAGGGGGTTGAAGATGGTATTCGATCTCCTTGGCAAGTAGGTTTTTTGATTTTTTGAGATTTATGTTGTGAGATGGAGTAGTGTAGGTATTTACTTTGTGATTTGGATGCATTTAGGATAGGAAAAAAACAAAGAAAAAGAAGCAAACAGTAGGGTTTTCTGTTGCTGTATAACAGGCTAAAACAGGGAAATAGGGGCACAGATCCTTGGAGTGCCGCTTGATCCGAGCACCATAGTGATTCTAGGCATGTCAGGCACTTCCTGGTAGTGTTTTGTACCTATCTGGAAGGCGCTGGCCGATTCAATGGAGTAGACATTGACCTAGAGACATCACGCACAACTCGCGGGCCATTGTCTGCGCCGTCGAACCAGGCCGTCCGAGTTCCAGAATCGGACCACCCAGAATCGGACCAGTCCATAATCGGACCACTCAAAAGCGGACAAGGCCATCCGAGTCCCATAATCAGACCAGACTGTCCGAGTCCCAGAATCGGACCAGCCAGAATCGGACCAGTTCAGAATCGGACCAGTTTCAGAATCAGACCATCCGACTACTAGAGTCGGACCAGCCCTGTCAGACAGTCCGATCGGACGTGCCACGTGGCACTCGGACCAACCAGAATCGGACCACCCAGAATCAGACCAGGCCGTCCGAGTCCCAGAATCAGACCAGTCAGTCCAGAATCGGACCGTCCGACTACTAGAATCGGACCACCCTGTCCGATCCGATTACCAGAATCGGACCACTTTGAAAATCAGACCACTTTGTCAATCCGACTCCAAGAATCAGACCAGTCAGTCTAGAATCGGACCGTCTGACTACTAGAATCGGACCACCCTGTCCGATCCGATTACCAGAATCAGACCACTTTGTCAATCCGACTCCAAGAATCGGACATGACTAAAATCGGACCACTGGTCCGATCAGACCAACCCAAAATCAGACGTCCGATTCTGATAATCGGACTCCTGAAAATCGGACATCTGAGAATCGGACAAAAAACTGTCAAAATCGGACAGGTATCTAGAACACAAATTCTAACAAATCTAAACCCCGAAAGACCAGTAGAGCTAAAGGCACATCACATATCCATCACTGGGCTGAAACTTAGAGCAAGTAGTTCAAAATTTGGCTATAAACGGTCCTCCAAATTGCCAATGGTGTTTATTGTAACAGCCCTGCGGGCCGGGGGGGGACTGCCTCCCCCGAACCCCCGCAAAGGGGGCTCTGCCCCCTCCGCACCTCCCCCGAGTAGGTTGGAGAGAAAACGCGCGCCATGACAGGTCTTTCAAATTGGACCCTAGTGAAGTATTGGCTCTACACGAGCATGGATTCTCGCTTGCAAAAGAGCAGCCAAAAGCCCATACCCGAATAGAGACAAACAGAGAACCTAGAACCTCAATGGGCCCATCTAGCCAACAAGGGCAAAAAGGCCACACTGCAAAAACACATATGTGTTGCATTCGAATTGCATCTACTCAAAGCAGAAAGCAACAATATCAAGCTACAATAGCGAGAATGACTAGATATGACAGTCCTGACGATAGATGCTCCTTGAATAACACTACACAGACAACCCAAGATACCAGTGGAGAATCCACATCTAGTCCTATAGTCGGGGACACAAGGGCATTTGCCAGAAGGCTTAAATTTACAAGCCAAGACCTGGAAGATGAAGACGTAGTACCACCTGCTTATCTTAGGGTCAAACTCACCGCAGAAAGAGAGCATAGTGTTGATGCTCTCATTGATGAAGGAGTAGATTTCAATATCTTGACTTACGAAGCATGGACTCTACTAGGTCAACCAGAGCTCAAACCGACTGATGCAACTCTTAACCCTTACGGGGAACACCCACAAGCACTTCTAGGGAAGTGCAGAATCCTCGTAACTATTGAAACATAAAGCTTGCTAGTCCTGTTCTATGTTCCTCCAAATAGCGAGAATTGTGAAAAGGAAATCCTCCTAGGAAAGCCCTTCAAAAAGGCAACGAAGTGTGAAGTGGACTATATAGCACAGAGGATACACCTAACACTATCGGGTGTGAGGATAATCACAACTTTTAGCAAGGGTGACCTCACCAAACCTCGAGGGAAGGGAAAGGAGCATTCTGACATACCAAGCAAGCCTAGTAATGAGAGCAAGGACTTGTTGGAAGAGTTGATACAAGCACATGTCGAACAACGAGAACTAGTGAGTGAGGCCATGCTTAAAACAAAAAGGTCACGAGACAAGGCCAAGGATGGAGTTGGGACTTATAGATATCGTAGAAGACCACGAAAGGAGTCCAAGCCTTATAGATGCAGGCATCGATGGAGGGTCAGCACAACGCCGCAATGGATATCCAAAGCATTGCTACGTGCTCAAGGGTACTACGTAGGCCACCGATGGATTTGGGTACCAAAACCCCCTCTTAAACCTCCTTTGTCGACTGAAGGCCAGGACGTATCAAGAGCAAAGAAGTGTAGGAGGAGATCGAAACGAAAAACCAAGTCCCAAGTCAAAAACAGTGGAGTGACCGAGCCCCTCATGGTCGAAATCAAGAAACCCAACGGGACCAATTGGAGGGTAGATCCTCAGCCTAGTGTGCTTGACAAGCAGACATCAGATGTAATCATTGAGTATACGCAAAAGCCACTAGTGCCCAAGGAGCCTTTGATTCCCCAAGAGGATAGTAGGCATCATAGGCACAACATTGCTCATGGCAAGGTTAAATGCTCAATAAAGCAAATAGCAAAATCATCTAATAGCCATGAGCAAATCTTCAAGCCAGTGTCAAAGCCACTTAGGAGTCCCAAGTCTCCTACACCCTCTTTCCCTAAACGGACATAGGAAGCACAACACTCGTCAAGTGCGGCTACTCAATCCCAATCTCAACCTACATCAAAGCTTCCAAATGTCCAAGAGGCAGGACACGACACCACCCTTAGCTCTCAACCTAAGGATGTGCCTGTGCAATCCACCATGGCTAGACCAACGGATACTCAATCTATGCAAGTGAATGCTCTAAGGGAAACAAAAGGCACGACCACTTTTGATCTGCCTAGAGACTTGACACCGCAGTCTACCAATGGTAGCCAATCCACTAAACTAGCCACCACTACTTCCAATTAGTGACCACAGCAGCCACAATCTTTGGCCGTGACAACACCCCTTGCGGAACATGTCCTTTTTAGTTTACCTATGGAGGAGGTGTTGCAACCAACTTTCTCGACAACTCTAGCACTCTCAAAGTGCCTAAAGCCTAGGCTGGAGGAGTTAAACACAAGGGAGTTGGCTGAAGAGCTAGATTCCCCGAAAAGGGAGGTAGTTGTGCTCTCACAACCTAGCGAGGCTATTCAGTAGGCCACGGCCATGTCCCGTGAGGATACTCTAGAGAAGGAGAATGCTAAGGCCCAACCAAGCACATCAACGGTCGACCTAGCCCAGGGTCCTGAGCCGTTAGATGCACCTGCGCTGACCAAGAAAAAGAGGAGAAAACAATGAAAAAAACAACTATTGCATGTAGTTGCGGACCCCAAGAACATTGAGACAAAGAGCGCCGGAGAGCCGATGAATAAAGCATCGGGTCCATCCACCAATGAACCCATAGATGTCTCCCCTAATAGCGGTGAAACCTCAAACACATCTGTCTGCTCTGAAAAATCAAAGCAGCTATTGCCATCAACAGTTGCTTTCAACGCTCAATCCACTGACAGTAGAATCCACATCGACCAATCAAGAGTGGATACAACACAGTCACAACAAGGTGACGAACTCACACTAGTCACATCCAAGAAGAACCATAACGCAACAACGAAGCCTCTAGAGAAACATGGAAACCCCAAGGGCATGAGCAATCCCAACGTTGACCAATCTTGCTCATCTAGGCCTGAGCCCCCAGCTATGCTAAAGCCAAGGCAAACTCCTAAAACCTTGCATGAGATGGCAACCAAGCAAGCCCTCGCTGAACATAGAAGTGTTGCAGAATGCTTAACTGAGTTGGATGCTAAGCTCAAAGTGTTCGCACTTATCTACGTCCTTGCGGACATGGGCGCATGCCCTAAGGATCAGCTTGAAGAATACTTGCCATTCCCCTTATCTTGGGAAGAGCAAGAACACCTTGACGAGCACTATAACAAGCTCTTACATGAACGCATGCAACTCATCTCTGACGAGGAGGCTAACAAACTGCGCTTAACTGTCACGTTCAATAAAGTGCTCTGCCGACCAAATCTCATAGACATAGAGCAACTAAAGCGACTAACAGAGGGACGAAGTCAATTTGAACAGTGTTGGTGTGAACGCCGCATTGTAATGGCCAAACTAGGGGCTCTGATCATGGCAGTCTTTGAGGAGCGATTGGCCAAATGGCGATCTCAAAGAGACCCAACCTATGTGGTACCAACTTCCCAACGAGTGCTGATTGCCATTCGGGGTAGGGACTTGGCTGAACCACCTAGCCAAGATGGATGGTCCTATTCATTTGCTTAGCCCTACCATTCTGGGGAGGGGTGTAAGGGGTGGTTAACTGATACTTAATACCCCTTTCATCACATAATTGCTCAAAAGCACATGACACATATTTACCCCCATTATTTGTCCTAAGGCATTTTAGCCTATGCCCAAACTGATTTTCTACCAAAGCAAGCCATCTCTGAAAAAATTACCAAGACATGGGATTTATGCTTTATGGGAAAAGCCCATACCTTACATGAAAAATCATCTATGAAGGTAACAAAATACTTTGCACCACCCAAAGACTGACATGACATGGGCCCACAAACACTAGAATGTACCAAAGCCAAGAGCTCACTCATGCGTGACATACTAGACTTCTTATGCATAGACCTAGTTTGCTTGCCATAAAGACAATGATCACAATAATCAAAATGAGAATAGTCAAGGGGCGGTAAGTACTGCAAACTAGAAAGAATTTTCATTCCTTTAACAGACATATGCCCCAAATGAGCATGCCAAAGAGATACATGAGGTAAAGACCCCACAGACAAACATGATCAACTGTAGATCTAGAAACAACTGAGGGGTAGAGGCTGCTAGCCTTGGCACCTCTTGCAAGCACAAGTTGCCATGAGTAATCTTCCATGCAGAGTGTCCAAAAGATACATAATATCCTACATTATCAAAGATGTCCAGTGGACATGAGACTGCGTATCAATGTAGATACATAACATACATTGTGCATAACAAAATTGCTACTAGAAGGAAACTGAAGCCTAACATCACCAATGTCGACAATCTCAAGAGACCTGTCATGACCCAAGCGCACAAAACCCAAAACGGAACTATATGAATGGAATCACTCTCGACAAGGTGTCACATGGAAGGACGCACCTAAGTCCAAGAGCCAACACTGTGCATGCATAGAGTGTATCTCTGTCATTTGCAAAGCACTAGATGAAGGTACTGTAAGGATATAATCCCCATCACTATCCTCGGGCTGCATAGCATTGATCTCTTCAATTTTAACACACGGCTTAGCAGGTACTATGCTGCGATCAGAAGACTTTTTCTGCACTTTCTCTTTCTCCTTGTCTTTGCGCAATTTATAACATTGTGGCCTTATGTGGCATTTCTCCCCACAATGATGACAAGTTAGATTTGAATTTCTCCCATGAGACTTATTGTGCGACTTGCCACACGACTTGGACCGAGACTTCTGCGAATCCTATCCACAGCCATTATCACGATCATTCTTTGCATTTCCATCATGTCGGCCTCTAATTGTCAAAGCATGAGACACATGAGAGGTATCCAAATTCTTACGGTTTATCTCTTCCTGTGCAAAAGAGAGCTCTCAACATCAGATAGCTTCAGAGTAATGGTAGAAGCACATAAGGTAGTGTGGAATACATCCCAAAGAGTTCCAAGTAAGAACAATGGAGTGACATCCTCTTTGAAATCAATGCCCTACGAAACCGAGTTCTTAAGAATTGCATGAAACTAGCTCAAATGAGTTGACATGGTCACATTCTCTTTCATGTGGAGATCCATAAGCTGTTCCATCCAATACATTTGACTTGTAGGACTTTGCTTGTCATAGAGGTTCTTGATCTTATCCCAAAGCTGCCAAGTACTTTGTGCTTCCTCAACTACATTGTAATGCACTTGTTTAGTGAGAGACAAGATGCGGGTGGACTTGCATGACTCATCAAGCTCCATCCATTCCTCATGAGTCATAGTTTCAGATTGCTCTCCACTCAACCTTACACTACAAGATATATGCCTTATACCGACATTAAAAGCGACGAAAATGTAAATAATAAAATTTTCCCCCGTCATCGCAAAAAGCGTCATTATTGGCGATGCCATAGAATAGTCGGTATCATCGGCATTATTGGTGTCAGTATCAGCGTCGCAAATAGCGACATTGATACCGATAGTCTGTGAGACGATAATAACGACGCCAATAATGATGCGAGCAGTAAATCTGCGACACTAATAGCAATGGTAACAAGAAAAAAAAATTGTGGCATGGCAGCTTTATAGCACTGTGTGCTTTATTTAGGCCATACAAAATAGTTTCTGCACTGTGTGCAATGCTCGTGCAAACAAAAACAAAGTATACTAAAATCATAATACTGATACATGAAATAAATACATGATCACATAATGAAAGCGATTGTACAATCATGACAAGATATCACTAATACATAGAAAATGTCTACATAGATCAGGCGACCAAAAAAGAAAGGGGTGTAAGCTCCAAGGATCCAAGGGCGAGCTACATATCCTCGCCATCCAAAAGCTCGTCCTGCCGCAAAGGAGCATTGAACGGACTCTGTTAAAAAAGAAACAACAACATATCAATTCACCATACAATAATGCATTCTAATTAAGCATGGTAACTACGGACAAGAAAGATGAGTGACTTACAGGGCCACCGCGTCTATACGATCGGTCGATCAATGCAGTGAGACCGTGCCTCTTTGCACATCGAGTCTTAAGGCCGGTCGGATCGCGATTTGTAATGGAGTGCTGCAAAGAAAACAAAATACTAACTATTAGAAACATGATTGTCAGTACAAAGGATATTGCAAAAAAATAAACAAGCAAAATAAAAGAAAAACTTAAAAAGTCCTCCAAATATGTCATGTGGCCGCCACTCCCAAGATGATGAACCACTTCGGCCTCGAGTTGTGCCCTCGCCGCCTCGCACTACTGACTCCAACGTCTTGGAGAATCTGTAGCCTCCTCCCTCAGTCGGCGCCAGTCATCCGAGTCTAACCACTCGGGCTTTGCAGCCCCACTCTTGAGTGCCTTGCGTGCGTCCGATCGTCTGTGACATATATGCATGCATGCAATCCATCATCTAGTCCGTAGAAAATCTATCTACTGAGGCTCGAACCAGAAACTCCTCATGCAAGGATGCTACTATGTAGTCCTTGCTCCCCTCCGGTATGTTCTTCCAATGATCTAAGACGTTGTGCCGAAAAACTTGTTGGCACAACTCTCTCATGCGAGCCATCACCCTCCTCCCCTCATCATTCATGATGATGGCTCATGACCTATTATCGACTAGATATGCATATCCCCTTGGGGTATGCGTAATATGGATCCTCTCCCATCTGGGTCCACGCTCTTGGGCATATCTAGGAGACCCCTGTGCATCCGGTGTACCGACCGAGGTAATATTTGTCAGAGTGGCACCCATAGAGGTGCCACCTACAGACGATTGAGAAAAAGTCGGAGTAACTGGAGTAGATGTGCCCACAGGTGTGACAAATCCTAGAGGTGACGCAACTCCAGCTGAACGATGAGATGGAGACACCGCATCTGTGCCTCCATAGTATCCACCTGAGCCTGAGCCACTCTCCCTGGAACCGCCACGAGAGCGAGGAGTCGCACCTATATTTTGTGCTGACCGCGGACTCACTACCTCCGTATCTCTGCAACATCCCCTTGACCCTGAAGCACTCCCTCCCTCTGGCCGAAGTCTGGAGCGTCGACCTCGTCTGCTCGAAGCTGAAGCATCTGATTGCACTAAAATAGATCTAGCAGAGCAGCCTGACGATGTCCGAGACAGCTCCTGATTTGCCATGTCTCTGAATCTCGTGATCTGGTCCGGAGACATGCGCGTGAAGATATCCTGCAACTCCTCATCGCTCATCCCTCGACTCATCCTGAAAATGTCACTTACACAAATAAAAAATGATGTTAGAATAATCAATTTAAATCATACAAAGCACAGTAATATAAATTCTAAAAAAATATCTCACTTAAAATGCATATCTTATATATCCTTATAAGCGATTGGTCAACGAATTGAGTAAGTGGATGCTCCAAGTATGAAGTATCCTATGGTCCCATGTCAATCTCTTGACACAACTTCGCATACACTGGAAGGTTGATAGACATGTCATCACAAAAGGATGAGTCCACCTCGTTCTCAAAGAATTTTTGGACTCCTGTATTTTCATCATTGTTAGCCGATGCTAGCTCCAAGCTTTCGGTGGCCTCCACCCCTTGCAATATTGACCCCTCTATTTGCATATTATCTTCATCTATGCTCGAAACATCGCTTTGATCATATACTCTCACACTTCGAGGAGTTGAAGGTATAATATACCACCATCGAGGTTGTCGGGGGTTTGGATAGAAGATTATCTGTTCACAAACACGTACAAGAGAGTTTAAACTATTGTGACATGTACCATATCGTAATACAATTAACAAACAAATGAGTGCATGCACCTGTTCACAATGGGCCAGAAACACAAAGGTGTCGTGCAAATCCGTCCATTTTTTTTCGAAATCTATTTCGAGAAATCTAGATGGACCTTGTCAAACTGTTGCTCCAGCTCCTTCAAGTACCACTTTGAATCATTGCACATCGAATAGTATCATGGAGAAGCTACGGTAATCCACTGTAACAATACTTTGCAAGTTTCCAAAATACTCCATCTCATCTATAATCATGTTTGGATCCGTTGCTCGTCGTCGGCTCTCTTGCTCAAACCTTGCCATGATACCACATTCCATTGTGGAGTGCATTTTGTCAATACGCTCCACGCGAAAATGTCGTGCGCGCGACCACGCTGCACTATATATTTTGTACTATACATTGAAACACTCAAATTATATGTCACATATAAAATATAGATACGAAAAATCCTAAACACCTCATCATCTTTGGACTACATCCCCTCGAGAATTCCCACTCCTCCATTGAGACCTCTGCCCCTTCGCAAGACACTGTGGTCAAAGCTCCATGCAACCATCACGTTGACATGAACCGCGGCATCTCCTCCATGCCCTCGTGTTATCGAATTGGTCGATGACGTGTACTACGTCGGAATTCAAATCGCGCTTCCTCTTGATCTTGCCTAGTGATCTGGTATTTGGCGAACCACATCTCCATAGAAGCATGGTGCAACATACAAAAGCGATTCACCTTCTCCTCCATTGTAGCATCCATTCTTTTTTCTATCCCATTTCCAACCACCACATCTCTGGTCAGTCTATCATCGTCCTTTAGCGACCATAGCATTTTGTTGTCTGGATCCACCGTTGGTAGCCATTGTGACATATGCACTAGCGTCTGAGACACCAACCAACCTTCAGCCATGCTACCTTCTGGCCAAGCTCATTGTCGCACAAAGCCTTTCAGGGTTTTCATGAAGCGCTCCAAGAAGAACATCCATCACGTATGGATAGGTCCAGCAATATCCACTTCATCTATAAGATGCACAAGAATGTGGATTTGTATTGTGAGCATGCTGGTGGGCAGGTATTTCTCAAAGAGATAGACCGTCTCCACTGCTCTCCACCTCGCGGATTCAATAGAGGATGTCTTAATCTCCTTCTGTGGGATCCATTGCACCAAAGTCGACAATTTGTAAATGGCCCCGTGTATTTTTGGAGTAAGACATCCTGCGATCGCGATTGGTAGTACAAACCGCCACAAATGAGAAAGCATTATGAATAATGGCTACACTCCAAATAGCAAAATGTGCACGCCAATTACAATCCATACATAGTACAAACCTGACATATCTGATGCCAGTCATGGGATTTTAGCCCTGATAATTGGTCATCTTTAGAAAATACAGACGTGAGAGAACGCATCATACCCGTTGGAGTGCGGATAGACTTGACTACTTGCTTCACAATGCGCTCTTCTTTAGTGGACAAAACCCAAGGAGTGTGAGGTAGCTGCATGTGACCATCAGCACTCGACTGCAGCCAAAGCACCTCCATCTTACCTACCTCATTCAAATCCATTCGTGCCCCTATAGTGTCTCTCTTTCCTGTGATGTGGTCCCATAGCAAGCTACCCACATTCTTGAAAATATGTATGAGATCTAACAAGTGGTTGACCTGTAAGTGGGTCCAATATGGCAACTCGTAGAAAACTGAGAACCACCGCATTCTGTTTGGATGTGACTTCGCGTGGACCATTTTCAGCTCGTACCAGCTTGCGACATTCATACGTGTTGGAGGTCGTCCAAGAAAACCCTCCCTGAGTTCATGATCCTCTGGCAAGAAAGCAGTGTGTCCTTGATATACCATATTCTTCATGGTTCGTGACCTTTAAGAGTCTAACTGTGGCCCACACAATGGACATGCATGATAACCTAAGGTAACCAGACCTGTTCCAACACCACGACCCACTGAATACAAGCTTGAATGAGATAAAATATAGATATTACCAACGAGAATGGAGGCTTATTCACATGAGCACTCTTTGAATCCCGAAAAGTCATGCATCGTCCACATGAGAATGGCTCGAATATTGGCAGACCGCCGACCATCGCGCTTGCTCATATCTTGCACGGTGACCCCCTCCTCCCACAAAATCTTAAGCTCATCGACTAATGGACGAAGATTATTTTTTACTTTGTAGCGGCTGAGGACGAGTAAGTTAAGGATGAGATATCCTTTCTTTGTAGAAAGCCATGGAGGGATATTGTAGTTGACAAGGACTATAGGCCACACACTATAAAAAGTTGAGCACAGGCCAAATGGGTTTACGCCATCCATTGCAAGACCGAGCCGAAGATTCCTTGCTCTCGGGCAAAGCATGGGAAGGTAGAGTCAATGTGGCTCCATGCGCGTAAATCCACTGATATTCGTTGAACTCCATCCATGGACCTATTCTTCACATGCCACGTTGTCAAGCTCGCCATGTCAGACGTACGAAACATGTAGTTTATGCGGGGGATAAGCGAAAAGTGTCTGAGAACTTTTTGAGGGATGGTTTACCCTTGCAAGTCCTGTCGATACCTGTGAGCACCACACTTTGAACATGTCTCCATAATCTCGTATTCTCCTTGAAACAATATGCAATCATTGATACATGCATGGATGTTGTTGTAGTCCATACCAAGCTTTCGTAAAACATGTCGTGCATCATCACGAGACTCAGGCATGGTATTTGCAGGTGGTAATATATGATATTTCAATAACCTGAAAAAAAATCATAAAACACCTTGAAAAATCACAAATGTTTTTAATAATAGTGCCGAAAAAAAATCAACGAAGCGTATGTACAAGGTACCTGAACAACTCGGTCACACTCGCATTGCTCCACCCGTATTTTGCTTGCACACTTAAGAGTGCAAGCAGTGTCTTCAGGCGAGATACTCAGCACCCATCATATAATGGTATGGATGCTTCCTCTCTAAGCGGATTAGAAGTCTTGCATCCATGGGAATCAATGCATGGATCATTGCCTCCATCTCAGGCTCCAAGATTGTAGGTAGGTCTGGAAGACTGCCTATCTCCTCTGGCATTGACGGTATAGATTGGCCTTGCAAGTGGTGGATTGGCTTGTGCACTCCATCCATCGCATGCCCACGAACTCTTCTAATTGGCCGCAAAGGGTGTACTCCTCCTTGGGATGGGACGTCACCTCCCTGGATAGAAAATTTGCCAGCCATACCCAATCTTATTGTATATGGTATTCAATTAGCTTGTGAGTACAATGCATGATTGATATTAACTTTTCTTACCGTTTGTTGAAAATCTGCAATCGCCTAATCAATGATCTCAGATTGAAACTTGTCAAATCGTCGTACGTATTCTATAGACAATCGACGTTTTTGTCTAATTGCCAGCTTGCATTGAGAGCAAGGACATGGGACACATTGATTAAGATACGCCTCGCGATCTTGAACAACAAGACCTTCATCGTTTTCCATTTTGTCTACGTTACAACAAATAATTTATTTTTGTTATCATTCTTTTTTTTGCTTAAATTATTATCCTCCTTCCATCTCTCTCTCTCTTTTTCTCTTTCTTAAATTGTTATCCTCTCCTTCCATCTCTCTCTCTTTTTCTATGTTATGACTACGACCACGACTACGACCACGACCACGACCACAACCATGACCACGACGACCACGATGATGACTACGACCACGACCACGATCACGATCACAACTACGACCATGATAACCACTACGACTACGACCATGACTACGACTACGACCACGGCCACGACCATGACCATGACTACAACTACGGCGACCACGACTACGACCCACAACCATGGTCACGACTACGATGACCACGACCACGACTACGACCATGACCACGACCACGACCACGACCACGACCATGACCACCATGACCACGACTACGACTACAAATACAACTATGACTATAACCACGACCACGATCACGACCACGACTACGACTATGACTACGACAACCACGACTACGACCATGACCACGGTCCACGACCACGGCCACGACCATGACTATGACGACTACGACTACGACCACGACCACGACCACGACCACGACCACGACCACGACCACGACTACGACTATGACTACTTATATAGAGATGAAGAGAGAGACAAGAGTTGAGAGAAGAGAGAGGAGAAAGAGAGAGAGATCTGACTAGAGCATTTGACACCCATAGTCAACACACCGTGGAAAACACAAGCACAAATTGACATTGAATTATGGCAAGAAAATCCACTACAAAACAATAGTTATAATACTCAAGGTAGGATTTCAAAGTCTTATTGATTTCAATCGGTCATGGATGCCATACTATGGGTAGGTTGCACTCACTAAGAATAGGATTGGCGATTCACCTCATCTTCTCTCCATCATCAATAGAATTCTCCTTTACCATTTACAACTCACCCACCTTCTCTCCACACTATTGCATACTACAATCTCTATGAGGGCATGAGATTGGGATCTCCACAGATACCAAAGCATGATCTCTAGCTTGATGCTTGCATATATACTACTACTACTCATGGAATAAACCTTAAAATAGTTATGCTCAAATATATGCTTGTTAGAGCATAAATTTGTTTTTAAGACTATTCTAAGGAAGAAAGAGGGTTAATGATAAAAGAGTGTCCATCCTTGCAAGTGATTTTATATTATATTTATTAATTAAAATTGATAGTTGAAGATGAGTTTTCTAAGAGATCTTGTGGTGATGCTGTTTTAGTTTTGCGAAGCATATGAATGATGTTGTTTTAGTTTTTTGTATTTGTCTTTTTAAGAAGAGATTGATTTTTATGGAATATCCAAAGTTATTTTTGAATTTACGTTATGAAAAATGAATGTTTTTCATACTGATAGGCTGATTGCCTTCATTGTATACTTGTGTGGTGGAGCCTAGGACAAGCCCCATGTATGAGAGGTCTCTTTATAGGAAGAACATTATGCTAGGAGGCACAAGTATGCAAGGGCTCTCTAGCCATATATCCCTTAGGTTTGTTGAGGATTGGCCTAACCCCTATGAGCCTAGGATGAGCTTATTATAAGGTCATCTTTACTTTTCTATCTTTCTCTCCCTCTCTCATTTCCTCTCCCTCCCTCACCCTCACCCTCTCTTTCTCTCTTTCCCTATTAGGTTTAATGATTTTTTTTCTCTTTTTCTCTCTCATCTCCCTCTCTCATTTCCTTTTGCTCTCTTCCTCTCCTTCTCTCATTTCTTATCCCTCCCTCTCCCTCTCTCATTTCCCTATTATGTTTAATGTCTCCCTATCCCTCTCTCATTTCCTCTCCCTCCCCCTCTCTTTCTCTCTCCCTCCATCTCCCTCTCCCTCCCTCTTCCTTTCCCATTTCCTCCCCCTCTCCCTCTCCCTCTCCCTCTCCCTCTCTCATTTCCTCTCCCTCCCCCTCTCTTTCTCTCTCCCTCTCTCTTCCTTTCGCATTTCCTTCCCCTCTCAATCTCCCTCTCTTTCTCTCTCTTTCCCTCCCTCTCCCTCTCTCATTTCCTCCCCCTTCCTCTCCCTCTCCCTCTCCCTCTCTTTCTCTCTCATTTACTCTCCCTCTCTGAATATACACAAATTATACAAAAAAAAGGTAAGAGAGAGAGAGAATGCACTCTCTCTCCCTCTCCCTCTCTCGTTTCCTCCCCCTCCCTCTCCCATTTCCTCCCTCTCTTTCTCTTTCTTTCCCTCCCTCTCCCTCTCCCTCTCTTTCTCTCTCATTTCCTCTCCCTCTCCCAATATACACAAATTAAACCCTAAACAAGTAAAAGAGAGAGAGAATGGACTCACCGTAAAGATTCAAAGGAGGGTTTGGCGGCTCCTCTTCTCGAGGGCAACTCCTCTTCGCGATGGTGGCTCCTCCTCTTCTTCACGAACAACGACGGTGGCGGTGGCGGTGGCGGTGGCGGTGAGAAGCCTTCTTCCCCTCCCTCTCTCACCCTCTATGCAAAACGGTTGCTCTCTCTCTCACTCTTCCTCTCGAAAACTTTCATGAATTCACAAAATGAAATGCGCTCAGGTTTTGGCCTGCTTTTTTTTCTCTGTGGAGCGTCACTATTAGAGTCACATTTGCGACACAAATAGCGACGCTGCTATTTATTGTCGCTAATCGGCATTGCTATGGCCTAGTTTCCTTGTAGTGTTAGTGCCTTTATCTGTGATTTTTGCACCAATACCTGTCAAAATTGGCTCTTTCAATAGGCATAATTCATACCATCAAGCTTAGTGATGTTGAAGATAGCACTGTCAATGGAAAAAGATGCCATACTATAAGCTGAAATAGTGCAAACAATTCAAAAGTGCTTGATGTAAACTGTAAAAAATGACCAAAAAACCACCAAAACCAAGGCAAAATGGTGAGAAACGAGTATTTAATGATGCTATCTACCAAGTACCATCAAAATTACATCAAATCATGATGATTTAGCATGAAAAATACATGACAGTCTGGAGATATATGCTTGCTGTAATTTATGACAGCAGTGTACAATGAGAGCTGACAGTAGGCAAAACCCAATATTCAAAGTCAATCACTGAATGTCAATGCAAAACTAGCATCAAGCGGCCATCGACAAGCATGTAACAGTCAAACTGACATGAGCCAACACCCAAGCATGTCAAACAAAGTTCGTTAGTAAAGTAGGTACACCGCCCAATCAACATGGCAAAATGTACATACCACTGCCAAGACCTGACACAAGTCATAGTGAATACAAAGCCGAATCAGCCCAAGTAAATATACACGGACCAAGGCATATCAACCATACATCATCCACAAGGAGATCCCAGTCTCAAAGATCCAAAATCTCAATATGCATAACCCGCAGTGCTCAGTGCCTGATAAGCATACAAAGATGCTCCCACTGGCACAAAAGTTGTAAGTGTCAAGCAAATAAGCTCAAACAAAGCATGTAAGAGCACCAGTGATGGAGTATCCAAGATCATACATCAGTAAGACATCCAGAGTATATAAGCGGTCAAGTATCCAATGAAAGCATTCAATGTCATGAAGACAATCCCAATCAATCTTTGTTGAGCCAAAGCAAGACCAAAATAAGCTCAAGAATATCCAAATTCAAGCCCAAACGCAGCTCCAATAGCATTCAAGTCCAAACAATGTAACTAGCATGTGTAGGTAACATAAGCATCAAGCATGTACCAACGGGTCATACATAGACCATAGGTATAACCTTTGTCACAAAGCATACCAGCGTAGACCAATGCCAAGTAAATGCCAACCAATACAAAGCTCAAACTGAAATAAACACTCAAAAGAATACTTCAATACCTTTGAATGAATGCCCTGAGGGTGCCCAAATGGACCGAGTAGGTGTGCTCGGGAAGTCGGAATTCGAAGGAGTCGGATATGACTGTCGAGAGAATGCACCAATGGTGTAGGGATTCAATGGGATGTTGATGGAGTCACGAACCACGCTCTAGTGCTCAAGCAACCATGCTTTGATACCAGTTGAAATGTGAGAAGGATCAAAGCTTGCATGGGAGAGCTATAGTGGGAGAGCAAGAGCAAGAGAGAGAGAGATTCACAATGAGGGAACTCCAACAATCACAATGTGTGACTGACCGCCTTCCGTTTATTCATTTGTCACTAAAAGAATAAATAATAAAGTGACGGCGGTGACGGGTGCACGCCGCCTGCAATGTGTAGGCAAGGGTATTGTCAGTGTAGTAATACATGCGCGGCTAGGCGAAGGTGCCTTTACCCCCAACATTATACCAACATGTTGTAGGCTCATGCCCTCTTTTTGACATATATGGTAGAACTTATCTTTCTTGGTTTACCAAGTTACTCCCAAATTCCTCAATTTCCCTCTAAACTTGTTTTTCAAAATATTTTGATATTCCTTTAGGTTTCTTCTTATCCTTAAATGACCCTCCATCTCTTGTACTCTTGGCTCGCCTTTTCTCTTACTATCTTCATCATTTGAATCTTTTGACCTCATGCGATTTTGATTCGAAGATCAAATCATTATTTGCATCCTCTGTTTCTGAATTGGAATCCTCCTCAGAGTTTGAACTGACTTCCTTAGCTATTTTTCTTGAGAATCGTAACCAAAATCCTCTTTTCCATCATTGCTACAGCTTGCACTAAGTCATTAAAATCATCAGTTAGTGGGGGGTCTATTTGTATATTAGCAACAACAATGTGAATATTTTGATTTAGCCCTTTGGCGAAATAAGATATAGTAATTTCCAAAGAAGGCATGTTTGGCTCACCAACATGCCTTTTTTCTTAATTAATTTAATCCTACCTAAGATACCATGTATTGTCTTATTCAAATAGAATCCTTCTAATACCTTTGCTTCATATCATCATAATCACTAAAGTGGTCTAATCCATACCCATTGAACCAATCCATTGCTCATTAAATGTTGTTGCAAACTATTGTTTCTTTATATCATCAGTATAGATGGTCTCATATCCACTTGTTACCCATCTTGTCTTAAACTATGTGATATGACAATCAAAGTCTTGTTTTCTTTTTCCCAAAAATGTTGATGTCAAAACTTTGGGGTTTTAGCAATGGTTAAGCCATGCAGTTGGATGTTGTTTGCTTTCTTCTTTTCAACAATGGTAATGGATTGAAATTCAACCTTTGATGATAAATTTCAACTTGTTTCAACAAAATTGTATGTGTCCCTTGCCTAGCTCTTTTTTCGAGGGGTCCACTAGGGTTTACCATATGGTACCACATGAGTGCAAGGGAGGGGGGTTATTTAAGGGAAGGAGTGTATATTTTATAAGGTAAGGTCCCATAAATAGGGAGTAGATAAGGGGCATTTTCATATATTTCTTACACGCAGGTGACGTCTCCTTATTACTACTAGTGAATCCCCCATGGCTCTTTTTCATATTCTCATTTTGCCTAGAAATCTAGAAGTAGTTTAAGAACTTTAGATGAGCATCCCATATCTTTGAGATGTAATTTTTTTTCTCTTGCCATCCCTTTTTCTAGTTTATCATATGATCATTTTGCATGAACATGCTTAGCATGGACAATGAGCACAAGTACTCTCACATACATGCTCAACTTGTGCTACTTTCGACAATGGTTGGCCAAAGTACAAAAAAACCATAATTTTGAATCACTATTTGCATTCATTGAACAAAATAACCTAGTCCACATCGTGTCCTTGTAAAGATAGTTGTGTGAAGGGATATCCACCTCATGCAACATATCTCAAATCCAATCATGTTGCAAATACTTATTATTTACAAGAAGTAGAGGGAATCTTCTAGACCCTTAGTTGTTATCCATTGACATATTAAAAAAGTGTCCCAACCACAAGGACCATGATTTGATAGCAATTAGATGTGATCTATCCAAACTTTGCACACATTCATCATATAGCGTAGATAATGTGTCTAGACATGTGCAAACATGTTATGGTCAAAAGTGTAACCATGATCATGAACTCATCCTTAGGATGAACATGGTGCTATGGATCCAAAGCATTAATATCAGCCATCATTTCCATCCAATCATAGCTTTCCAATGGGATTTCTAAAAATACAATCATGTAATATCATTCATTATCAAAGTCACCTCAAACGAGAGTTTTAAGCAACCAAGTATTTCAAGAATCATGCTAATACAAGACTACAAGCTCTCTCTTCTTGTGGAAAGATGAGAATATTCATACAAACAAAATTGAATGACCAAACATATGCTCAAAGAAGCATTGAATGCAACTACAACTTTAGCTCATGTTGCATGAGTATTAGCACCCCATATTGCTCAAAAGAAAAAACCATTACCAACAAATGTGTTGACTCGATGCCCAAATCATTTTAGTTATGTTCTTGTATACATACCAAAGAAGTCTCCACTTTTGGAACATGAAAGCATTGTATGCTATATGCCAAGTATTTTGATGGAAGCTTTAAACATGATGTATATATACATCACGAAGTGCAATTGGACAACAAATTGTTTTCAAGCACACTATATAGCATCTACATTTGCACCATCCTCATGCAATGATCCTCATGCAATGATATGCAGCCATACACAACGATATTCTCATATATGAGAAGGCAGTGGCTTCTTTGGTGCTTGCATATTATCTGATGACAAATTTTCTTTTTCCTTAAGTTATGTAGTATTCACAATTTTGGTTGGCATATTGTAGTTCTGTTGCTCAACATCCACTTATGCATTGGGCTTTTGCACGACATTTTTCTTGAAGGAACAACATTTGTAAGTGGAGGATGCAACCCTAAGTCTAGGCATTCATATGACACATGCCCAAATTTAAGGCATGCAAAACATGCACTAATGCATCCCATATTTCACATTTAAAAACTTGCTATTGTACTCAACATTTTCAACCTTGATAGCTAGGGCTTGCAGTTTTTGTCTATGTGTATCCCACAAAACAAAAATCTAATTTAGATTCTTAATGGCCTAAGTGGATGCACAACCTTGCCCAAGCTTGGCAGAATACCCAAAACTTGAGAGAGAGAGAGAGAGAGAGAGAGAGAGAGAGAGGGTGGGTGTGTGTTGGGGCCCGAGGGGGAGGGGGGCATATATTTTAAGAAGTGTATGTGTGAGAGTTCATGCCCGCACATATGCATGTCAGAGGTAAATTTAAAATTGAAAGGTGGGAATCGGGATTCGAGATGACACTAAACCTAAGCTTTGGTCGAGCCTTATCACAGAGAGCTTTTGAAGTTGAAGTATTTTATGAAGCACGAAGGTGAGGCGGCCAGCCGCGTAACGCGTTTACGGCAGCACGCGCACAAACTTTTGACTACAAAAACCGGTCAGCGATGAGCAAAATTTGAAGCCCTAAATTCTAATGTCTGTGGGTGTTTCGGCTCTGACGGCACGAAGGCCCACTAGCACTGATACAATAACACAGTCCCGTGATCTGTCACGTCGGGCGTAACGTGCCATCGGGCAACGGCAAATGCTTCTGACTTCCAAGGCCGGCCCCCGTTCATCGCCTCAATATCCTCCTGCTTATTTGCATAGGCGTTACTGACCCACACGTCTGTATATGGATATAGGACTTCGTATCCTGCTCTGCTGTGAGCACTGAGCAATTGCAATTCTTTGCAATGCGTGATCACCGAGACCAGGCTTAATGTCACTTCAACTTGATGTGATCCCGGATATTCTTTAATTTATGATCAGATGTGATTGATCATCTGTGCACGTCTGAGGAGAGCAGGCTTTATCTGCCGCGCCACACACACACACACACACTCTCTCTCTCTCTCTCTCTCTCTCTCTGTCTGACTTTCTCTCTCGCTGCGTTTTAAAGGTGTGCTCCTCCAAGAGATCTTTGCCCTATCCCTAGAGGAAGCGCTGGTCATCTCCTGATCATCAAGGTTTCCCTGCCCCCCTTCATTCAGACCAAGAGATCTTTGCTCCATCCCTAGAAGCGCACGCACACAAGCTGCTGCTGTCCTGATTGATCAGTTGTTGATTAACAAAGACCTAGCCAAATTGTATGGCGCAGATCATGATCAGGCCGCGGATCATGCGTGATAGGCGGCAGCATGGGGCCCGAGCGGCGACGATCGACATGATGTATACGATCTGGATGTTCATATTGATGAAATGGGCGCTAATGCAATCGGCAACAGCAAATTCTTGCATTAACGGCGGCGGAGGCGGGGAGCTGCAGCTGAGGTTCTACGCAGAGACGTGCCCGGAGGTGGAGAGGGTGGTGGAGGAGAGGATCGCGTACTGGAGCTCCCTGGACCCCACCACGCCAGCCCCTGTGCTGCGCCTCTTCTTCCACGATTGCTTCGTGCAGGGCTGCGATGGCTCCGTGCTCCTCAACTCCACTAGCACTCAAGCCGAGAAGGACGCCGCCATCAACTTCAGCATTGGCGACTTCTTCGTTCTCGATGACATCAAAGCTAGGCTCGAGAAGATGTGCCCCAACACTGTCTCCTGCGCCGACATTATTGCTCTGGCCGCCGTCTACTCCATCAAACAGGTACACTCTCAGATCTCTCTACATTCTGAAGCCCAACTTAGGAAAGCATCATGGCCACATGACACTCGAAAATCGGGGGGTAAGGTGTTATTAAAGACGAAGCCCTGCGAAACATGGTAAGGTGTCGTCGGTCGAGCATATGGGTGTACATAAGGTGAGAAAGAGAGAGATATATATATATATCTGCACTTGCATAGATATAACCAACATATACTTATAACGAATATGGCCAAGTTTCTCTATAAGTACAAAATCTAATTCTTACATATAGTTTGGAAGCTTATATATCAAAACCCTTGATAGCTAGTTGATTTCAATGTTACACATAATTAAAATTAATAGCACTAGTAAAAAAGTACCATTTTTAACACCTTAGAATTAAGGAAAAAGGCCCCATGTTAGGCATCAAATCTGAAGGCTACATGATTGAAGTTATATTACATTCAAGGTTAGTATCTATCTATGTATATTTAGCAAGATCCGAGCTTGATGCAAGTCTTGAAAACAACCATTCAGTATAATTACTAATTCACAATCTCTGATTGTGATTGGGCATATGATAATATGATCTTAGGCTGGAGGTCCTTTGTACAAGATTGAATTGGGCAGACGGGATTCCTTGACATCTTATGCACAAAGCTCCCAAACCTTTCTCCCTGCCTTCAACCTCACTGTGGATGGCCTTCTAGAGAACTTTCAACAAGTTGGGCTAAACAAGGTGGACTTGGTAGCCCTCTCTGGTAAGTAATGCAATTAGTAGATATATTGTATCATTGAAATATCATATGGTTGTGAAGTTTGTGAAGTTTTTGGTAATCTCTCTTACTTGTAAGATTCAGGTGGTATTGGCTTTTGTAAATGAAAATAGTAGCTCATCATCTTGTAGAAAGAGAAATGCACAACCTTGTAGCTCATCACATTGTAAAAAGAGAAATGTATAGACTTGTTCAAGGCACTATAGCAAGGCCATGCCTACACACCAACTTTAGCTAACTTTTATATAAAACATGTCTACATGTAATCAAGACGGTCATGTAAATTATTGCTTTTATCCATAGGAACTATAGCAACCAATAAACCAAATGCCATTGCATTTTCATATTTCTATATGGATTTCAATGTTAGAACTCTCAATGGATCAATAAGGTTCATAATTTGGTCATTAGGAGGACCATCCTTGTCACTAAAACGACAATTTTCATGCTTAGAGTATCATGCAAGCTGTTTGTCGTGTGAGCCATTTCTTTAACTTTTTGTCATGTGAGCCATTTCTTTAACTTTTCTCCACACAAGTTTGACTTGGATGTATTACCAAAAAGGAGGGATTGATGAATGCTACCTTTTGCACAATCAGGAGCATCCATAAGAAACACTATGAAAATTTTGGGCTAAAACATGGGTCCTTTAGGGGGTTTGACTCACTCTATCCCTTTAAAAATGGGGCCATGATGAAAGTATTGCAAACAAATCCCAAATTTGTTAAGCCTTAGATATTTAGAATATACTCTTCGAGCTCTTTCTATTGATCTATAACACACTATGAGACTTCATTTTTTTTTAAAAAAAATCCAAATTTGATGCGACACCTTGTGTGGGATCACATCAATTTGGAATCTTTTGAAATATGAAGAATCTAATAGCATCTTATAGATCAATGAAGAGATCTTGAAGAGTGCATTCTAAATATTCTAGATTTGACAAATTTGAATTTTGTTTGCAAAAATTCCACCATGGACTTATTTTTTTGAGGAGAGTGAATCAAACCCCTTGAAGGGCCTTTTTTTAACTCTAAATATTTCCTATTGGATGTCATGTATGATCAATTCATGGAACGAAATGTCATTATCTCTTATCTACTTTAGGCAAGAAGGGACTATCATTTATTTTTTTATGTAACTTTTGAAACTATCAAATCTCAAGCCTTAGTTAGATGTCAAGTGGGTTAGCATTCATCAAATTTATTTTTCAATGGAAATATATGCAGTTCTATCAAATAAAATAAATTGATAGTTGTTTAGTGAGATTAATATGTATATATTGATTAAGAAGTTTTTGTCACAATAATCATAAGCTTAAAACCACATAAGGAGCTTAGAAAAGCATGCCAAGGCACATCAACACCATTCAATAACTTTTTGTAAATGACTACAAGGTATTATATGTATGTTATCTTATTATCTCAAGTCATTATAATATGTAATAAGATGGAAATGTGCTTATATATAAATAATTATTCCATTTTTGGTTTTTAACCATTGGATAAAGACACCTCAGAGGTTGATAGCAATAAAATGTATTTTGCTTCTTTGTGATATAAATTCATTCCCAAGTGTTGTTATGTAGGTGTCTTTCTTACAAACATTGATATTCACTTTGGGTATAATGCTTGTAATGCAGGAGCTCACACTATTGGACAAGGTCATTGTGCTAGCATAAGCAACCGCATTTATCCCAACATTGACAAGACTTACCATAAAGGTTATGGTGCTGAGCTTCTAGCCAATTGCACAGACAATGGTGCACTCAAACCTCCCAATTTTGACTCAAATGTTCAATTCTTCAATGACCAACTAAGTTCCTTAATTTTTGACAATAAGTACTTCAAGGGTTTGCAACAAGGCTATGGTGCATTTACCTCAGATGTTTCTCTTTTATTGGATTCTAGAACCAAGCCACTTGTTGATAAGTTTGCAAAAGATCAAAATGCTTTCTTCAAGCAATTTGGTAGATCATTAAGGAAAATGGGAAAGATAGGAGTTCTAACAGGCACCCAAGGCCAAATTCGTAAGCAATGTTGGATCAGAAACTCTCAGAATGCAGACTTTGCCTTCAACCCTGTTTATTGATGAGTAAATCACTCGTATGTTGTGTTCAAGACTAAGCACATTCTCTCCTTGATTAAGGTTTGATGTAAGAAAATAAAAGACTACTTCTATATTTAAAAATGATGATATTTGATGTATCAAAGCCCTTCTCTTTTCAAAACAATCATAATGTATACATAAAGCTAAATGTTTTGTATGGCTTAGTAATTAAGCATTATTTCTTATATATGAGGAAGATTTTTACTTTTTGCTATATTGACAACATGTTAAGGATAGTTTCTATTATTTTTATGTAGTAAGTGGTTTATCATGTATGGATGAGTGTTTGGTGTCAAAGTTGTAAACTTGTTAATCCTAAACCCATTGTGCTCCAAAATCCCCAAAACTAACTTTGTAGTGAGTCAAAATGTAATGTGAAGTACGTAAGTCCATGCCATATGGGTTGATGTATCACTTATAGGCTATGTTGAGGTTTTCGTGTGATATCCATGATAATCGAAAATGGCACGTGTTAGTGAAATAAATTTGAAACCTTACTAGTTGTTGAAAAAGTCATTTTCGATGGATGCTATCAATTTGATCATGATGAAAATATGTCTTTACAAGTTGGTTATGCAATGTATGGCGTATTATAGTAGGTTGTAGAAGAGGTAGGAGAGTCTTGATTTTGTTTTCTCATTAGCATGTACACACGCACACGCACACGCACACACACATGTAACTATTGTCTATTAAATCTTACATGATTTTTCATTTTGTGCAATATATTTTTTATTTCAACAATCTAATTGCATTCTAAATATGTGATTACCTCTTTGATTTTTTAATAAGTCACTCTTGAGCTACAAAGCAGATTTTGAATTATTGTCCTTTAAAACACATATTAGATCTAAAGCTAAATTGTTGAAGTATCAAATGGAGCAAATGCTTGATTGTAGTAGAAGGATCTCAAATTTACTTTTAAGAACATTGAGAAAGCGAGGCTAACAAAGATCCATGGCACATGCATTATTATTATGACTCTTTTTTTTCTCCCCATGATTTGATATTGTAAATGCAAGACAATGTGTATGTGTGTGTCTAATATCAAATGCCTAACATATTACCTCTAGTGGTATTTATATGTTAGATATTGATAAGTAGAACTTCATCATGACCAATCTATGCCATGATTATAGCTTCTCGTTCTATTCATTCCATGCTTGACCATAGAAAGTTAATGTGACTTATTGTCATTGTTTTATCTTTTATAAAACACTTGCATGCATAATGAAAGTTCGTAGAAATGATCATATGCTATGGCAATAGGGTAGTACAAATCAAAACCATAAATTTGGGAGGGCAAAAAAGTGTGGCTACTCACGAGCATTGATCCAAAAATGCTTTTATTTCAATTGCAATAGGTGGCATCACACACACACGCGCGTGCGCGCGTGCACGCACGCACGCACACACACTACAAGACCCTCAACCTAATAGAGATACTCAGTAGGATCTCAGTCACTATCACCTAAGATAGGAGCTAGCCACCACACTTCTTTAACAAACTCAAATACCTTATTTCTATTTTGTGATGCCTCATGAGGGACATTATTAGATGATATCCATCTACTATTAATGTAGCAATCTAGGTATTATTTGTTGGATGATTATTTTGTATTCCACCTTTTGTTGTACTCTTTAGATAGTCATTGACATTGCTTTCATCCATTATGTATCACTTAACACACATTTTTCAAGAACATGTTTGTTACATATTGGGTTTCGTAGTTCAACTTTGGTAATTTAAAGGCATTATATTTCATACTTCTTTCTCTCCCAAAGGGTGACAAAACTAGGATGTCAAATCTTTTGCTTTCATTGAGGGCACATTATATGCAATAGTGCACATTGATATTGAGGAGGAGACTTTAAATAAGATTCTAAGAATGGAGTGGCAAAGAAGGCGGGGTTGGTGCCAAGAGAGTGAATGTTTCGGAGATGGTGAAAGAAAACAAAATAGAAAAGAAATGAGGAAGTGAAAATGTATTAAACACAACAACATATATTGGAGTATCCTAGCCTTCAGGCATTGATGATGACAAAGTTATAATTACACTCTTTTCAAACCACCCAAAACCATTAAACATTGATGTTTCCAAATGTGGATAAAACTTCCATATAATTTCTATCATGATATAGATTGTTTATTATTCTTGTAACCTTTATATTATGGGCTTAGGAAAAAGAGAATTAGAAATATGATTTAGGTCTATAAGTAATTAGAGATGCCTTAGAAACTATTAGCAAAAGAAAGTCTGTCAAGCAAGGAAAGAAAAAACTCCAAGTGAATGCTTTTCATGTGTTTTAAACACAAAAATTAAAAAAATGCAAAAGCTTAAATACATGCATGAGGGAGGTGCTCACTCATATAAGGGGAGAAATTGTACCCATTCTCTTGTCATTACTTGTCTTCTATTTCTTTCTTATTCTCTTATCTTTTCTCAAATTTTGATGATTAATTGTAAAAGTACAACTAAGGTGGATAGCATATCTAGTCTTGTAAGGATGAAAGCATGAATATGCATCTCTACATGAAGCAACTTGACAATCTAGTTATGAAAGTATTCTATTTTGAGATTTCAATGTGCAATTGTAATGCATGAACTTATAAGGACTACAATCAAAAGCACAAATATCCAATATTTTTTTTGCAATTGAATATGCCTATTATCACAAAGCACCTTTAAACTTGTTTACATTAAAATAATAGTCAAATTATACCTTAACAGAGAGTTACATTCTTGTCTCTTTGCATTGTGTTTATAGTTCCATTTGATAGATATATTTGCATAAAAATTTTCAACTTGTGTGATAGCCTTTGTGATATAAAATCTACATTGAACATATCATTTTTATATATAATAACCTTTCAATGTAATACACCGATTATATCTTATATCTAAGGAGGCTAATGATTTGTTGACCCTTCTAAATACATATATCAATCGTATGTGTTTATCATCTTGTATGCTCATTTTGGCCGTCTTTATTCTCAATAAGGTCATGGTATTAACTTTAGCGTGTACCTTAAGATACATATGCTTACATAAACATAGGTGGATTGTTTCAACGACTTGCACAACTAAATTTGATATGCATAACTTGCCTTAAGGAAGATGTTCTCAACAACAAAAAGAAGAAACATATGCTTATGTATGTGCTACAAAATATTAATAAAAAACAATTAGCTATACAACATGGTATATTGTCGTATGTTGGATTCTTGGGTATTTTCCACATTACCCTTAAGTAAATACACTTTCTAGATAGGTAAAGATACAACCTTAATAATACTTAAGAACTTTATATCCAAAGAAGAATAATCCTCGTTGGAAATGCTCAAATTTAATGTCTAAAAAACCAAAATTAACTTATAGATAAATTATTGCCCCTGTAAAATAGTTTTAAAATCAAAAGAAAAAGAAAATCAACTACTACTCCAAATGACAATGAAGGTGGCATGAAGATGGAGGATAGTCAAATGGGAGAAAAAAGTATGGATCACCATGACATGATTATGTTGTTGCAATCTCGTAATAATAACCCCTCATTAACTCTATGATATAACTTTAATGATGTTAGAAATAACATTAATCGGGTGAAACTTGCTATGTCAGTCAACCCAGAGGGGTTTTCGTGTATTTGGGGGGGTTGGCTAATTCTTTTCCTTTAGTAGATAATCACCCAGCCCACTAGGTATAGAGAAAACCTAGTGGGCTTAAAACCTTAGAAAATCTAGTATACATAGAGAACCTCGATTGCATTTCTCACATTTTCTTCTAAGCGAGTCTCTTTGGGGAGTGCATCCTTCTTGGGTAAATAACTCTCTTACGAGATAACCCCAAGAGTACCTCATACAATGAGTGGATGGTTTTGAGAATCTTTACATAGGGATACTTACAAACAAGGAACCAAAGTGTGTGCAAATAGGATCAGATTACCTATTCTAGTGAGAGTAAGAGGTAATCCTTGGTCGTTTGACATTCTTGATTCTTATTTTTGAACAAATATTAGTGCAATCACAAAGTGCATTATATCTTGGGTATTTGGTCCTTTTATGGGCCGTACATATAATATATATGAAGCATTGGATTAGAGAATAGAGATTGAATATGTGTGAAATTTTAAAATGAATAAATGTCCTATCTTGGGCAATGTTAATTTATGGTATGGTTATTGTTTGATGCTATTTGGACTATGTTGTCCATAATGGGCAAAATTAGTTTACTAGCACTTGTTTGTAATTAGTTTAAATATGTGCTTTAATATTATGTTCATTATTGATAAGCTGTGTTTATGAATGTTCATGCGGTATAAAAGCTATTAATATTCACATTGTTATTGCATGTTTACTTATCTTTTTCATAATTCTTGCATATCATCACTCACGTGCATCATGTATTTATTAAAAGTACACTTAAGATTTATTAATTTTTTAAATTGTGTCACCAAAATGAATAGTATTTATGAATTTTATATAGTTGTTGATGATATAAGAATAGCATTCACATGTGAATGTATATCTTTTATTTTTACTTTCACTTATTTTTTGCTAAAGAATAAAAATTAAATGATTGATTGTTTCATGACTTGTTATGTAGTTCATTTGTTTATTTTTATTTTTATTTGTTCCATGGATTATTTCATGTTTTACTTGCTTGTTTGTGTTATTCTACTGTAAAGATTTATAGTAACTCAAGTAGCCACTAACATTATAGAGTAGTGATCATTGATCACCTCCATGTGTATTGCACTATCCAAGAATACAAGGATACTAATTCCCCAATTTTTGAAGACTACCAATGCTTCTTTCTTTGACTAGTATAATATAAAGTCAAGTCCTACTAGCAAAAAAGTCACCGATGATAGAGTGGCAATTTGGTGTAAACCTTTCAGGTGGATACATGCATTAGGAGTGTAATTTTTGTCAAACCATGAAGTCCAATGGTGCTTCTCACATTAAGGTCCATTTTCTTGGTAGTGTGAAGAAGTCCATCATGTGAATAAACAACTAGCCACCAAATAAGCAGCTAAAGTCATTCGAGAGAACCATGAAAGCAATAGGACTTCTGTTGCAAGAGTGTCATGGGCTGAAGTTGAAATGTTTGACTCGTATAGTGACATTCTCAATCAATTGAATGTTTCCCAATCTCAGACACCCCATGCTTCTAACTCTAGAGAGTTTCAAGTATGACTTGATGGAGAAAGTTATTCATCAAACCTCTCTATGAGAGTTTTCATGTGACACAATTGGAAGAAGCGTAGATGGTCTTAGCTAGGTTTTAAAAAAAACTATACAATGAAATTTGTGGATAATGATCACTAGGAACATGCATGGAATAAAATTGGGGAGTTTGGGGTTGGCTTTTCCCCATTGTCTTATCACTTAATAAGGCATGATGTTCTTAATAAGTGCCACTCAGAGGTAAATGAGTGGATTGAAAGGGTTGTTCTACACAACTTGGGTCTACTAGATGTACTATTGTATTAGATAGTTGTTCAACGACGAGGACCATTGATAAGCATCATGTTGCTTTCACTAAGGGGAGAGATATTCTTAAATGCAGTAGATAGCATAGAAAAAATTAAGTCAGGGGAGTACATTGGGGAGATTTTAGGTAAGACTATTGAAGAGATAAAGCATTGTCATGGGGTGTAAGTTGTTATGGATAATGCAAACAATTGTAAAAATGTAGCTAGACTTGTAGAAGAGTGATTTCTAAAGATTTCATGTAGTAGTTGCAACACTCACTCACTTAATTTAGTGTATTGAAAGAATGGTATCAAAAGGAAGATACAACTTGATTTGCTAGC
The DNA here is from genome assembly GCF_053477565.2 of Lygodium microphyllum. Taxonomy (NCBI): domain Eukaryota; kingdom Viridiplantae; phylum Streptophyta; class Polypodiopsida; order Schizaeales; family Lygodiaceae; genus Lygodium; species Lygodium microphyllum. The sequence goes on along the minus strand of NC_141148.1, from coordinate 17,340,985 downwards.
ATTATTGATGATTCTAGGAGAGTTGTCAAGTTCATTCTCAAGAGAAGTCGAGAACTTAACATTTCCCATGCTCAAATGTCATGCATGTTGAAGCTTCTTGCAGAGACACAGTTTTGTACCCATTTTTATACTTTGGTGCACTTACTTTGAAACAAGGGTGCTCTAATAGAGACATTCTTGTGCACGGATATGTATAATTGGGAGGCTAAGCAAAGTGTCCATGTGAGGAATAAGGCTATCAAGTTGCATTCTAATTTTTTGAATAAGGATAAGTAGTGGCGATTTGTGGTTGATGCATATCATGTAATGATGCTCGTCATGAATGCCATATGCACCATGGAGGAAGCAATGACTCCATCGCAAAGTCCTGAAAAAAATCATTTAAGGCATATCATAGAAAGGTGCTGTTAAAATATGTTTAGAGGAGATGGATTGTAGCCCATACATTGTTGCATAGTGTCACACATCTATTAGATCCCAAGTATTGGGCCCTAGACTTATTTGCAACAGTGAGGTAGTTGCAGACTTCTACGCTATGTTCAACACGTTCTATGCATTCAAATATCATGCAAAGAATCTGTTAAGGAGATCTCTAGATTTAGGCTATGAAATCACATCTAACTTGTACTATGAAAGAAATATTTATTGGCTCAACTTTCCATATTTGATATATTTTGAAAGCCACCTCTTTATAGAAAATCAAAAAGTTGTATTACTTGTCATTAAATGTTTGTACATCAAAGTGTTAATGTGTAGATTTCAATCAAAGAGGTTGTGGATAGCACTAGGAGTACTCTCTTGATCTCTCTCTTAAGAATGCATATGAGACACTCTAAATATCTTATACAAAGTTTCTATCCATAAAAAGGGCACTCCTTGTTAAGAATCATTTGCTGCACTAGGGAAGCAAGATGCACTTAATGCTTGTATGACAAAAAGTATGAGTTCGTTTCACTATCAAATGGCTTAAAGTAGCACATATACATATTGTTTGAGCTCCTGGGGACATCTAGATTTTGCTTGATGGCATGGAGATGGAGTACGATGCTCATGAAGCGATCGCATGGTAACACCCCTTGCGAAGTGCTCTCCACAACATGGCACTCTGCATGCTCAATAGTCCTTATGAGTGTCTTACTTTGCTCCTCAATGTGAGAAGAACTTGTGGCAGAAAGACTTGCTAAAACTTCCAATTCCTTTTGGGCTAGCTTGTCCTTCAAGACCTCCTCTCTTGCATATAAGTCTAATGTGGCATCTTATTGTGCCAATTGCAAATCATCTTGCGTGATTGTCACACTCTGTGCTATATGTCCTTAGTGCAATGGTAGACCTCCTTTGATGAGAAGTCCACCAAGGTTGGCCGATTTCACAAGGTGTATGTATAGCATCTCTACTAGGTTCAAGGGGGAGTCAGTATTATGAAGAGGTTGATCAAGCACCTCAAGATCTATACATTGAATATTGTCCCTCATGCCATCATGAAGGCATTTGCTCACTTTCCATCACTCTTTCTTTATGTTGGTGCTTGACTACGGCTACATTGTCTTGACCATTTCATCAAAGCATCACCTTGTTGACCTCCTTCCATAACATGTGAGCTTTCTTAGCCCATTGTAAGAGTTGCTGAGTTGTGCGTTGGGTCTCCACATGATAGTCAAACTCTTCAAGTGCTCATACGCGAGCCTATGCTCATTGTATGATCCTCTTCATTGCCATCATCCTCGTTTCTCACCCAGTGCTAATCTTTGACCTCAATCATATTGTCTTTTAAATAGGTAGAGATTTGGGGTCACACTTTAATAGATTGAGAGGAGGAAGTCTATTGATTATGAGCAACTACATCCACAATGCAATGAGACGGCATGTTAGCACAATGAGAGAGGAAATAAGTTACCATAATGAGAGAAAACTACAACAATAAACTCCACATTTTTATAAAATTACAAATTAGGAATTATGACTCTTTCATAATGATGGATAGAAAACAAGTTAGCACAATGACAACTTAACATAACAAATGAGATATAAAATGTTGAGAAATTAATTGAATGAATGACGAGTTTACACAATGAGATATAAATCATTAGAGATGCAAAATACAAACTCGACCTATTAATAGATTGTATTTGATAGAGTATAGATACAAAAATATGGCCCTCCATTCAAGGTATCCATAGGTTCAAGAGTCATAGAGACTCAAAACTATTTTACAAAGCACAAAGAGAGATGACACAAACAAGGCTATTCAGAGAGGGTGAGGACCAAGCACCCTACACACATAAAGTTTTAAGTAATTATGTAAATATTCAATCCCTAGAAGAAAGAGAACAAGAATACAAACAAAGGCAAATAGAGCTCTAGCTACACTTGGCAATTAGCTGCCATGACAAGGGGTAGGGGAACTTTCCAAACTCATATGCCATCTTCAAAGTATAGGAAGACTGAGAGCGAGAACATGTCAAACTTAAAGTTAAGAATATGAAAACTCAAGTGATCACGAGCTTTCCATTCACACCCTAAAAAATAAAGAAAGGAAAAACCCTACAAATAGAGTATGTGGACTTGATATAGCCCACAAGGCCCTCGTTAGGCCGAGGGGACGTTTTGTATAATGAAAGAAGAAAATTCAATTGCTTCTATATCTACCTCATAATCTTTGTGCATTTCAATAAATGTATATGTGTACGTATGTATGTATATATTCACAAAGAGAGAGAGAGAGAGAGAGAGAGAGAGAGAGAGAGAGAGAGAGTACAACATTTAGTCAAAATTCTCAAGATATCCCTTTGGTCGGGTTCCCCTTAAATTAAATTAAAAACCCCAAAATACCCTTGAATTGTCATGATTGTTTTGGTAGATCCCTCACAATTATACTAATCCTTCTCTTTTCCTTCTTGGGTTATATGCTCATTTTCCTCCAAACTCTTATGAGCATCACAAAAGCCCTTTTGTCAGTTAAGGGTTTCAAATATTGATAGTTTTATAAAAGACCTAGCTTTAGCTTGAGACATAAAAGCACATACAATGCAAATGTAAAATTGGGCATACAAAAATGTAAAATTTAGCATAGAATATGTAAATTTTCTTATATGAAAATTAAAAATTGATAATTATACACTAGATAATTGAGTTGGTCATGAAATTGAGTTGACACTAGGCTATGCATGTTCTTTTGTGAGCTATATCAATAGTATTAAGTACTACACAAATCTTAAAGTATAGTCTAGAAAGGTCCCCTAGTTATTGTAGGTGATAACAACAACGAGTATATCAAGAGGACCATGCCAAAATAATGGAACTAATTAGCTTATTGGTCTTAAATGTAAGTAACAATGCACACACACACTCCCTCTCTCTCTCTCTCTCTCTCTCTCTCTCTCTCTCTCTCTCTCTCTCCCCTTTAAAAAAGAACCCTTTCTATTCTAAGTTTAGATCAAGTTTCTTGAGCTAGGGTTGTTTTGTGGATAGATCATATTAGAGAACTGTATAAACAACATTACATGGAGTAAAAGCCATTCTTCTTGTTGTTTTCGTGTGAAGTCTCTTGCTCCTCTATGAATTTTGGTGTGGCTGCCTATGATTGACTTTCGGTTGCTTCGTTTATTCTACATATAGTTCTTCTACTACTAGGTTTGTGTCTTATTCTTTTTGTCAGGAATGATATTTGCTATTTGTACTTTCAAAATACCTTCATCATAGATCATCTTTTGTCTCTCTTGTGCTACTTGTAGAATTGTGTGAATGGACGTTAGCCTGGTTGGTTAAGTGCTTTTGAGATGAAAATACTAGTCCATTGCGCCCTTTTGTTTTATGTTGCCTTTCTTGATGACCATGTTTATTAACATATTTGAATCTATGTGGTATATTGCATTGAAAGGACTTACCTTGATTGAAGCTTGCACTATGGTTCTATATGCATGCATTAGGTAGGGCAAATACCTATCCTATTATTGATAACTTGGTTTCATTATCAAATAGGAGGCATGAGTATTGGATGATGACATCCTCTATCAAATTTTTTGCCATTTTTTCTATTATGATGTGGAAATTATTTTGGACTTGGTCCACTTGGTCATATATTCTATTAGAACCACAACAAATTTATTTTTGCTGTTGGTTTCTCAAAAGGGTCTAATAAAGTCCCATGCAACTAGTTGAAATGGTCTTTGTACTATAATTGAGTGGAGTAGTCCATTTAGCATGTGTTGGAGTTTTATGAGCTTAACATTATATTCAAGAGTTCAATTGCATTGTAGCTATATGTATTAATTTGGGCCAATAATAGCTTTTGCATATGAAATCTAAATCTTTTTTGATGCTTGCATGAACGAAAAGGGATGATCATGATGATAATCAATAAATGTTAGTTAATAACTTTTTGAGATGTAAAGTCAAGGATGTTATCTTCAACCATAAACTACATTTCATGTGGATGCAAATCTTCTGACTTGAGATTTCCAAGTATTTGAATGATAGTCGAATGTGTGCTAGTTTGGATTAAAATATCATCCAAACATCTGACTACCCTTTTCAATGAGAACTTGGAAGAGTTTATTTCCCATGCATTGAAATGTGCTAGGTAGCTTTGTCAATCCAAACAGCATGACCCTTAATTGGAACACTCTTATCGAGGTTTTAAATGGTTTCTTTGGCACATCCTTTAGCCTCAGGGTAAATTTGCTAGTAGCATGAAGTGAGATCCATGGATGTAAAATACTTTGATTATCCTAAGTTTGAAAGATCATCTAGGATTGGAAGAGGATATACATCTCCGATTGTCATTATTGTTCAATAGCCTATAGTTGACATAAAATCTATACTTGCCATTATCTTCCTTTGCCAAATGTGGTTTAGCTACCCATAGAATGGCTTCCGATAGACTTGGAGGGCCCAATGACCTTAGAGAACATGTCTTTTACAACTTCTTTGATTATTTCAACTTGCTTTGATGAGCATTGTCTCATGGGCATCTTGATAGGAGGTCACAGGTATGTAGGTATCTCATGGGTTATGGGAGCATTTATGTGACTAATTAAGTGTTTTCAATGGTGACAAATTAGAATATTGCCGAAGTAGATTACTTATGTCATTTTACTTTGTGACTAAGACTTCTTCAAGTTGAATTTGCTTAAAATGGTGTTTTAGCAAAATTGTGACAAATGGAATTGGAGATCTATTTGGTAGTTTAATGACTTCTTCCCAAAAATTAAGTGTTGCAGGATGTTGTCTTAACCACTTACACCCTAAAATTGATTATTACTCTTTATGGATCATATAATTGGGAATTCTATTATTGATGGACCATATCATTATGCTTGTGGATCTTCTAGTAAGATGGATGTATCACCATGTGGGTCTCTAAAATTTTCCCTTATGAGTCCTAAGGGCTTTTTCATTCACAACTAAAAACCTAAGGATGTTGGTGGTACATATAGTTGTATATAATAAATTTAGCTACTACCCTAACTTTAGGTCTCACCTATGTATATACTATTTGTATGCATTGTTGATACGATCAAAGTGTATGGTATGTTTCTCTTTCTCTCTTGCAAGCATATAAAACAAAAGAAGATAAAGTGTCAATACGAAAGAAAGCATCATGACCGACTTTCCCAAAACATGTTGTAATACCATGCCTAGCCTTAAAAGGAAGAAGAGACAAACATTGTAGGAGCCAATTGAGTGAATGAGACACATAGATAGCATAAATACAGTTGAGATTTAGGGTTAATATAATGGCTATTTATAGAAAACTATATAGCACTAAGAAATGGAACAATATATCAATGCAATAAAAGGACAATTAAATAATAATAATAAAACTTAAGCTCCAAGATGTGAATCATTAAAATGACTACCATTGATGCTTTTTTAAAATGCATGAATAATCAATGCAAATAAAAATGCGACAACCTAGCACATAGACTATTAAATGAGACTAATCAAACTTAGGCCCAACCAAAAGTAGCATTGCAATAAGCATTGTTGGTGCTTTAAAGGATGCATTAAAATTGAAAAAAGTATACAAATTAATATCAATATATCCAATGAGAATGTCAATAGTTCTTTATATGTCTGATCAAATAATATGAACCGAAAGTAGACACAAGCTCAATTGTACATGAGACAACCAAAAGTACTCTTAACAAATAACTAATGTCAATGAAATATTTGAGTAGTATACTTGTTGCGAAAGTAGAACAACGAATACAAGTTCAAAATGCCATGACGGGCTTTACACATAGATAAGACTACCAATTTAAGAATTCTAACCCTGTAGACTAGATGGTTATGAGGTGATACATCAAAGGTATTTTAGCTTCGAGTGGCAAGTAATCAAAAGCAACTACCAATAAGTTATGGGGTGGACTTGAGCCATGGAATTCAAAAAATATTACTTAGATTACCATATGTCACATATGTGAAGAGTGGTTGGTGTTAAAATTATGTAAGCTACTCAAATAAAGTGCTATTGTGGCTCCTCTCATGAGGCACTCATAGTGTGTCCTTGAGGCTCTCATCCATGTGACTCTCAAGTCTCATCCCTTTGGTAGCTACAAATATCTTCGTAGTGGATACAATTCTATTTATCTTGCATTAAGACATTGTGTGTCCAACTCACTATTCATTAGCTCTTAGTTAGTGCTTGTTAGCTCTAGCTCATTGTGAGTGTTCTTGGTGGATCTCTTTGAAGTAACTCTTGTGTAATATTCATCATTAGTGAGTCAATTTTCTTTTGTTCTCGTTGCTATAAAAATTGGATTTTCAAATACCATAAATATGGATAAGTACAACACTTGGCACTACTATTTATAACTATTGAAAAAGTTGATAGTTTTTAGCAAATTACAATGATCTTAATACAAATGCATCATGTATATATTGAATCATGAAAATTTTAAACTAATGAAATATCATCAATGTAATATTAATTAGAAGCATTAAAATAGCTTATTAATTTGGGTGAAAATGGTCTCAAATATGGCCATGAAATTTTACACTTTCTAGCTTATTTTTACTCATATATATTTTTGTTCCAACTAATATCTTGTATCGATCACCATTTCCTAAGTCAATTTCTTCTAAATCTTGTTTGTTGATGAGATAAAATAAACTTTTTATAGAGGATCCAAGTAGCCAGAAAGTGGCTTGTCTTTTTACAAATTATTGTCAACATCTCAAGTTGTGCACAAGGATTTGCTCCTTTCAATTTTTAGGCACAATGTTTGAATGCTTGAGACATGGAGTTTCCACTAAAGAGAAGGCTATCTATGCTCCTCTAAAGACTTTAGCTAGACCCCGATTCAGGGGTCCAGGTAGTGCTAAACTCTCACTAGCTAAAACTGTTGATACCGACGAGTTCCCTTAAAGGGATGCCATACCCCAAGATTGGGCGTCGGCTCGAAGGTGGTGTCCCATCTCACCCAAGCAAACACTGCCTCCCAACAGCATTTGCTTGCTTGGGCAAGGCGGTTCCATCATTGGTACAAGTACAAGCTTGCACACAAGTTCGCAAAGGGAGGATATCGTCATTTCCCTACGTGTGGTGGGTAGGAATCACGCATACAATGCTCACAAGTACCTCATGCTTACAAATCGTACATTATGTTGTGCAACTTGAGATTCCATCATTTGATGATAGTGGGGAGGAGGTAAACAGATATATGGATAAGGGAGAAGACACTTTGAGAAAAACTAGGTTGTTCAATTGCTTTGATTACTTGCCAATTCCTCTTTGTAGATTAATGCCCTATGCCAAGGTTAGAGGTTTGAGGGATGATGTTAGTAATTTGAAAATGGCTCCTTGGAGAGAGGGTATGTTGTAAAGTAGGTTGCCTTTATTGTCCTTATATGGAATCGTTCTAGTGAGCAGAGACTAGTTAATGAGGAAATTGTAATGGCTTAACTTATCATACATATCCTATAAAAACTATAGCAAAACAAATCCATAACTTGAATATAGAGGAATACATATTTCTTGAATTCGAAAACAACAAAAAAATAGCAACAATTTTTTAGTGAATTGACACAAGATTTCAGGCCATAACATCTACCAAAATAATCAAGGGTGGCAAAGAAGGCAATTTGAAGGACCAACCCAAGAAGCAAAGTCACATGTTTTGGAATGTTGGATGGACATATGGAAAGATTGGAAGATTTATAAATGAGGAAAGCTTTGTAATTGGTTTCACTTCCTTGTGAGAATCCACCACTAATGCTTGGGAGGTGATTCATGAATCATTGTGTGGCTCTTATGATGCCACATATGATCAAAGACTATTGGATGGTCTTCTTGAAGCTTTGAGTAGCTCTAACTTGCACTATCTTGGACATTGGTGAGCTACTACTTCTAGGGAGTATTTTCGTCATCCCATGCTTCATACCTACTGTTCATTATGTTAACTTGTGTGTTCTCTATTAGCACAATACATATAGTTACATTTCTTTTAGCACTCCAATACTAGTGGTTGGGAGTGACTTGGGATCGAACTTTGCTTCTTTAACATTGCAAGGATTTTTGGATGGCACATATTTACAATATTAAAAAAAACATCTTGTATCAATGTTTTAAAATAATAATAATCTAAAGGAGATTTAATAGAGATGAGAGATAATGTTAAATGCATATACTCGATTTCTTATTAAATAAAAATATTTTTCTAAGACAAAACAATATAACATGAAGAAAAATTTCTAAAGGCTTCATCAAGTGTTTTAAGACAATATCAAAATTAGTTAAAAGAAAAATTTTCCTTTTTTTGCACAAGAAAAGATGTATTGTACAAAATGGTTATCATTGTGCATAAGTATTGGGGATAAAGGTGCATGTGCCTACGCCACATTGTATTTACTTCACACACCGTTGATGATTGCACCCCTATACATTGCAGGTGGCAGCAGGTGCCCACCACTGCCACTTTATTCTTTCACTGACTATTGAATAAGGGAAGGTCGATGTGTCTCTCTCTTACTCCATCTACTATAGCTCTTGCTTTGCTCTTGCTTCTACTCAGGCTCTACCTTTCAATTGGTATTAAAGCTTGGATGCAAGGAGCTTCACTAATCATTTGCTTCAACCCATGAAGAAGCTTCACCTCAAGGTTTCATGGCAACCATTGTTTCTTCCTCCCAAGGTATGCATTGAGTATTCCCTTCTCTCGACTTTAGGAGGAGCTTTTCAAAGATTAGCTGAGTCTTATTGAGTAGTTTTTGAGCTAAAAAGTATCCATTCTATCCATTTTTGAGTGGATACAGAGCATGCTATAAAATTCATGGATAGTTATAGTAGCTTAATATCACTTTCATATTTTGACCATAACTTTTGTATACGAAATGCTAGAAATGAAGAGTGCAACGAGAGCTATAGATTTGAGTACTCAAAGAGTTGATTCTATGCAATTTTGAGTTCTATATTTTATATAAAATAGAACAGTTTTGGTTTGGATAGTAAGTAGTTGATTGGTTTATGCTCTTCTCATGATTATGGGGAATATTTGCAATACCCAAATTATGCATTGTTGCTCAAAAAAGGCTTTTGGATTGACCAAAACTTGGTTAGCTTAGTCATTGAAGTGTTTATTGCTACAATAACAGTTTGGGCAACAAGCATACAATGGTTAGCTTCATGCTTTGAATGTATTTTATGCCTACATGGTATTTCGGGTATACTACATGTCTACGGTGATGTCTAGCATTGATGTATGAGCCTAGATATGATTATAACATGCTTTGACACTTGGATTTGAGCTACATTTGATGTACTTGGACTCTGGTCAATTGCTTTGAGGCTTTGTGCTAACTTATTTATGGATATTGATGATTTATTGAACACTTATGCTCTCTAATGTATTTGTAATGTGCTTGGGCTTTTCGAATGCTTTGATGTATATATCTTGAGCTTTGCTTGCTCACTTTGCATTCTAGATTTACTTCTAGTGGGAGACACTTGCACTTACTTGCTAGAGCTTGGTTTTTTGAGATAGTGGGACTCTTGGTTCATGTATATGCTCTCTTGCATGCTATTGGATGTAGTTACCTTTGCTTATGGGCTAAGTTGATTTTGTATGCTTTGGACATTGACACTTCTCTGTTAGTACTTTGTCAGCTATGTATATGCTTATGGGATGTATGGTTTATTGACACCCTTGAGTTTATGATAGACTTTAGTACTAGTGATCTATACTTAGCCATCATTGCTAGTTGCATGCTTTATATCCACGTTGCTACTCTAATATCCTTAGTAGTGGAAGCTTTTCTTCTCGACTATTTGCCCATAGTTGGATTGACATATACTACTATCTTTTTTTTTCACTGTTGTAAATATAGTTTTCAGCATTGTCTTAGAGAGTAGATATTGTGCTTTACCAGCCTATTGCTTGTAGTTGGTGAACATCACTCTACTTTGGTATTCCCTCTTGTTTTGACCTTGGTTTGGCCGAGTTTTGGGATTGATTTACAATCATTTAAAACAACCCATTCTCTTAGATTTTGCATTGGTCTACTATCATTCTGACTAGTTCTTCAAATGATAGGGCCATTTTCAATATTGAAAAGCTTGATGGCACTAATTTTACCTATTGAAAGACGTAGGTGTCACAAGTATTGGTTCAAAAGAAGTAGGTTAAGTCGTTGAAAACCAAGAGTGTAAAGCCTAAGGCATGGAAAAGGATAATTGGGATGAGTTGGATGAGCTATGTAAAGCCATCCTTATACTATCATTGTCTAAACATGCATTTGAATGAATTTCATTCGATTTTCAACCAATTGACTTCGTAAGGCATCGAGTTCAAGGATAAGCTACCTCCCTTGTTCTTCCTTATGACACTTCTAGAGTCATGGGACACTTTTCGTATTGCCATCATGTGTATACTAATATGCCTAAGGATGGCTTGAAAGTCTAGGATATTGAGGGTGCCTTACTCACAGAGGAGATAAATAGAAAAAATATAGATACAACATATACTTCTCATGCATTAACTATTAGGGGCAGAGAAGATGGTAATAGCAGTAATGTCTACCATGGTAAAGAATCATAGAGATCTTAGTCTCGCGGATAGTCTTGTAGTAAATCTCATGGTCATAAGGCCTCTCTAACATGTCATTATTGTGGAAAGCGGGATCAAATTCGACCACAATGTCATAAGATGCACGATGATAAGCACAAAGAGTAAGGCAAGGGTAAAGTGTAGAAAAAATCTAATGATCACAACATTTTTCCTAGTAAGTCCAACATAAAGATTGAAGAGATAAATGCTTGAGGAAGTTACTCTATGTATATTCTCTACATCATATGGATTAAATGCCTATTTATAAATATTCTTACTTTGAACCCACACGATACACACATATATTCATGAGTAACTTACCCAAGGGTAAATGTAGTGCAACCTAAGTTGGATGATAAGTATATCTTAACACCTTTCTCTCTCGATGCTTCTCACTTAGCCCTCATGCTTCATCTACATATTCTCAATATTGGCTACTTGATTTGAGGACTTCTTTTTATGTTACCCCACATAGTGATTGGTTTAGGTTCTATCGCAATATGACAGGATTTATGAGACTAAAAAATGACTTGGTCTTGGGGATGTGTAGCTACAGTTTCCTTTGGGCGGCTCTTTTACTCTACATAATTTATGTCGTGTATTGGCTTTGACCAAAAGCCTTCTATCTACTAGATAGTTGGATTATGTATGCTATTATGTATCTTTTGGTGATTCCGTATGGAAGATTATCCATGGGAATATTGTTTTTTCTGGAATTGCTAAGGCTAGTAGCCTCTATCCTTTATTTGTACCTCGATCCCTTAACCATGTTTTAACTATCATTGGCATGCCATATGTATGTTTATGGCATCGTTGCCTTGGACACATGTCCTTAAAGGGAATGAAAATGCTTACTCATTTGCAATATCTTCCACCTCTTGATAATAAATATTTTGATTCTTATGACCATTATCTTTATGACAAGCAAACATGCATTTCTCATGAGAAATCTGGCATTATGTGCATGAGTGAGCCTTTACCTCCTATGCACTTTGACGTATGTGGTCCCATGCCTTGTTAGTCATTGGGTAGCGTAAAGTACTTTGTTACGTTCATTGATTATTATTCGCATAAGGTTCGTACATATTCTATTAAGCAGAAATTGGATGTCTTACCTACCTTTCAACATTGGCTTGCTCTTATTGAGAACCAGTCTAGTTATAGACTGAAATACCTAAGGCTTGACAATGGAGTTAAATGTCTCTAAATCATTCGAGTAGTTTTGTGATGAGGTGTATTAATTGTTAGTTGATTGCAACATATACTCCACCCAGAATGGTATTGCAGAGGGCATGAACATAATTATTCAAGAAAGAGTTTGTAGTATGCTTAGTTGGGTAAGCTTATCATAGTATTTTTGGACTGAGCTAGTTAATACTACAATACATTTGATCAACAGATCCCCATGCATTGCTATTGGTTGTCAAGTTACAAAGAAGGTATGGTTTAGAAAACCTCCCTCATATGTGCATCTTAGAATCTTCGAATGTGAGGCTTTTTGTCATGTACTCAAGGAGGACAGATGCAATAGTAAGCTAGATCTTAAGTAAGTGAAATGAAACTTTCTTGGTTATGGGCATGTAGGTGAGGACTATTGCCTATGGGATCTGTAGGCTCAGGAGGTTATCCACAGCCATTATGTTTTCCATGAGAGAAAGATGCATAAGCAACCTAAGCAAGTAGTTGAGGTACATAGGGTGACCTTTTAGGAGGAGCCTCCTATTATCGTACATTCAGTTAAATATCTTGCAGCTAATGTTTCAGTGGCCCATGATTATGATGTTGAACAAGATGTACATGTCCCATGGAAAATCTACTAGAGATTGACATAATTTTGATCGATTTGCACTCTCCATGAACTATGTTATGGTGATAAATTCTAGTTAGCCACTTACTTATGAGGAGAACATGCGTAGAGGTAATAGTCACTCTTAGGAGAGGGCCATGTAGTTAAGATTAATTCACTACATAAAAACCATACATGGGATTTGATTCCTTTGCCCAATGTAAAACATGTATTACCATGCAAGTGGGTGTATAAATTCAAGTGTACCTCTGGATGTCCCAAGCCAATATACGAGGCCAGATTGATCGCTAAGTATTTTAACTAGGAGCATGGTATTGATTTTAATGAAGTCTTTTTCCCTCTAGTCAAAATAACTATCCTACGATCGATTTTGGCCTTGGTTGCGTGGTTAGATCTGAATCTTTATCAAATGGATATGAAAACAACTTTTATATATGGAGATTTGCATGAAGATATCTATATTCATCAACCTAAGGGTTTTATGTAAAAGAATAGGAAACACATTGTGTGCAAGTTGAGAAAGATCCTTTATGGCGCTAAAGTAAGCACTTAGGGAATGGTATCATAAATGTTATACTTTCATGCATTCACAAGGATATACTTGTAGTGATATGGATCCATGTTTATACATGAAGACCAATAATGGTAGTTTTATTATCTTAGTACTTTATGTCAATATGTTGATTGCTCGAAGAGCTCATGAAAAGTTGGATGCTTTGAGAACTCAACTCAAAACAAGCATTGAGATGAAGGACATGGAGTAGGTCTCACATATTCTTAATATACATATCACGGGTGATCACTCAAAGGGATTTCTTTACCTATCACAACAAGCAGATATACAAAAGGTGCTTGAGTGATTTCATAACCAAAATGTTCAAGTTACTTGGATATCCTTTACCTTTCCATGGTAAGGCCAATCAAGTCAATTATTCCATGAGTAGAAGGCCGAGATGGTCATAACATTTGTAGTGGGAGTTATACATGCTATATGGCTACACTTGGTCGACAACCTTAAGACACCATAAAGGGTATCATGTGATACTCAAAAGACATGGCAAATATGTGAATATGCTGTGGTGGCTAGGATACTACAATCGTGGGTTACAATGACTTCAACTATGAAGGGAAATGCAGATAGTAGAAAGTCTACCCTTAGAGGACAAGTATGTTGAGCTTGTCAATATCTTTTGACAAGGATCATATAAATCCACTCAATAAAAGTCTCTTAGCGAAACATTTTACATTCCTTAAAAATATGATGAACATAAAATGAGTAACATCTTTTTTTCATCATATTATACTTTATATACATTTATATTTTGTTAATTTTTTTCTTTTTCTCTCCTCACTCGAGGCACATTTGTTTTTAAGTAAAAGGTTGTTAAGGATAAAGGCACATATGTCTACGCTACCTTATATTTATTTCATATATACACCATGATTGCACACACATACAATATAAATAGTGGGTGTTCATCACTATCACTTTATTTTTTATTATTTTAGTACCTATTGAATAAGAAAGGCCGATAATGCATTGTGACTATTGAAATTTCCACATATGATGTGGTATAGACACTTATATGATGGTGTAGACACTTATGTGAAAGCTATCACACCCATTAAGGATAATAGTTTATGTATGATGAAGCTTCAACCCACACTATGGGCACCTTTGAGCAGTTTTCGAAAGTGCTAGGTGAGACCGTAATGTCATTAAGAATCCTTCATCAAAACCATAAATCGGTGGGGCTTGACCTATTACACCTTTGACCGTCTTAGGGAAAAACTTGTTCTATGTAGGAACCCCTTTAAAACAAATGAACATAATAAAAAAGCATATATTGGTTGGCAATGGAGAAGACAAGTCACACTTAAAACATATAAATAAAAATCATTAAAGTATTAAAAAAACATTCATTCTCGAATCATGCAATAAGTAGTTATATAATGAAAAGCAAATAAAAGTTGGGCAACCTCAAATGAGAGAACACCATCATGGAAATATATGAAAAGAGTTACTAAATACATGATGCAAAGTTAATGTAGTGCTTAGGCTTTCTAAACTCCTCTATGATGGTCCAAAGTTGCTTGCTTCTTTCCTTCATGATTTTCTATCTTGACATCTACTTGAATCTTTTTCTTCCAAAATTGGCCTTAGTTTGATCTCTAGCTTGGATCTCTCTAAACGTCCTTGACAATCTTCATCACTTAGTGCTTATTGTGTTACTCCATGCCACCCGTCAACGAGGCCCTCTAACTGTGCATGAAATGAAATCTTCTTTTTTATGCAACTTTATTAACTACCACAAAGATAAGTGGATGTCATACCTTGCTTATCTACTTGCTCCTATCTTGATTTCCTTTCGTAAGTCCTCTTTTACTTTGGTCATTACTTCTTTGACTTCATCTTCAATCCTCTTGTTAGTTGTGGTAATCTTTGTTACTAACTTTCCCTCTAGCTCTGCCAACCACGTTCTTTGCTTCCAATTAGCAAATTGACTGATGTAAGTATTCCTTGTTTTAAATAAGATTCATTATTTAGATCAATGATGGTATCTCTCTCCGAATATTATTGTCCAAGCTCTAAAAACAAAAGACACTTGTAAGTAAAAGTATATTGTATCTACTACTTTAACAAGTTACAACCATATTTAAGAAAAAAATGCTCCTACCTATAGATTTGCTCCAAAAGCACTATCAATGCCACTTGATGATTTAACACCATAGATGATAAGCACACCTTCAAGTTAGCTCGAGATAAAACCTCAATGCTATGGCCATAGGAACCACCAATGCAAAATACTAAATTTTGCATATTCTACAAAACATTCAATCCAAAGCAAACAAAATAAATAGATATGATGATATAATTTAGTAACTAAACAATGTGAAAAGACTAGCCAAAGAAACCAATTGAATTCAGCATATAATTTCTTGGTTACAAAAGAAAAAATTTTAAAGCTATGTTATAAAACCAAACATTAGGAAAAAACAAAGAAATAATACAAGCAAAAAGTAAACAAGATCTGAACTAAATCAATTACTAATTCAACAAGTCTCAAATTGAGCCATTTCACTCAAGTTAACTAGAGCTCATTTTTAGAAAGGCACCACCTCGTCATTGCACTGTTGTAACAGTATATGCCCTAAAGGGAAACACTAACAAACTAATACGTGACTAAGGCTTTTGAGATGAATAGTTGCTACCATGGTTTTAAAATTTAAGGACCTAATTCATGCAGATTGAAACAAAGTCAGTTTCTCTAAGATACCAAATAGATGTAGCTTCCTAGATCTCCTCAACAGTCTTCATTAAAAACGCCTATTTGGTTTACCTCTCATTCTTGTGCTAGACTCTAGTCATGATCTAACCTTATAAAATTTATACTTCACAATTTCTTGGCTCGGTAGTCTCGAGTCTTAAGGGCATCCTTCATGCTACAACACCCTTGTATCGCATTTACTTCATTATTTCATTCATTCATATGAGTTTCTCTTTTTTTTTCTTCTCAATGTTTGCCATACACACAATGTTTCTCCTTGCAAACCCTACTATATCTTTGGTTGCTCAATCATTTAATGACATGGTATCAGAGCTAGAGGTGCTCAGTGAGCTGCAAAAATCATGTGCATTAGTGAAGGCAAAGATAGGTTGCAAGTTCGGCATCCATATCTAATTTCCTTACCATTTTCACTACATCACTAAGAGACATCCTTCTTGTCCCTCTCACCCTCCCTTTTATAGGTTGGCACTATAGTATCATGGCATCCCCCCCACCAGATTGCCAGTCTCCTGGGTGCTCCTATTATACCACCGACGATTGTCCACATCGACCTCTACTCCTTATCCCACCGGAATATCGTCTTCCCCTAGGCACTCCTTGAGCTACCTTTGCTTTTTGGGCCCCAAAGATTGTTCTACATCAACTCTCAACTTACTATGCTCCAGGCAATAAGCCACATCCAATGCGCATTGTAGTGACAGAAAGCGCGAAGATCGAGACATGCAATGCTTGCTAGCAGCACAAAGAGTGAGAGAGAGTGTAGAGTAGTCAGGAGAGTGAACATGATTTTTGGGTACAATGACGACTGTACCACTTTAGGTTTTTAGATATACATACATATGAAAGTACAAATGCTAAGGGTGTGTTCACACTCGAGCACATTTAAAAGGCATGAGGGCCTTTATTCCCAACAATCTCCCACCTAAAGGCAATGTGCCTTAAGAGGAGAAAAGAATCATCTAAGTTTAGGTATGTACAAAGCTGAAATACATATATCTATTCAACTCCCATCATCTTTCGGCAATGAGCAAACCGCTCTACTAGAAGACCCTTCGTGAGAAGGTCTGCAGGATTATCATATGTATGCACTTTGACAAGCTAAATGCTCTTGCTGTCAAGTACAACTCTAATGAAGTGGTACTTCAACTGTATGTGCTTCGTCTTCGCATGAAAGACGGGATTCTGTGCTAACATGATAGCAGTCTGACTATCACAATGGAGAACATGTGACTCTGTAATGCCAAGCTCTCCCACTAGATGTGAAAGCCATAAATCCTTCTTGCATGCCTCAATGGGAGCCACATACTCTGCCTCTATAGTAAACATTGCAACATACTTTTGTAGCTTGGAGATCCAAGAGACTACTTCTCCTGTGAAGGTAAACACATACCCAAACGTGGACTTTCTGCAATCTGCATGACCAACATAGTCTACATCTGTAAAGCCAATGATAGATGCCTTTTGCTTTCTAAAGCAGATGCACAACTCCTTTGTGCCTTTGAGGTATCTCATAATACCTTTCACTGCTTCCCAATGCTTTTTATCAAGGTTTGCCATGTATCTGCTAACCACTCCCACTGCAAAGGCAATGTCAAGATGTGTAGCAATCATAGCATACATCAAACTGCCAACTGATGAAGCATATGGTATCTTGGCCATTTCAGCCTTCTCATCATCAATTGTAGGGCTATCCTTTACACTGAGTTTCACATATGGAGGCAATGGAACCCCAATTGTTTCCCCCCCCCCCCTCCATATTAAAACACTGCAAAATTTTGGAGATATACTCCTGCTGAGATAGATAGAGTAATCCTTTTGACCTATCTCGGAGTATTCACATGCCAAGAATGTGATTTGCATCACCAAGATCCTTCATGTCAAAGTTGCCATGAAGACTTTGCTTTAGTGAATCCAAGGCATGAGTATCCCTGTCGGCAATCAACATGTCACCAACATACAAAACCAAGATAATCAGGTTGCCATCTGCTGCCTTCTTGGTGTACAAGTAGTGATCCACATGAATTCTATGGAAAACTTGAGATTGCATAAATGTATCAAACTTATGATATCATTCTCTTGGTGCTTGTTTCAGCCCATACAAACTCCTTTTGAGTTTACATACCATCTTCTCTTTCCCTTTTTCCACAAACCCTTCAGGTTGTTGCATATATATATCTTCATGCAAATCACCATGTAAGAATGTAGCCTTTACATCCATCTATATGAGCTCCATATCTTTTGCTGCAACCAAGCCCAATATGGTTCTCAATGTAGTCATCTTGACTACAGGAGAGAAGATCTCATCAAAGTCAATTCCATGTTCCTGCTTGTACCTCTTCGCAACCAATCTTGCTTTGTACTTTGGTGAGAAACCAAATGTGACCTTCATCTTGTAAACCCATTTGCATGGAAGTGTTTTTTGCCCTTTAGGCAACTGCACCAGATCCCAAGTGCCATTTTTCTCAAGAGAGCCCATCTCTGACAACATGGCTTTATACCATTTCTTGTTGTCCTGTCTATCCATTACTTCCTTGAAACAAGACGGTTCACCCTAGTCTGTCAACATGACACAATCAGCCACATTGTTTGCACCAACAATGAATCTATTAGGTTGTCTGGTAGCCCTAGATGATCTCCTAACCCAATGATTATTGTTTACTGGTTGTTAAGCATTTGCAGCTTGCTGTCCTAGCATTTCAGCCTATAAATCAACATTAACAACTTGTTGTCCTAACTGCTCCTGCACATGTAGTGGCTCATTATCATGGGCAATAGCTAGCTGATCATTTTCAGCATTATTTTCTGCATTTACAAGTTCATTTACAACAGGTATTTGTTGATGTACAACACGCACATTTTGTTGTCCAATTACAACCCTACGGACCTCCTCAGTCCTTTCAAGATATTTATGCATGCGATCTTCTTGGAAGATAACATCATTGCTGTGTACTACTTTCCTTTTCTCGGGATCCCATAATCTATACTTCATTTCACCCTCGTCACCATATCCTAGAAAAATGCATTTACAGGACTTGGCTCAAGTTTGCTGCGGTTTTCTTTACAAATGTGCACAAAAGCCTCGCATCCAAACACTTTCACATGAGCATATGAAGGTGGCTTGCCCATCCAAGTATGCATGTCATCATCTATATCTGCAAGTAAAGCATATACACCAAAGTGTGAAGAGACAAAGAGTACGTCATTCCCACTGTCACTATCATGAGTGACTATATTCACCTCTTCAATTTTGACTCTGCTCTTCTTAAGCTAACTCTCTTTCTTTTCTTCCTTGCTATCATCTATCTTTTTGCCCTTTCCTTTCTCTTTCTTCCATTTGTAGCAATCACGTTTAAAGTGACCCTTCTTGCCACAATGATAGCATTCAACATCTTTGCCGCGTGATTTACTGTGTCCCTTGCTATCAGATTTGCCTTTTTGCTGTGATCTACCCCTAGTATGCAAAGCACTGGAACACTTATTGGATGCATTGTTCTGTCGATTCATTTCTTATATTCAGCCAATACACTGCTTACAACACTCTTCTATGCATACAATTCTTCCAATCGAGTCAAAATAGCATATGCAAAATCCAAACCTTCAATGTTAAACAGCAAGGTATCAGAAATTGATAGCTCAATGGTTGAGTGTGCAAGCTCATTTAACTCATCCCAATCTTTCTGTTCCATGTCTACGGGCTTTGCCCCTTTGGTCTTAATCGGCTTTGCCTGCTTCTTCTGCAACAGGATATTGTAGCATTTTTTTTGCCAGACTACAAAGTTATGTGCTCCTTCAAGCTTCTTAATGTGCATGAGATTACTGCTGTCACTGCTGCTAGCCATGATTTTCAGTCCAAATGTGACAAAAAATTTCAGTAAATGCAGGCCCAAACTGTCACAGAAGTGACAAGGTACAAACAAGTACCAACCAGCAATAAATGACCACATAGAAGCAGAAATTTCAGATCTATAAGTAAATTTTCAGAAGCACCAAACCATGTGCTACAATATTCCACAACTGATTACAGTTGTTCCAAGGGCAAATACATCATATTAAATGAGAAGTCCCAAATTTTAGTTGCAATTTCTGTTGTACATGTACCCAAGGACATAAAATTTAACACGCACGATTCAAAAACCCCAAAATTTTTGTGCTCAAAGCATCAACCATACATCTGTATTTTCTCTATCATGCATAGAACATGCCAATTTTGCCAAAATAGAGCAATTTCAGTAAAACCCCCAAATTTCACTGATCGATCTATCCCTCCCGATTGCATTAATGCGTGTTTCTAAAAGCATAAAACGGGCAAAATTAGCAAAATTGCACAATTTTGCAAAAGCCCCAAATTTGTCGAGTCCAAATGTACACCAATGTCAACAAATTTGACTCAGCTAAGCAAAATTTCAATGATATGAGAGAACCCCCAAAATTTTTTGAGCCAATGTGCATAATTTCTACAATTTCCTGGTCAGATTGTCCTATTTTGGATCACTGTTCCTGAATTCAAAAAAACCCCCCAAAAATTTCAGCCAAAATGGTGGTGTGTGCTTGTGCGCGCGAACACCCGATAGAGAAAGGATAGAAAATTTGCAGATTAAAAAAAACTTTTCAAATTGTTGACCCCGTCTGCCCAGTCAGTTGCCCTGCCCCGTTGCCCATTAGCCACCTGGCCTGTCGCGCACGTTTACCTGGCCCATCGGGCCTACTGGTCAGCCCCGTCGACCTGACCTGTCATGCTGCACATGACACGCTCTATTGAATTGGCCTATTGCGCTGCACACAAACTTGTATTAGTCGTCTTCTCCTTGACTCTATCTTCTGCACACTGGGACTGTACTGTCTCACTTGTCCACTACTACCTATCCCATGACCTGGCACACTATCGCCTGCTGTCACCTGCCTACCAGGTCAAAAAATGACCTGTCACCTGTGCAGATTTAGGGTTTCTGGATTGTCGACTGACAGCGCAACACACACGTGCTTGAAATCAATGGCGACCTGATGATTTCACATGAACGAAACATTAGAGATGTCTCGCACAGACTCCGAGGAGCGCAAACACCTTAGCAGAAGCTCTAATACCAGTTAGTAGTGACAGAAAGTGCAAAGATGGAGACACGCAGTGCTTGCTAGTAGCAGAGAGAGTGTAGAGTCGTCAAAAGAGTGAACACGATTTTTGGATACAATGACGAGTATACCACTTTAGGTTTTTAGATAGATATATATATATATATGAAAGTACAAGTGCTAAGGGTGTGTTCACACCCAAGCACATTTAAAAGGCATGAGGGCCTTCATTCCCAACACGTACTAAGTTCTCAAGAACAGCCAGAGGCTTTCAAACCTCTTGAGACGATGAGTCCTCAAGGCAATAAGCCGCATCCATTGTGCACTAAGTCCTCATGAGCAATCGGAGGCTTTCAAACCTTCTGAGGCGATAAGTCA
Source organism: Lygodium microphyllum (assembly GCF_053477565.2). Classification (NCBI taxonomy): domain Eukaryota; kingdom Viridiplantae; phylum Streptophyta; class Polypodiopsida; order Schizaeales; family Lygodiaceae; genus Lygodium; species Lygodium microphyllum. The sequence goes on along the minus strand of NC_141148.1, from coordinate 17,319,398 downwards.
TCCTGGAGACCACCACACTACGCGGCAGTTTTCCTTGTCCATTTTCGGGTCTAGTGGCTCCCACGGCCCACATCTCCTCCACAATCTCACTCCATTGAGAGCCTGTGAGTGATCCCCAACCTTGGCTCATCTTGAGCCTCCTTCTGCTTCACCCTCTTCTCCTTAGGTTCAGGAAGACACCTCTAGGTGCTCTCCAACTTCTGCTCCTTCCAAGCCCAAGATACCTTCTTCGGAATGACTAGCGGTACTTTCTTCGTCATTAGATATACCTCGGCGTCCATGATCCATGAGTTGGAGTTCATATCTCTCTCAGCGGGGGCTCCAGACAGGGATCTTTTTCCTTTGCCCTCAAAGGGGGCATCTCCTTTTTCTTCGGCTTCAGAGGGGGATCCTACTCCTCTAGTTTCAGAGAGGGATACTACTACTCTCGAAGTTTCTTACCCACCATCATTTACTTTCAAGGAGTGGCTTTCTTTTGAACAATCCTTTTCTCTACTCCTACCCAATCTTTAAAGGATCTATCTTCGATTGGGGCCCTTGGATTTTCAGCCGCAACTTTGTGACTAGGCCTTCATATTCCTTCCAGGATGGTGTAACAGAGCTAGTGGCTTCTCACCCGAGATTGTGTTTGAAGTTCTACTACTCGTTTGGTCTCTTGACTATCTTCCAAGTCTCCTTTCAGGTGGCATTCTTGAATTAAAGGGTGGATCTTCTTCTCTTCACCTAACTCCTCTCTTATGCTCCTTTTTGGGCTTGAAGAGGGGGTGTTGAGAAACCACATCATTCCATACGGTTTTCCTTCATTCCTGTTTTTGGCTTCAATTTTCAGCCCCAAAAAGTCTTTCTAGGGCATTCCAAGAGAGTTAGAGCGCCACTCGAGAGACTTCAATGGGTGAGACTCGAGATAGATCGTGCCTACATTTGTACGGTACATCCCCCATTTTCAACATCTCTCACCACCCTCACTTCTTTTGAGACTTTCGTCTCTCCTCTCCTTCCATCAACTTCTTGAAGCACCCTGTCTACTCTATATTAGGTTTGCGTTTGGAGCACACCTCATCCTAACGTCAGTTTCTCCACCCTAGTGACAACACATCTCAGTCCGGCATCAACATCCCCACCTTGGTAACAGCTTTCTCCTCTTCCAGGCATCATCTCCACCTTGCATTTGACTATCTAGGTGGGTTTTCTTCATCAAACGTCTTTATCCACTAGCATGTGTCATCATCAGAGCTAGCTGGATCTTGCATTTTACATTCCGGCTGGCGACTTCATCACTCATCACACTTCCCAACTGGTGTCATCATCAGTCGAGATAGTTAACATCTACATTTTCAATTTCTCGCTCTTTGGTCTTCTCAACGTCACTCTAGTAGATGGAGTCAATCTTCAAGCTTGCGTTTGCAAACTCATAGGCTCCCCATCCTCCAACACGAGTCTCCTTGCTCCAGGTATCATCAATCATCATCCTTGCGTTGGGGATTCAGAGGCTCCTCACTCTCTGATGGCAATCTCCCTGCTCCAGGCAACACCTCATCATCCTTGCATTTGCAAACTCAAGGCTTCTTCAGGAATCTCGAGTCTCGAGGGCATCCTTCATGCTACAACACCCTTATATCAAATCCACTTTATTATTTTTTTCATTCATCCAAGTTTCTCTTCTCGGTGTTTGCCGTACATACCGTCTTTTTCCTTGCAAACCCTAGTGTCTTTCTAGTTGCTTAGTCATTTCTTGACACGTGAAGTACTGGAGCCATCAATAGAAATAGGATGTGCATGCTATGGGATACCTCTTGCAAACGTCCCATTGGCTACGTGTGAATTCCCCTCGTATGCATACCCTACACTTTTGTCTCAAATGGGGAGCCTCTGCGGGACTTTGCTTTGATTATGGACAATTAGGTCACTTAAAACTTTATGGCAGAATGTACTAAAAGCAAAGAAGAGACGACATACAAATGATGTTCCTACTATACAACAGGAGATGGTTATGCATCGCATATGCATATAGATGACCAGCTTGTGGGAGGAAATTTGGGCAAAGGCAAACAATAGCTTCCAGCCCCCCACTAATGGTGCCCTGGCTTGCAAGAGCTGCAGCAAAAAAAAGGACAAAAAGTCAAATGATGTCCAAAACGTTGGATCCTTGGAGAATTTTCTATGAGAGTGTGCAACATAAGAGAAACACAAACATGGAGAGAGAAGGGAAGAGCAAGACTGAAATGAATGCAAAGAATGGAAGGAATAGTTTGCAATGATCTGAAAATGACAATTGAATGCAAAGAGTACCGACAAGTCCCTACACACAACTAGAGTTGTCATTGAGAGCACCCGATCATGCTGACGAGAGCCTGCTGCAAAACTAGCCAATTAGCCCAAATATGGGCCGATAGGCTGTAATGGGCTGCATATAGTGCAGCTGACCTGCTGGAAATGCTGCCACCTCTGCCAAATTGCCTATGCCAATGTGAATGCAGCCATAAAACTAGCACAAACTGAGATGCACCAAACTGGATGAGCAATTGGCAATGTGAACACACTAAAGCACACTAGAAATGAAATGCAAGGCTGGAAATTGGAATGCAAGGGCTGTCAAAGCTCCAATGTCTCCATCAAACTCTAATAGAGCTCACAACTAAGAGATGATCAGCATGAAATACAAGGAATGTTAACATCCCCTCTCAAATCCTAGGGAATGGTTGAAGGCCCAACAATCCTATGTGATGGAGCACAGAAGCTAATGATGGTGGGCTGCAAGAGTCAAAAAAATATCAAATCGTAGTCATACATTTGAGAGAAAGTCTCTAAATAGTCACAACCCTTACCTCTGAGCAAAACCTTGGCAACAAGCCTCACCTTGTGCTTGTCCAAGGTGCCATCAGCTTGGTACTTGGAGTATAGACCCACTTCACACCAATCGCCTTCCGCTTGCCTGGATACGAAACCAAATCCCAAGTCTCAAGGACCAGCACAACAAGCTGTAGTTGGCTGTATTTAATGCAGCCTACCTGCTGCACATGCCGCTGCCTCAGCCAAACTACCTGTGCCAATGTGAACACAGCCATAAAACTGACACAAACTGAAATCTTCTGTATTGGATCAAGGACTGTAGTATGAACACACTAAAACACACTAAAAACAATATGCAAGGGCTTTTGGAGCTCCAATGTCTCCGTCAAACTCTGACAGAGCTTTTCATTACCTGCATTTCAGAATAAGTAACAGAAGACTTGCAAAATTTGAACCGTATACCTTGCACTGTGTCTGGTGTAACAGATGACATTGAATAGCTTGTGTTTTCCAAATCAGTCTGTCCTCTGTGAGTTTGATTCTTGTGATCTGCATCAACATGGAGCTCCAACTAAAGTGCAAGATCCTCTAGGTTGTAGACTTGGTTGATGGACTCATATGCCGAAGGTGTAGTTTCAGGTGGATTAGGAGCATCCAAACTCACTCCAACTTTATGGTTCTATGTCATGGGTGCTAAAAGACAATTGAGAATACCATTCCTTTTTGGCCTGTGTCATAGCCTCTGAGGGAGAATGCTTTGGTGACGAGGAAGAAGACATCTCAGAAGGTGTCATTGCATTTTGGAAAGCCAAACTTTGTTCTTCACAAGGGGAGAGGATCTTTAGCTCTTTGAGCCCCTCTACGCTAGTGATACCATGTTAAGAAATGGTGTCACCGAGACAGAAACGCTGAAGTGTATGACAATAGAGAGAAGACAATCTGCTGAATGCTAATGAGTGCATAATGAATATGAAGATGATCCAATCAATGGGGCCTTGGACAATCATGTCTCTAGGATCCGGGCAGAGGTGGCTGAAGGAGTGGATGCCAGAGTGTGTCATACTCTTAAAAAATCCCAAAAATGCAGCAGGCAGTCTCTACTAATGACTGAGTGTAGGCAACAGCATTGTGAGTGACCAGCTGACTAAAAATTCAGATCAGTGTGTGGATGGAGATGATGCCCTGTCTGAAGCAGGCTGGAAAGTCAAAGCAACACCAGGACAGCTTGTCTGGAACCAGAAACGCGGCAAGACTGATGTCAACTGATGGTAGATGGCTTCAAATCAGCAAAATCCAGATGCTGGACTGCTGGAGATAGGCTGGAATCGATCAAGCTCAGCTAGGTGTCCTCCCAAATGATAAAATGCAGCTATATGAGTGGCTGCCAATTGTAGGATGCAGTCATCTAGTCTTAGTCAAAAAAAATGCTCTCCTGCCCGTTACATCGCTGTGCCCCCCGCCCGCCTTTCGTCATCCCCCCCCGCCTGCTCGTTGCGCCCCTACCCTAGCGCTTCATCGTGCGCCAATGCCTGTGACTCCCTCCCTCGCCATCGACTCCCTCCCTCGCCACCAGCCACCAGTGCCAGCGCCAGTGCCATCGTCCCCCCCCCCTCGCCAGCGCCATCGTCACCAACCACCAGCGCCATCAACTCCCCCCCCCCCCCTTCACCATCGACAGCCACCTGCACCCATCTTTCCCCCCCCCCCCCCCCCCCGCCTATCTTTGCTCCCCCCTCCCAACTCCCCGCCCCTCGAGTGCTGCCTTGCCGGGAGGCCTGGCCCGCTATCAAGCTGCAACACCACCGCCATTGAAAACAGAACCCCCCCCCCCCCTTTTCCTCCTCCAGTTGCTCCCTCCCCCTGCAGCAACTCCCCATTCAGCAGCATGATAGGTAGGTTCTCCCAGAAGGGACGCGCAATAGAAACCTTTGGTCAGACGCCGACGCACTCACCGAGTACCCCCCAGTCGAACACCTTGCGCATAGTCCTCTCTGAGGAGCAGCTCTTAGCCGTCCGAGCTAAGGAGCTGGAGCTAATGGAAACAACAATTTATGGTCAGGTAGTAGGACATTCCCCAACCAAGGCCCAGCTTCGGGACTGGCTCCACTCCACGCTGCCCATTGGGCACAGCGCAGATCATGGAGGCGGTCCTATTGGGCCAAGGGATCTTCATGGTCCGCCTCAGTTCGGCAGACGCAGCTCGCGAGCTACTCGCCAATTCACCATATGCATCCACGAAGGGGGTCATATACATGGTCCCTTGGTACAATGGCTTTATTGTGGAAGCGTTTGCACTCCACAACAGGTTTCTTCAGCACCCGGTCACCCTTCCTTTCCCCGGCCTGGCAATTGAGTACCGCCAGTTGGTGGAAGACTTTGGGAGGCTCTTCGGCACTGTCCTTCCCGCGTCCTTCGTGGATGCAGTGACAGCTGCAGGGGTCCCAAAGGTACGGGTGGCAGTGAAGGAGGTCAAGAATATCCCACAGTTCCTAGAGATTGAGGCAGGCGGGCATTCCTTAAGGCAGCAGGTCATTGTGACTGGGCAACTAGGGTAGTGCTTGCGCTGCCACGACTTTGGGCATTAGGCAGCAGGTTGTACACGGTTTGGAGCCAAGGTGGCTCCACCCACCGGTCCGTAGGTGGACGCTGACGGGTTCACAAGGGTCCAGAGGTGACAGAGAGGGAGACGGCAAGGGGGGGCGCAGCCAGCCCCTCACGCCCAGCCTCGTCAGCAGGGTGATGGCGGACGAGTGGCCCCCTTTCAGCAGAGCACTCCACAGCCCCCCTCCTTGTCCGCCCCACCCAACAGGACCGCCGCTCCCCCCCCACTTTCTCCACATGCGCCACAGACTACCTCGCCTAAGCTCCCACAGGTCCCTCACCCACCCCTCCCCCCCTCCTTCCACTAACCTTGGCCCACAGCCCCCCCTTGCCACGGCCACCCCCCCCCCCCCCCACACCCGCCATGCATCTCTAGCCATCCCACCATAGCTCGATCCACTCCACCCCCATCACTCCCCCTACCAAGCACCCCCCCTGATCCACACCCAAGTTAGGTGAGCCCCCCCAGACCCACCCCTCTCCTCCCACAGGAGGTGATGAGCCACACACACCTACCTCCTTTGCACACCAACAGTCCCCCCCCCCCCCCCCCCCGTCCACACAGCCACCAGCTCATCTGCCCCTGCCACCCACCATACTTTCCCAAGACAAGCACAACTGCTACCACAAGAGTTTTTCCGCAGTGGCCCATGGTCCTACCTGCGAGTTGCGGAGCGCAGAGAGTTCCCACTACCTCTAGAGGTGGGGATCTTCGTGGTTCGTAAGTCAAGGAGGGGCAAGGTCCACCTACTAGCACCACCGGATGGACCAAACTACGCTTTCTTTTTTCAGTCATCTTACTCACAAGAGTGGACGACTATACAGATTGAGGAGGAGTTGAAGAGTCAGGTGGCAGATCACATCCCTAGTGGATGGGAGATGAAGGATTAGCACTGTTCGCACAACAATGGGCCAGGTTGCGAAATGGACATTAACTGGTGGGCTAGCACCGACGTCCCGCATTTGAGCATTATCTTTCGAGCCCCCCCACGGTGGAGAGCGCCAAGGGACGTGATCGAGTAGCCCCCGGCACAGGCAGCCCGCTTCTACCAGTGTACAGAGTCGCATTTTTCAGCATGGCTGATAGATGCATTGATAGTACCAGCTGAAGCATCTATCACCCCTATGGTCAGGCCAAGGGCCACCATGGGGGACTAGAGCTCACCATCCAGACCGGCGACAAAACGTACTTGCATGCCTCACAGTCTCTCTTCCTCATCTACAGCATCCACACCGAACAGATGCCTGATCGGTCAATCACAGGTTCCCCCATGAGCCTATATCTTGCATCCTAGAATGTGAACAGTCTCCACTACAGTGGCGCGCATGGCTCAAGGAAGTTGATTGTCCGGCAGGAGCTACAACCTGCCCTCGCCGGACAGATAGACATCTTGCTTTTGTAGGAGCACAAGCTCACCCTTGCCTAGGCTCAGCGGGTTGGGAAGGTACTTCCGGGCAGCTCGCATACTTACTAGGAGCAAGCCATAGGTGCCCACCGCAGGAGCGGAGGCGTATGCACCTCTATTGGCCCTAGTCTCACCACTTGTGTACAAGACCACGGGACGATAGTGGCAGGAAGGGCTCTATGGATCAGACTGGATATTGGGGACTCATGTATTGGAGTCCTCAATATCTATGCCCCTACGGAGGTTAGGACACACAACAGGTTCTGGGTGGAGATTGTAGATGGACTCCCAGAGGTGGACTCCAGGATTGTTGGAGGAGATTTCAACAACCTGGAGGCTTTGGAGGACCAGCAAGGCAGAGGAAGAAACTACCAAGGCATGGTTGGGGAGGAGCAAGAGGCATGGAAGGTCTTTTTGCTTGCATTTGGAGCACGGGATGCCTGGAAAGACCCTGCCTTCCACAGGAGGGAGAGGTCGTTGGACTTTTCCTAGGGATACAGGCGGCTAGGTGGAGCCTTGATGGAGCGATTGGATAGGTTTTATGTGGGAGAGTGGGGAGGTTCTCGTAGAGGCCAGATTGAGCAGTTGGCAGACACCACATAATCCGATCACTGCCCGATTCTCCTGGCACTTAACCCCCCAGCATCCGCCCTAGATATACGTCCTGTCGGATCCCTGACTCGATCTATAGGAGGAAGGAGGTGTCGAGACAGATAGAGCAGATTTGGACCAAAGAGTGGGTCAGAAGGGACAGGATAGCACAGGAGGTTGCAGAGGTCCTAGCCGAGTCAAGCAAAATTTGCCAAGAGGCAGCCCTACAGGCCAGGCAGCAATGCTGGGAGGAGGAGAGAGCACTCCGGCGAGGCCTGGCAGCTACGCAGAGATTGTTGCAGGAGGCACCAGGGGACCCCACCCTCCACGCATCAGTATGGGAGGACCCGTTCTAGCCCTGATGAGGTGATGGAGATTGCCACTGACTATTACACGCCCCTCTTCCAGCAAGAGACAGCTTCAATTAAAGGACAGAGATGCAGACAACAAGTATGGGATCACACCCCGTCCCTCGTCACAAAGGAGACAAGACACGCCCTCCTAGTCCCCTTCACAGAGAAGGAACTAGAGGAGGCTTTTTATACACAGGATGGGCAAAAATGCCCGGGGGAGGATGGCCTCTCTAAGGCCTTCTTCAATACCTACTAGGAGGTGGTGAAGGATCCCCTACTGAGGGCTTTCCAGGAGATCTTCACCTCAGGACAGATGCCAGGGAGGCTCTCGGCAGGCCTTATCAGTCTTCTCCCCAAAGGGGGAGATCGGTTGGAGCTATCCCAGTGGAGACCGATCACCTTATTGTCAGTGGCCTATAAGGCTCTGGCAAAGATGATTGGTAGACGATTACGCCATGTGCTTCCAAATATCATTCATGACACATAGATAGGCTTTGTCCAAGATAGGAGCATCCTAGACAATGTATTTACATTCTTTGAGGCGACAGAGTGGGCTCAGCACAGTGTGCAAAGACGGGCAGTACTACTCTTGGACTTCGAGAAAGCCTATGACGGGGTGGACTGGGATTTCCTAGAGGGTACCATGGTGAAGTTAGGATTTCCCCACACTTGGATTCGCAGGGTCTCCGGCTTTTACAGATCAGCCACCAGCAGGGTTCTCATAGGCAGAAGGCGAGGGGAGGAGTTCCGGCTGAAGAGATCGGTCCGACAGGGCTGTCCCCTGGCCCCATACCTGTTCCTACTCTTTGCAAAGGTGATGTCTCACTTCCACCGGTTGCATGTGAGCGGACTACGCAGCCTCTGACTTCCAGTGAGAGAGGAGACTGAGTTGTTGGACTCAGAGTACGCACACGACACAGGCCTCTACATAGAGGACGAGGTGATGTTGGAAAGAATGAGGCTGGCTCTTGATGTGTTCTGTGTTGCAGCAGGTGCGAAAATCAACTAGCGAAAGTTGGTTGGTTTTCTCATAGACCCGGACTCCAACGCGGAGTGGGGCGTCCACTTGGGATTTAGATGGGTGAGCATAGGGAAAACCGTCCAATACCTAGGGTTCCACGTGGGACTTGATATCACTCCTGCCCAACAATTTCTTCCTGTCCTAGATTCTATTAGGAGGAAACTGACCTACTGGAGCACGGTTCGCCTCTCACTAGCCAGTCGAGCCCTGGTGGTTAACCAGGTGCTCCTAGTGACGGCCTGGTACATCACCTCGTGTTGGTGTTTCTCCTCATCGTGTGTAGGGCAACTTCGCCGCCTAGTGCAGAATTTCCTTTGGTCGGGGTCTGATGGCTCCAGAGACTCCAGAGCCAAGGTGGCATGGGCGACCATCATACGACATCGATCAGAGGGAGGACTTGGGATCATAGACCCAGAATATCAAAGTATGACCCTCTTGGGCAAGCTAGTTGTCCACGGTCTCACACCAGGCAGGCAAACCTGGAAGGTCTTACTGCAAGAGGGCCTTCAAGACTGTAAACCGAGGCTTGGCGAGGAGTGGAGGCCATATCTGAGATGGATCTTCACTTCAGCCCAGATTACCCCCCCTAGATCACCTTTCCTGCGGAGCCTACTCCGCGTGTGGCAGGGCCTCCGTAAGGCCCTAATCCAGAGCCCCCCAGGTTGCCAAGAGGAAATAGACCGTCAACCGGTGATCTGAAACCTCCAGGTCAAAGATAGGGAAGGGGCACAGATAGGTGAGCGCCCCCACATCCAGTGGGCTGGGTGGGAGGCTGGCCCAGCTCACTCCATCAGGACATGGTGGGAGGTGCACAGGATGGCAGACGAGGAGGTGCTACAGCGAGTATCAGGGTGCACGAGAGGAGTGGAGTTGAGGAGAAGAGAGAGAGGCGCAGCAATACCTCCGGAGTGGCTTGCCCCCTCGACACGAGAACCAATAGAGGCCGGGGAGGTATGGGCAGCCAGGTTCTCTCCAGCAAGCATCCCTCTTCAGGTGGCAAGTAGAGTGGGTGGCGCCCCCCAAGGGACCTTTTTTGCCATTCAGGAGGGGGGACATCTGGCCCTTGACAGAGGGCAACAGGATGAGGGAATTGCCACCCTTTCATGGAGGAGGATTCGGGTGGTGGGTCTTCAAGGGAAGACTTGGCGACTGGACCCCTATGTTTTCTGGATGGAGCTCAAGGAGTGGCGCCTTTGGACCTGGGAGGGTAGACCACTTGATGAGCTGGAGTGGGATCCAGGAGAGTGGCTATGGCCGGCCTCTACGGTTGCCAAAAAGCCACCCAGGTTCCTAGAGTATACTGCCAGGATTGGCAGACATGTACTGATGCAGAAGGATATGGACTGGGCGTCGTCACGCAGCAGGCACTGGGTGGAGCACAGCATCACGGAGCCCTTCGAACGGACCTTCTAGACCGCCTATGGGATAGCTGGAGGCCGAGGAGGGTGTCGTATTCTTTATGGCTGGTGGCACATGGAGGCTTGGCGGTGGGAAGCTGGCTTGCCCAGATGTAGAAGGAGGGAGGTTGTAAGCGCTGCACACAGCAGCCTCTAGAAACCCCAAAGCACTGCCTTTGGTCTTGTGAGGAGGCACAGCTTGTGTGGAGAGAAGCATGCCGTATCCTTCGACGTATAGCCCCCAGCCTTAGGTGTATTTCATGGGGAGCTTTCTGTTGGCAAGCAGTTAGCCAGGGCCGTCACCTTTTGTATGAGGCCAGGATGCAAGACATGATATTCATGATCGAGGCAGGGTCATGCGCAGTGGTTGGTCTGGAGGCTTTACCCATCCGCTAGGTACTGGAGCCCACAGCAGACCGCTCAGAGATATGGGAGATCATAGGGAGTCTTACTGGATGGCATATTTGGAAGGCGCAATGCCAGGTGGCTTTCGGCAGAGAGAGACTTTCAGCACTTGCGACCTTAGCAGAGCTATGGACCTCCATCATTCACTCCCTTCGCGGCCGATGGGATCAGGTGCAGGGCGAGTCCAGGGCTCGTCAGGAGCTCCGTGGTCACTTCATGCGTACCTGCGGCGGCCAAGGCCTATTCTTTCTGATGCAGGCAGGCAGTCCCGTTTGGCAATATACCCCTCCCCCATGGCTTCTTGCCCCCATCCCCCCTAGACTGCCTTGAGAGGCTTGTATACATGATGTAGTGGTGACTTTGCATCAGCTCCAGTTATTCTGTTGAGCATGAGCACTCTGTTGTAATCAGTTTTTTGAGTAATATAATCAGCCACATTTTACTTGCAAAAAAAAAAAGGATGCAGTCATCTGGCTGTAGAATGCCTCCAAATCCATGGCAGGCTGGAGCAGCTCTGGAATGTGTGGCTGCTGGGGCAGCACTCTGATAGGCTACAGGAACTGAGGTATCCACCAGGAGTGTAGACAGCAGTGGATGTAAAGAGGGCTGATGATGGCTGAGTGGAATGATAAGGGATGGGGATACACAAACACAAAACTCCTATTTATAGAGGATTCGGAGTGCATTTTTCCTACTGTCAAAAATAAAGCCATTAATGTCTGGTAATTTAGCAGTAATTGCTTTTTGGGGTTGTTTTAAGGGAAATAAATTAGAGTGTAATTCACAATAATTATGTTTGAGTGCAAACCCTAATATTAATGGCTCAACAACAAACTCTCCACATTGTAGTTGATGATGTAGGAAATTGCAGCCCCATTTTAGATATAAGTACCATGTGCCATTGCGGGCCTTGAAAATCATTCTTGCAAAACTTTCAAACATCAACAATAAACTGAGTGGACATATGTTCTCTTTTCTAAGGGCACAAAACTACATGGATGATTGCAAAACAGCAAAAAGAAGATATTTGGCAAAGTTAAACAAACTTTAGCTGCCTTTGACAAAGGCTCCACCAGTAGACACGTTGAAGCATTTGATCAACTAGGTTTTGAATGTTCAAAAGAGCACAAGAGAAGCAAAAGATTTTTAAGAACAACAAGAAGAATACCACTTTTTTTTTTTTTTTTTTTTTGGCAGTGAAGCAAGCTTCTTTACCTAGATTTTCCCACGTTGATTTCAATTATGTGACACACATATAAGTATATCAAGGTTCTTTCTTAACAAAGGAATTGAGGCTGCATCCCAATTGTAAGGCACATGAAAATTACTATGCCCATATCTTGGTTTGAGAAATGCTCATGTTTACTGAATTGAGATGGTCGCATTTACATATATTCAACCAAAACTACATGTCTTATTCTACTCAGCTTTTTGTTTTCAAAAAGTAAAAAATCATTGGATAAGTGAAAGTCAACAAAATTGGAGCTTTTATAGAATTTGGATCCCTATACAGCACAACACACAACTCTCCTTTTTTCAAAAAATTACCTCATGTTTTTAAAATAAGTAACCATAGACACATACCCTATCTCTTGCATCTTCAATAACTCTTGCAAATTGCTCAGATGTTAAATCTTGTCCACGCTCATCAAGCACAACTACCTGCACATGATTAAAGCAGTAAACCATATTTAAAAGCATGCCACTTGAGTACTTTTTAGGTGATAAATGCTTTAGTAAACCCCTAATTTTAAAGGAATTGCCAAAAAGAATCTCAAATTTCAAAATACCAAAGAATATCATGTGCTTTGGGAAGTGATTGTTCAAACTTGATATGTTCTCTCCGATTCTCTAAATTCGCCCATGTGTACCAAGCCTTGGACTACCTCACAAAGTTGTTTTTGTCACTACACATCGGCAAGTGCAACGTGTCCCCCATGATCTCCCCTTACAATCAATCACTATGGCAGCATATTGTACCACTTCAACTATCATCACATATCTCTCTACTCGCATCAATGTGACACGGCATACTCATAAGACTCATTGTTTTGGTGTCCAAATATGACTCCAGCATTGTCCAAACTTGATTGCCAACCTCAAAATTGAGTTGAGCACAAGTCAAACATCCTTTGCTTTTACACAAGATTGTGGCTTATGTGTGCATATTGTTTTGTCACATCCTCTAGGTGGGTCACAACAATGACAATTTTCTTAAGTCTAATGCTCATGTTTGAAACCACACATCCAGATTCCAAGGATCCGTGTGTCAAAATATGACGTACCAACGAGATAGTAGGGTTTGCGGGGAGGAACACAGAGTGAACTTGGAAGACACTGAGAAAAAAAGGGAAGAGAGAAGAAACTTTGATGAATGAAATGATGAAGACCTGAATCATGGAGTAAATGTGATACAAGGGAACAAGGGTGCCGTAGCACAAGGAAAATGATGAAGACATCCACGAACCACAAACCGCAATGTCCTCCTGAAGGGGTGTGAGGGTAGTGGAGAGGCTGGAGAGAAGAGGTGACGGACTGAATGAATCAGCCGTGAGGAATGAATTAGAGAGTGGCCTATAAATAGGCACAGTCACTCTAGGATGGCGTCCCTTTTTGGGGTTGCAAACCCTAAATGCAAAACGCAGAAACACAAAAAACGCAAACTGCGGGTGAAGGGTGAACAGTTTCTCAACACCCCATCTCGGGCCCAAAAAGGGGAACAAGAGAAGAGTGATGCCACTTGGATAGTGTCCCTTGTAGGGAAATTGTTCACTTGCCCAAGCACCCTAGTACAAAGATGATGAAAACATGCAATGCATAGGAGGAATGTCGGACTTTGTGTGGTGCCGAGAACCATAAGGATATGCCCGTACTCGATCTCAGGAGGTGGCTCCATGTTGACCAAGGGACGAAGAAGATCCACCCTGTAATTTGAGAATACAACCTAAAAGGAAACCTTTGAAGATAGTCAAGAGACTAAATGAGCTGTAGAACCTGAAACTCAACCTCAGGAGAGAAGCCACTAGCTCCGTGACTCCATGCTGGAAGGAATACGAAGGCTTAGCAACCAAGTCGCTACTACTGAAGACCCAAGGACCCCGATCTAGGTAGATCCTCTAGATTCTGGGTATGAGTAGAGGAAATGATTGCTCAAAGGAGAGTCACTCCTCAAAAGTAAAAGGTGGTGGTGTGTGAAGAAGTTCATGGCACATAGGGTCCCTCTCTGAATTGGAAGGAGTAGAAGTAGAAACCCCCTATGAAGCCAAAGAAGAACTGGAAGCCCCCTCTGAGGGAAAAATAAGAAAAACCCCCCTCTAAATCCCAGTCTGAGAGAGAAAGGGAATCCAACCACTCATAGCTCACAGACTATGAGGCATCTGATGACGAAGAAAGTGCCACCGGTCATGCCGAAGAAGGTATCTGGGGCTCGGAAGAAATATCCGGAAAGCACCTAGAAGTGGCCTCTTGAACCTAATTAAAAGAGGGTGGGGAAGAAGGAGACTCAGTATGAGCCAAGGGTGGGAAACTGTCATAGGCTCTCAGGAGAGTAGACTATGGAGGAGATGTGGGCCATGGAAGCCATGTACCTGGAAGTGGGTGGAGGAAACCTCCGTGCTGTGGGGTGGTCTCCAAGAGGGCTTATCGCCTCGTAAGGTCTTAGAGCCTCTGTGTGCTCGAAAGGACTTAGTGCGCACCAGTTGCGGCTTATTGCCTTGAGCATAATACTCCGATAGCCGATGCAGAATAATCTCTATGGCCCAGAAAGGAGAGGTGGCATAAGGAGTGCTTGGTCGAAGATGCATATACTCTGGGGGGATGGGAAGCAAAGGTCGATGTTGACAATCATCGGTGGAATGGCTATTCTTGCCGAAGTAGAAACATCGAGCAAACTGGCAATCTATCGATAGAGACGCTATGGTACCGGTGTGGCAAACTCGAGAAGGGAGGATGGGAGGGAGAAAAAGGATATCTCCCAATGCGCAACAGAAATGATAGAGAAATCAAATGTTGATGTCGAGCCTGCTATCGGTCTCTGTCTTCTCTGATGAGGAGAATCTTTGTAGGTAAACACAGCTAAGGAATGCTAGATCTAATGCAAACAACAATGCAAGAGAGAGAGAGGCTAAAAACACAGGTGAGGAGAAAGAAAGACTCAAAACGCAAGCTGCAGGAGAGAGAAAGACTAAAAACGTAGGAAAAACTAGCAGTAGCAATCAGTTTGCTGAAAATCAACTTCGAATAGTGTGTGTTAGGTTGGAAATAAGGACCAGACTGTTATAGACAGCAATGGCCAGCTTAGACCATGATGTCCTCCGTGTCCAGGGTGTGGACAGCAAGCTGAAATACCTGAAATCTATAAAAACGAGATTACTTTTTGAATGGAGAGTGATCAACAATAGTTGCTCTACTGTAAACAGCTACAAACTATGGGTGAAAGGCTAGAAACAGACGCTAGCAGTCTATAGATAACAACAAGGGACAGCTGAGACTCCGATGTCCTCCGCAAAAGGGGTGTACACAGCAAGCTGAAAATGCCTGAAACTTGTAAAAACGAGATATTGATGTAGTGGAAGAAGAAGAGAAGTGTATGCCGAACCCGCCATTGGTCTTTGTCATCACTAGAGTGGAGAATCTTTGCCATTGTTTGAGTAAATCCAGCTCTGATACCCTATCAAAAGATGACATACCAACATGATAGTAGGGTTTGCAGGGAGGAACACAGAGTGAACTCGGTAGACACTGAGAAGAGAAGGAAAGAGAAGAAACTCTGATGAATGGAATGATGAAGACCTAAATCATGAAGTGAATGTGATACAAGGGAACAAGGGTGTTGTAGCATAAGGAAGATGATAAAGATAGCCACGAACCACGAACCGCAATATCCTCCTCAAGGGGTATGAGGGTAGTGGAGAGGCTGGAGAGAAGAGGTGACAAATTAAATGAATCAACCATGAGGAATGAATGAGAGAGTGGCCTATAAATAGACACAGTCGATCTAGGATGGCGTCCCTTGTTGGGGCTACAAACCCTAAATGCAAAACGCAGAAATACAAAAACACAAATTGCGGGTGAAGGGTGAAGGTTTTCTCAACATCGTGCACCATCTCCTCATCTGACTCCAAGAACCTTGACAAAGAAGATGAAGCAATCTCAAACTCTGGTTCTGACTTTGGCTATGTTGCATGACTATGCATAGCCCTTGCTCTAGTCACTCTAGCCCTCCTTTTATGCATGTCTCTCATGGACTAGTATTGATAGCCCCTCATAGAGCATAGAGTAGATATCTCACTCCTCTTATGGTACCTCTGGGATGTCACGCCCTCTATATTAATTTTATCGACATCCATCTATAAAGGTGAATAAGAAAAACATACGGAAGAATTTCAACATGTTCAATGCTTGTACATATTACAATTTACAATCCAACTTTCAAGCAATTACAAGGTTAAAAAGTTAAATTATACAGAATATAATTCATCCCTTGTGAAGACTCGAGATACAAAGCAATGCTCTCAAGTAGCTGAAGATTGCAATGGCAAAACACTAAACACTCCAAGTGGGCTATTATAAGCTTGTTTCTCTCTTTTATATGGAAGAGGACCCATGTGCTTTAGTTTCCCTCGACCAGACCTGAACTACAATCTTGCAAGAGAAGACGAATGGCAATGCGTTTCTATTTAAATTTAAGAGATTGAGATTAGGCAATTAATAATAGACAAGCTACAAAATCAACATTTACCTCCTCTTCAAGACCATAATGCCTTCCCAGAGCCTCCAATGATAGAGAAGCTTAATAGGGCGTCATAGGATTTTCACAAGACGGTGCTTGAGACATTATGAGTCAGAATCGAGTTGCATATAAGTCTCGCACAAAGACTAGCTCCACAATCATCGCAAGATACTCTTTAGAAGAGCACCGGCTTTGATACCACATGAAGATACCCTAGGGTTTGCACTAAGGAAACACAACATATACAAGCAAGACTGAAATACAAAGACTTAGACGGTAACAATCAAAACTCAAATCCTAAATGCAAAAAACGCAGAACGAAAATGCAAAACTCAAACTCTCTCAAACTGCACACCACTTTTGTGTTTTTCATTAATTAAGCATGTTTTGGGACTATTTAAAAATGTTAATCAATCTGTAAAGCATGTTTTAGCTCAACAAGAGTATTTGTGAAACTAGCCTATCGATCTAATCTATAGAGCATTGAATATAAAGTTACAATACATACATTGTTCAATTCAGTAAAGAAAATAAATGACACAAAGAACCTAAGAGATAGAGGGCTCTTGAATAGCAAACGATACCACTCAATTCTAAGGTACAAACTTTCAATTTAATGAAAGTTTCACGTTGCACCTTGTTCCTTTTGCCTTGTCCTTGTACCACATAGTTTGCACACTTGTCCATTACATGCCCGTCATTGCTAGTGTAATGGTCATTGTGCCAAGAGCTACGGATACTAGAATTAGAGCTTATTTGACTTAAAACATTAAGCTCATTTCTCATTCTAGTAACATGCACCCCTCTTGAAACATTGTAAGTGACCTTGATTGGCTGTAGTCAAGATTCAATATGGCATACAAAATGACCAACACATATTTCCCAGTAACCAACTATATTGCCATTACTACATTATTCTCAATGTACAATTGTCCATACATGCTTCCAAGTAACCGAGCACACCCTTGTTACTCCATGTATACGCTATATACAACTATATAAAATGGTAGTCACTGCACCAATAAACAACTAATCAAAACTATGCATATCCATGGTTATCAAAGTGGTACTCCTTGCACTTGTGAATAATCAAGCAGAGCTATAGAAAGACAAGTATCTACCATATTAATCCTAGGAAGTCTCAAAGCTCACAATCTACCGAGACAAAAGGATGCAAGAAACCCAATACCTTCATTCAAGCAATGTGAATTCCTTATAAAAGCATCCATCTCGTCTCACAATTTACCAAAGAAAGTCTTAACAACTTTCTCAGTAGCATCAATACATCAATGCTCTACGGCTATAAAGCACTTCTTTCAACACCAAAAGACAACCATACATTTTAAAGAATTCAACCCATTCAACTATCAAATGCAGCATAGCATATGCTTTACCTGCTAAAGATCCAAGTACACCAAGCTGCCATAACGAGCACCCACTCCCATATCAATTGTGTATCATCATCAAAGCTCATACCTACGACCAGCAAATCGGGTGTACAAAAATTCCCAACCAACAGATGCAAAAGCCCTAAACACAAGTCCATGACTGAAGAATATAAGATCATGAACACAAAGACACTAGAAAGTTGTAACCAACTACAAAACAACAGTTTATTTCATGCCATTGCTCTATATCGTGGCCATCCCAAAGCCATATTTTGTGCAACCATGCACTTGCCAACAACAAAAATGAAAGGAATATCTTCATGTGTATTTCAAAAAGCATAGCAATGGTTCATGACCAATGACACTTGCTTGTTTCTCAAGAACCAAACACAATGCCATGCATGAATCCACATGTCACATTCTAATGCTTTCGCAAACACTATACTCCACTAGATGCCTTAGCCACCTATAGATGCCACTTTACAAGACTTATCCCCATAATAATCCTAGGCATAAAACTTTCAACATAATTCAATTCTAAGATACAAACTTTCAATTTAATGGGAGTTTCATGTTGCACCATGTTCCTTTTGCTTTGTCATTGTACCACATAGCTTGTACACTTAACTCCACCGCATGCCTGACATCAAATCCTTCACTGCAAGTGCAATGGTCACCGTGCCAAGAGCTAGGGGTACAGAATTAGAGCTCATTTTACTTAAATCATTAAGCCTATTTCTCATTCTAGTGCCAATTTTCCCTCTAGACCTTCAAGTGCAAGGTCTTCCCACACTATGGACACTTAGATATCTTCTGCTTGGCTTGTCGTTTAGCTAAAGATGATGCCGCCAATGTATAGCTCTATGCATACATTTCACCAAAATCTATCCCCATGTGATACGTATCCTACTCGAGCACCATCATGACTAGCTCCTTCGAGGAAAAAGTATCTCTTATATGAGAGATGTGTTGGAGGTAAAGGCGCCTCTGCCTAGCTGTCCGTGTATTATTACACTGACAGTACCTGCCACTACACACTGCAGGTGGCAGGCGTCCATCACCGCCACTTTATTCTTTATTCTTTTAGTGATAGTTTGAATAAAGAAATGCACGGTTACACATTGTGACTGTTGGAGTTCCCATTTGGTCTCTCTCTCTTTCTTGCTCTTGCTCTCCCATCATAGCTCTTCCAAGCAAGCTTCGATCCTTCTCACCTTTCAACTGGTATCAGAGCATGGTTTCTCGAGTATTCTTACTTGGTTCGTGACTCCTCAGCTTCCTATCGATTACCTATACTCATTGGGTCTCCTTCCTAGCAACCATAACCGACTCTCCCGAGCTCCCGTCACTCCCCGGCTTTCCCAGCACCTACCCGGCCCATTTGGGCACCCTCAGGGCATTTCTTCAGAGGTATTGAAGCTCTCTTTGTTATTTTACTTCAATCCACACATTTTGTGAAGCAGGGCAGCCATATCCTCTTGCTTTTTGTGATGCCTACTCTCTACCGGTGACTTTGCCCTTCAAGAGGGAGCTCCTAGGGATCCTTGGTTACTCCCCCAACCTTGCATTGCCCTTGCCCAGCCCTTCCACAGGCCCCGGATCAGTTTGGGCCAACTTTTAAACGTGCAAAAAAATTCAATTTTTACTTCAGCTCTCCCTTGGCGCTCATTGGCAGCTTGAAAACACTTCATTTGGCAATTGGAAACACCCCGTTGATGCTCAGCATTGGTGGTTATCATTGGCATTGATTTGTGGACTGATTTACCTCAGTCCAGGACTATTTTCCACAGTCCATAGGCAGCCATAACAGTGTTACATCAGCACTTTATGTTTATGCTTGGTTGGCATTGATATCGGTTGCTCGGTTGGTCCCGAATGCGCCCCGAACGCTAGGGGAATATATACCTATGATGTGAGATGCTTTTGGGGCTGAATTTACTCAGTCATTGACTGTTTTACACAGTCCACATGCAGCCCAAAACAGAGCAGCCCTCTATCATTACACTTTATGCTCATGCTACATAGTCATTTTATAGCCGATGATGCCCGGTTGGTGCCTATACATATAGGAAAGTATGCCTATGGTTTATCCATGGTTTTGAGCTTGGATTGAGCCACTGCTCAGTTTTGGACGTTTATTTGCTGCTAGAATATTTAGAGCTGAAGCTTATTTGGTTATGTTTGGATATGCCTGTTGGATTCAGGCTATGTCTTGGATGTATATAGTGATGTAGTGACTCTCGGGGATCGACATAGAGCTTGGATTTTCTCTCGAATCATTGGTTGAGCTTGAGCTCACTTTGCATAGCATTGGGATCTTCATCTCTGATGTACTTACGGCATGTACTTTGCTTATGTCTGACCGATCTTGACATGCTTGGCCTATGCCACTACTACATGTCCATTACATTGTTTGGAGTTGGATGTTGTTGAGCCTTGCTTTGGCTTGACATTTGATTGCCCGAAGCTTACTTTGGCTATTTCTCGGTCTGCCAGAGTTACAGTTTGGATATACTTGATGTCTCTAGATGCTATGTATGGATGCTACATGGCCTATATGCTCATGAGGTCTTATTGATGCTTGATCTTGGATATTCTAACACTGGTGCTATAATATGCCCTTGTTGAGCTTCTTTGCTTGACATGTACAGATTTTGTGCCAATGGGAGTGTCTTGATATACTTGACAGACATTGAGCAGGCGGTTTAGATTGGACAGTATCTCAATCCCTTAAGTATTGTTGTTTGAGAAGTTTCCCAAATACCATAGCCTCATGATGGATATTCTTGTGTCCTTACCGAATTAAACAATGATAATAAATGGCCTATATTTTTGTATTTAAAGGGTGGTAGAATAATTATCTACACTCTTATCTTGCATACATTTCACTTACTCTTTAGGCTTAAAAGTTGATGTGATTGATTTGCTTGCACCATAGTTCAATATCTTGAAGTCCACAAATAATTTGTGGAAGAAAAGCAAGGATTATAGCATCCAATATAAACATTCTACCATGCCTCTTTCCGTTAATAAGTAACATAGCACCATAATCATGTTATTGAATGAAACAACCTTGAACATAATCATGTTTGTTAAATTGCAAGCCTTGTTCCATCAATCCAAAAATACCTTGTAGAGAATGATGAAGCAATAATATAGTCAACCAAGGATCCATGAGCAATGCTATATTTTAAATTAGAATCAAGTAAAAATTTTAGTAGTAAAAAAACTATTCTTGATAATGAGTGAAGCATAGAGTAGACATCTTAGTCGACAAAATTGTCACCACCAATGGTATGGAAGACTACTATCAACAAAGTGAAACCCAAGTACAAAATTATCAAGGTACATGCATATTATAAGTGCACTTGAATGAATGTTGAAGGGATTGAAGCATAGAGGAAATATCTGAGCATATATGTACTAGATTTGCACAAGGGACAACAAAGATAAGCAATAGACAACCTTGAAAGTACCATGTGAAATTTAATAGAAGATTTTATGAGTGTGATTGGAATTGCAAGTGATAGGAGTGGCAACCAAGCTCACACACACAAAAATCATATACATGCATTACTTTTGGAGACTAAACTCTAACACACAAAGTATTCCCAAAAGAAAGTCACTCAAATCTAAACCTAGGTATATCATTCAATAGTTCTTGATGATAACTCAATGGATTTATGTCTATTCAATGAGAAAACATATAAGCCACTAAAGCTAAAGACTGTAATATTAAAATTGATAGACTTAAGGCAAAATAGAGTGAATCATAATACATATGGGGTGTGCTCACTCACAAATTATTTGGGGAGAAAAGGAATGTCTTTAACACCATCATGGAATACTTAGGGAGAGGAATTACACTCGGTACTATGAACAAAAAACAAAACTCGTCATCCTTGGAAATAGTAGTGCCATCATATACAATGACTTCATCAGTACACAATATTCTTAACTAACGTTTCACAAAATTAGTCGCATCAACATTACCAATGCTCCATGTCACTAGAAGGAAAAGTAACGGTTAAAGGACTCACAAGACTAGTCAATCTCACATGTGGTACCACACTTGCCTTCTTCAACAAGCTAACTATCAAGAAACCTTCAACTTCCACAAATCCCTTGCAATGGTTATTGGACCTTCAATGTGAGCATTTGTAGCCAACACAAAATACATAGCAAGAGGCATTTATACACTGGATAAGACGAATAGAAAACAAACCTTAGACTCATGATCCTTGGAAATAATAGTACCATCATATAGAGTGTGTTCATTATTTAGTACACAATATTCTTAACCAATGTTTTGCAAAATTAGTAGCATGAACATTGCCAATCTACTATATCACTACAAGGAAAAGTGGTCAAATAGAATGTCTCACAAATCCTCTTAGAAAACTTCAACTCAATAGGCTTTTCCCCTTGCCTTCTTCAGCAAGCTAACTCTCAAGAAACCTCCAACTTCCACACATCCTCTATAATGGCTATTGGGCCTTCAATGTGAGTAGTTGTAGCCTTTTAGCTCAACCTTCAATAGCTTAAAAGAACTTTATTCTCCTTCTTAGTGATCCCACCTACACCATCCACCCTTCTAATCATCAATATAACTTGGTCTCTTTATAGGTAGCTCAAAATTACCAATAAAATATTATCTCATTTTTTAATGTAGAGTAATGATCAATAAAACATTTGCTTTCACTTTCTTTGGCCAAGAATAGTATTTGTTTATATTTCTCATGCCTTTTGTTTTTCCTGAGTAATTCACTATATGTATATCCTCTATATCATGTGCGTCCAAGGCCTATTTATAAATATCATTATCTATGATTTTTTCATTAATAAAACAGAACCCTTTTCTATTCAATCTGTAAATAATCCCTTTATATCACAACCTTATGTGTGTAAAATATGTGTAAAAATTGTATTTTTAAAATCCCTTATATTGAATCCACATGATACATACACATATTTTTAACTGACCTCCATGGGTGTTTTGCTCAAAAGGAAGAAAGTTAGATCTAACACTTTTTATAACAAAAACCTTGGCCCCCAATCACATGAACTGAAGTTCACAATGATCTAGCCTTTATCCACACGATCTCCTTACTTTAATTTCTAGAAGCATACACCTCTTCATTTGTGTAAAAATGATTGACTCAATGTGTCCTGGTGACACTCTATCACAAAATATCCCTTCCATGGGTCTTGCATGACTAGTAAACCTTATATGCCAAGTGATTGGACCTTCGTTTTATCAAAGTCATGTTCGTGATGATATTGTTATGAGAGAAAAGTTATGCAATAATGATAGATTGAAAGTATGAATGCCAAAAATAAAATTGTACTAATGAAGTATAATTAGGTCCAAGTTCTAATTGTGGTCATTAGGTGCAAGTAGGTTACACAAACTTTATTAAGCAATAGAGCACTGTCATATTTAGACTTGACATAGGGGTATGTTGGCATCGTGATTTCAATACGAAAGTATATTCAAAAGAGAGTCTACTATATGCACTAACTAAGACAAATACTTAATCAAAGGAAGAAATGGTTGTATACTCTAGCATGGATTACATCCCAAAGGGTAATCACTCAAGACAAATCCATGAAAATGGACTAGACAATCATAGTTGTCATTGTAGCATTATAGTGTATAGAAGAATATAAAGAGATCTTAGAGTTTGGAAAGGTGAGGATCCAAGCAAAGAGTTGAAGAGGGATGGAGGGGAAGTGAAGAGTAATACAATGCTACTTCTTTGATCACTTTATAGCTTCTAGTGCTCACGGTGTCGTGCTAGTATGCACACAACGTGTAAAAATAATCTAGAGTATGGCTTTATTATTGATTTAGAGAGCCAATGCCATTTTAGACATTAGTGTTAGTGTCCATGGTTCAAAAATATTAGATTTTTGAACAAGTTTTAGTCAATTTTTTATATTTTAGATATTATCTCTTGTAAAAATTCATAAAACTATAGACAACTTCTAGATTATGATAACATGTAAAAGAAAACATGTAGCTTTTAGCTAATTTGAGAGGATTTTATGTAAAAAGAGAGATTGTCGAAATCGCGTGACACGCGATCGTTGTTTGCAAGCAGTGAACAACACTCCAAAGTGGCAGATGAAGAAGGAGTGATCTGGCTGAATTCTGGCCAGGTGTCTTGGTATTTTACCCCCCTTTCGAAGCCAATGGAGGCATCAGATTGGTGATCTGAGCAGCATAGAGGAAGGTATTACTTTAAACACTTTTTTGTCTATAATAGTTTTATCTTCTCTTAATGTAGGAATAAACTAACAGACTTCATCTCTATTCCTATTCTTATACATTTTCTTTTTTTTGTGAGTATTCTTTTACATCTTCTATTTCTTCGAGCCCCTTCTCTTCCGTGCATTGATTTGAGGCTGATATGTTCAGCCATATTCAGAGAATTAGCTATATCACTGTTCTTTTAATTCATTTCTTACTCTAATATAGAAGACATCTTGTCAAAATATGCAAGTATTATGCACCCCTATGGCAAAGCAATGTTTAAACAAGCACGTCTATGGAGCCTTTTTGTTGTAGTGTTTGTAGATCATTCATAGATGCTTTGAGTTGAATTAAGAGGAGCTTTTTCTCTTATTTCTTGGCTGTGGTAACTTATCCTTATCAGGAACTCAATTTGAAGCTCTCTTGAAGCAATTCTCTTTGCCCTACAAGCCTTGTAATTGACTCATAAGCTTTTGTCCCTATCCTGCACAGTTGATTCATGCTATGGCATCATGTATGAATGAAGGGATGCAGAGTTGTTTATGATACATGACAACATATTGTACCTAATTTTATAATTTGTGATTGCTCTTACAATCAAGAAAACAAGCTTGATTTGAGTTAGAACTTGTAAGATAATACTCTTGTGATCTTTGCTAAGAACATGCAGTTGGAAGCTCTACTAACATCTTCAAGAACTTAGCTTGAAACCTATAACCCTTCTCTTATCTCTACCATCTCCGGAGTCTAAGCTCCTGAACCCTCATACGTTCTTCTCTCTCAAACCCCTGTGATTGACCGTGAAGTACCTCTTGAACCTTTAAACATTCATTGTAATCTACTTATCTCTTGAAGACACATCTCTATCTATCTTGTCCAGTTTTCTTACCAAACCCCTGTGGTGACCTTCAACCCTACGCGCTGCGACAATGGAGAATTCCATCCCGATAATCCATGGCTAGTTCACTACCTTCTATTACTTTGTCATTGTCAAAGGGATATGCACATAGGCTATAATGGTGTGGGGTCTCTAAAAGGCACGATAAGATAGAAAAGGGAAAAGAAAGAAGAAGTTCTGATGAAACTTAAGAAGGGAAGCTAGGAGAACTTCAGTTTACATTCGATGTTAGCTTGTGTGAAACGAAAAACACAAAACCCATATAAGAAGTCCTAGTAATTAGCCCTCAACTCAACATTGATCAAACACACAACAAATCATCAAACTATTTTTGAATGGTAATAAAATACCATTAACTGCATAGCTTTCTTCTCATATCACATTAATGAGTCACATTGGCAAAAAGTTGATGCATGGGGTCTTTTTCTTCCACTCCTTAGATAGTTTCTTGAGCTTAAGATATAAGTTCACATTAACTAAGGAAGGTCTCGATTTGCCCAATTATCTTTGAGATATGCACGACTACAAAGTAAGCTTTTGCAAGGTAGGCATCTACAATAATCTACTCTTGTTCCACTAAGGAAGATAACACCTAACTTGGAAAAAGACACGGATCTCATCATCCCACATCTATGCTTAAATATTGTAGAAACACGAGTTCTCCTTCTCATCTACAAGTTGTATTTTATGTGGTCACCTCACACATCATGGGTGCAAGTGTTTTGGCTATTGCATCGGCATATCGGGTGGAGTAGCATCCATGGACAGTTTTCTCATCTACATCTTTCTATATATTTATTAGAAGAAGAAAGAAGCTTATGAGGTTAATTATTGCAATTTTAGCAACGATTTTTTGAAATCTTTCAAGTATTCATTGTCAGCACCAAAGTCCAATCGCCTTTCACATTCTTTCTCTTCAAGCTGCAACGAGATGCTGGTATTGTTATGCTCATGGCCAGCTTCCCTCTCACTCGTTGCCAGCCACCTAACGATATTAACATCCGCAACTCAATTGATTTCTTCTTCGTTAAAAGCGCTATTCACGATAGTTGTTCCCAACATATCGTCATCCTGTGAGTTGGTCACAACGAGCACTCCTAAGGCTTAGCTTCATCAATAAGTGCTTTCAGCCCTCGTCATCCACTCTTTGATCAGTATGGCGACCTTCATAGTGGACCACGACATGAATCGTTTGGATGTGATGTGAGCTAGCAGCGTCTCCTTATTGTAACTTTGTCTTTCTCCTGTCAGCCTCTCTTCACCATAAGCTGCTGTTGTTTATGCCGTTGCACTGCAGTCATCTTCACACTGTCATCCCGTACATCGTTCAGTAACCTTCGACCAAACTGTTATCCTTCTTGCAGTCCCAGTCAGCACTGGGAGCGACACCACACTACTTGTCAGGCCAAACAAGCAAGCACAGCTATAACAGTAAGTAGCTGACTCTTTTTGCCTTTCCCTTTTTCCAGTCAATCCTAAATGATGAACCATGTTACTATAGTTGGCTCTCCACAAACAACCTCGGCTTCTTCCTCCTCAACTCCTACCTAATAGCTTGGCTCTCCCACGCATGTGCTTTTCTTGCCCTATTATCCCTGCTCGTGTGAGACCCTCCTGTCCATTATAGCATTCAGCCCTTTTTAGGAATGCCCCCATTTTCCAGCCCATCTCTTAGTTTCCTCTCAAATAGCTGCCTTTTCAAAGGCTAATAGTAGCCTTCACTCATGCATACCGTGAGCTTGTTTTTCTCCCTCCCTTTTTAGTTAAAGTAGCCTCCCTCTAGCCTCAATCTTAGATTTTCACGAAAAGTTAGCCCTTTTCCATCCTTAGCTAATAGAAGTTTGCACTAGACCACAAAACAAACATATGCTCAATGTTCTTCAAAATGCATCACTTTATCTTTAATAAGATCAAGTCACTAGATAACTCATACATCGAAGAATCTGAAACAATCCCTACCAAGCCCAAAAGAGCTGACTGATGATCTATACACATACTGAGAACTGTTTGTGCCTGCTTGACCATGAGACCCTGTGAATTTAGCAAGCTGACAATATTCTCCCATGCATATTTTCGATGCAATCTCGCAAAGAAATCATGTGATTAACAACTGTTCTCTCTCAAAGCATCCATGGACACCAACAACTTATATTTTTCAAATTGGTGATCCTGCATATAGGTCACTTGACATTTCAACCGCTGCAAACAAGTTCCCAACACTGAACAAGATGCTCTAGCTTGTACCAATTTCGAGAGCTCTATTCGCTGAAGCTTATAGCACCCCATACTCACAAGCTGGCTTTCGAGCATTCTGACTGAAAATAGGCCAAGCATTTAAGTGCTCTGAATGCACATGATGGTAGAATTGAAGAACCACCCCAACAAAGCTTTAAAAGCCTCAATCAGCTGATGCAATATTTTCAGATAATGATCAAAGAGAACTGCAGCATACAATTAAATAACTGATCCTGCTGCAGGAATGTTTCATTGAGTGCATAATGGTAACCACCCCAACAAAGCTTTAAAAGCCTCAATCAGCTGATACAATATTTTCAGATAATGATCAAAGAGAACATGCTATCTTTCCACCCACATATTAACAACTTCCAGTAAGAAAAAGTTATTCTAACATACATATATCCTATCAAGACAAGATCAGGTGCTAGTATGTTGTTCAGAATGGTAAGTATCCCCTGACTCTTAAGGGGTGCAGCCAACACCAATGGTGGTATTTCAAACATAACACTTCTAATATCTCCCAACATGAAACCTGGATGAGCCAAAGAAAGACATTTTAGAGCAGCCCATAACTGACAACAGTACCTTGCAGAATTTGGAGCATAAACACCCATCATCCAGTGCAACTCATTCTCAAACATGATTTCCACAATGAAAAATCTGCCATGGATATCTTGTCTAATCAAAGAAGGCTGCAACAATGATCAAATGGCAAACATAACCCCTCATTGATAGGGTACACTGCCACTGTAAAAAACGATATAATCCTTCTGAACATAAATGTTGCCAGCAAAATGATGTTATTTATGCACAACAACAATAAATTCATCCCAATTGCCTTCAAATACACGGTGCCACATCCGGTACTGCTTAATTTGGGAAGAAACTCCCTTCAAATTCCAAGCACAATCTTTCATAATCTTAAATCTACTTGCATTGGGGTCTCTAAGCCCTTCCCTTTATCTTGAGCCAGTTTCCCCACCTAAAATTTTTCTATCTCCATCATAAGAGTTTGGATCAAATCCACCTTGCTTCCCCCCTAGGGCTATCTCTATAAGGATATACTTCAGGCTGAGAACAGAAAGTAACACTAGATGTCACAATTCTACCTCGAGAATCAAATAACATAGACGAATTTACTTGACCTTTCATAGGTCCCGACTGACACATAGAATAATAAGGTTGTGACAAATGCTCCACCAAGGAACCCTCTGCGCTGCTACTGCCTAGATTGAAACTCTCTTGGTGTTGTCTTGCATAAAAACCCTTCCCTTTCGGATGAAAAGTTTGTCACATTTGGAGTTAAAGAGAGAGTTGGGGACTTGGCCCCTGACGAGCATTCCTCTTAACCACTATCACCCAAAGGTGCTTCCCCCAACTCATCACTTTGAGCTTGTTTCACACCTTCACATGAAAGTGCCTGTTGTTCTACCCCCTTTGAAACCCAAGTACTATCCAAATCAACATGTTGCATACTCTTTATTGGCTCAACACATTTAACTTGTTGCATAAATTGTTGAGGGGTACCTTTCATAAGCATACCTCGTTACTATTGTTGAACCTATTCCCAAGGAGATTACGAAACAGAATGTCCCAATTGCCCACATCTAAAACAATAGCCTGCAAAGGTATCCCATTTCAACTCATACAAACAAGTTCTCTTCCCTTTAGCCTCAAGGCGCAACTTGTTGAGCCTAGGCTTACCAATATCCCATAACATGCAAGCCCTATTCCTATTGCGAGAAGCCAATCACAATAGGGTGGTCGAAGTGCATCTTGAAATTCTAACAAAGGCTTCCATGGCACCACATGCACCAACTGATATTCTGCTCCTACTTTTGGGCTTGTGCTTCAAGGGCCCACATGCACCGAGTGATGTTCTACTCCTTTTGGGTATGAGAGGTGGTGCTTCAAGGCACTCCGACTGCGAAATGGTCTTCCTCCAAGCAGAATAGGCAGGTTTTCTGTGGAGGCAGACCACAACCACTATGTTGCATGGCCCCTCCCGCTCCTTATGGTTTAAGCAAAAGATAGAAAATATTCCTCGTCCTCGAGTTGGATAAAAGATACTACATAGCTTTCTATATCTGTATGACCCTAATCTAGCACCCACAAGTGATCTACCATCTATGGAACGGACTTCTCCCTTCAAAAATGCCACAAGAAGGCTTCTTTAATGTCATTGTAAGTAGAGAAATGATCCACCTGATACTCTGTAACCAAGTAGTGACTTTGTCATGCAGGGTAGTCTCAAACAGTCTCCTTTTGGGGGAATCAACTTGACCGAGATTATTTGAACCATGTGTATTATCAAACTAGCAGATATGGGAATCCAGATCCGCTTTGCTGCCCTAGAACCTTGAATACTGATCTATATGTCGCCACTACTCGTGTTCCCATCGGGATGTGCACATGAGAATTTGGAGAAGCAAAAGGAGAGGTCAGTGGCAACAGAAAAAGGTACTCAGGTGAACACCAGTCGACATGACTGCTAACTGCCTAACTGCCAGATCCAAACAGACAGCACTACAAGGTTACATTTACACCTGGCCACCATTGCAGCCCTTGCCCTAACAAACATCAGTTTTCATAGAATCATCAGGAATATCCAAATATCAAAAACTCTCCTAACAACTTACCCAGTCCTTGGCTGAAATATGCCTTAGAACTCTTGTCCCTTCAGCTTTTACCTGAGCAAGCACATCACTAAACCAACAAGATACTGATTTTGCTTAAAGAGGAAAATAACCAAGTAAAAAACACAATCACCCCATGTAGCTGAGCATACCTTGCATTCTCCGGGTTTGAACGGACTTGCACATCCTCAAGATCACAATATCTCCTCACCTTCTCAAGATAAGTTAAAACTACTGTTTCAAACCCATCCTTTCGATTCTTCCCAACAGAAATTAACTTTATAGACAAAGTTTTCTGCATAAAGCAAAAGTGAATATTAATAGGCAAAAGTAATCAGCTTAATGAAACAAGATTGGTGCAGATATAAGCATGTTAAATGCATATCAAAGCAATTGCCAGAAGCTCATATTGGTCGTGGTATGACATACTTCTCTTCCAAATTCCTTTACATAATAATTTCAGCAGAAAAAACAAAGATTTCTATCATATGTCAAATTTTGGTGCAAATAAGGATCCTACAAAGGAGATGAAATTATATGAGCTTCGTAACAAAAAACAAATTAAAGGACAAGATTTTGATATCACACTTGTTCACAAAAGTACTTGGTACACACCGCTGACATCAGCTGTTGGGGTCATCGTTACATCCTTGGACATCCAAGATGGAGCCAATGGCTTTGATCACACCCTTGGGTACTTGGTACACACTGCTGACATCAGCTGTTGGGGTCATCATTACATCCTTGAACATCCAAGATGGAGCCAATAGCTTTGGACATCCAAGATGGAGCCAATAGCTTTGGTCACACCCTTGGGTACTTAGTGATTAGGTGTGAACATGCCCTTATGCTAGGACCATTAAGGATTCCTATAAAAAAGGACTCATTGGCTCATTTATGCCACATTGAAAGTGATCACCAAACTTGGACCGGGTGTGGCCATTATGTTGTTGGTCATAGGCTTAGAGATGATGTCATTTGGCTCAAGCTAGGAGGTGAATATGATGTCCATTTGCCTATGGTCCCTTCCAAATGAGTGCAGCTTGCATTGTGTCTCATGTGCAAGTTGGATCCTAGGTGGGTGCCTCATTGGTTTCAAAGCAAGAACCTACTATTTTACATGCAACATGATGACATAGACGAAACCAATGGAAGCTCACATGACCATGATGGTCCATACTTGATGGGTTTACCTGTTAGAAGTGGACACAACAATGGAAGTGTAGAAAACTATTGTAATAGACAGCTTAACACAAGAGAGAAGAGAGAAGAGACACTACAAAGGAAAGAAATACATTGCACAAAGCACTCAAAAGAAAATAGGAGCTTGGAAAATGAAACTAACTAATCTCCTAACACCCTCTCTCAAATCATGGATGATCTAGTACACTACAAAGATACAATAATAATGATTCATCATAGTACATACAACAATGACCATCACATAGGACCATGGATACCGAAGCAATGGATGTGCAAGCCACCACCAAGGTGCCTTCGAGAAAACTTAATGTCAATGTCAATCATACCAGCTCTTGAGAACATAGACGAATCATAGCAATTCTCTATGTCTATCAACAATGCCTCTGAAGTAGCACACATGACCATCCTATCACCAATGTGGCAATGCATAAATGACCATGGATTTCATGTGAGCTCAAACTAGGAGCCAATCCCACTCTCTATCAAATAGCTCATCATAAGCCTAGATCTCAATCCTAGCTCTAGGATTTCTAATTGCCAGACTTCAATCGATACATCACGGAAACCCCTCTCTAGATCCTGTACACACGTATAAAAGTGTAGATAAGGCCCAACTTCCCCACCTCAGCACCCTCTTATACTGCCTCTCTGGCATCAAAGAGTTGTGAGGGATGACCTGCATCACCTATACTAGCAAGTTGGAAGGAAGGCCCCACTAACAAGCATCAAGGTGCATGGCTAGAGCCTAAACTTGGACTTGTAGATGATGAAGACTCATCAATAGAGTTGTTACCCTTCATGTTCGTCCCCCCTTTCACTTCCGCAACGCTGCTAATGACTTGCAATCCTCCACGGACGTTCCTTCTTACCACAATAATAGCACTAAGACTTCTTTTTCTTCTTCCGTATGTCACCCCTCTCTGAAACTGGAACATCTGGAGCACCAAGAGATAGCATCCTCACCAAAACCTAAATCTGAACACAATTCTCCAACATGACATTCATAGATGAGTAAACAATGTCTCCATGGTAATCATCAATAGGAGAAGCCGAAGGAGCCATGATGAGGGAGATATATTAGAAGATGAGTAGAGAAAAGGGATCTTGAGGGATGGAAATGTGCCAAGAAGGCAGACTCACAAGATTTTCACGAGTTTAAGCAAGAAAGAAAGCACATACAAGAAGGATCAACAATAACCAGAGTGTCGTGAAAAGAACACAACCACCAGCTACACAAGAACGCTCTCTAAAGCTGAGTAGTGCATCACACAAAAGCTGATCAGAAAACAAGACACTTGCAGCAAAAACAAATCAAAGAAAAACGAACATATCAAAAACACAGTCCATACTATGCAAAACACAAAGTTTGCAGCCACCAGAGACTAAAACCAGCCTGAAAACACTTCGCGCCCAGCCTTGCACAGGAGCAAAAAGTCAAAGCACACATGCTGATCACAAAAATGCAGGCAGGTATAGCATTAAATGCATTCATCCTGCAGAAAAACTGATCGCCTCCACATGGAGACACAAAACACAGATTGCTGCAGGCAAAATGCAGGCTGAGCAGGGCAGAAACACCTTGGCATTTGTCAGCAGGTGATCCCCCAAGCTGGAGAACACTTGCAGTAGGTCAGGACAGGTCCAATCAGCAGAGAAATTTGAAAGCTCAAACCTGCAGCAGAAGAAAACAGCACCATAGGACCTAACATGAATGTCTGATACCATGTCAGGAGCAGGACCCCAACCTGAAACCTGATACCATGTTAGAAGTGGACGCAACACTGGAAGCATAGAAAACTATTGTAATAGACTGTGTAACACAAGAGAGAAGAGAGAAGAGAGACAATGGAAAGAAAAGAACACTACACAAAGAACTTAGAAGAAAAGAGATGCTTGGGAAATGGAATTAATATAACAAGACATGAGACAATACGAAAACAATGTGCGTCCCCAACTATGTGGGCACTAGCATCGGCTCCCTCTCTCCACCAAAACCTAAATAAGCCTCGAGTAGGCAAACCTCATCACAACTAGTAGGAAATGCCCAATCCACTAGAACATACACAGGCTCACACATGAACTCAATAATCTACTAACATTAACTCCCTCTCAAAAAGTGTGGTATGGAAGGCTACCAGCAACGGAGGTGGACATGGGTGGCCACATGTAAGTGGATAGTTGGGTAATGTAAGAAATTATTGCTTGGTACTTGTTTTTGGAATATCAATTTTGGCTACATATTGATGGTGTCAATGATGGTGCAATGAAATTCCTTAGTACAAGGTCATGTGGCCACAATCCGGTCATGACATACTAGCAAAGTCCAATGTTGAGAACCCCACATGGATCCTAAGCATTACCCAAACAATAGCCGGCAATGCAATCCTACGTGCCAATAAAGGCCAAATAGCATGATAAAGATCACCACATTGCTAAGGGCAATGCCTGTTGAGAAACCACTTCTTCAATTTACACATTTCATTTCGGGTTTCGCACTAACAGCCCCAAAAAGGGATGGTGTCCACATTTTGGCCACTTTTTCAATGGATGCCCACACAATGGTGCACCACCCTAGATAGCTTATGCCTATAACTAGGGAGTCACTTCATTCATTCTTCACCACACTCTTCAGTCATTCTTCACCCCTCTTTCTCAATCATCAGACACCCTTCCCGTCTCTCACCAACCCCTTCCATTGCCCTCAAACCCCTTTAAGAGGACATTGCAATTCATGGCTCGTGGTTGCCTTCACCCTTCCTCTTCTACTTCAGGCGCCCTGTTCCAACATCACGCCTTGCATTTGGAGCATCTTCCACCTGGCATCACCGTCCTCTGCTTGGCATGTCAACACCCTTCTCCTTCAAGCTCCACCTTCACCTACGTTTTTCAGTCTGGAGGCCGCCTCCTTGCTTGGTGTCATCATCTCCAGCTTGGCGTCAACATCCTAGTCTCTAGCGACAATCTCCATGACCGAGCCTAAGTGATTTCATCACTCATCTATCTCAAGGGCTATTGGGACCTACATTTTTGCAGCCTGGCTTCTCCTCCATCACCTGGCATCACTCATCTATCACAAAGGCTATCGGGGCCTGCGTCTTTGTAGCCCGGCTCATCCTCCATCATATGGCATCATCATTATTCACTTGGCATCAACAT